>NC_136521.1:23436308-23790346 GCF_053919585.1 Euprymna scolopes | reverse complement strand
TATAATATATATATATATATATAATATATATATATATATATATATATATATATATATATATATATATATATAATATATATATATATATATATATATATATATATAATATATATATATATATAATATATATATATATATATATATATATATATAATATATATATATATATATATAATATATATATATATATATATTATATATATATATATATATAATATATATATATATATAATATATATATATATATAATATATATATATATATAATATATATATATATATTATATATATATATATATATATATATATATATATATAATATATATATATATATAATATATATATATATATATATATATATATATATATTAATATATATAATATATATATATATATAATATATATATATATATATATATATATATATATATATATATTGCTCTTCACATATCTAAGGCCTTTGATAGGGTATGGCATAAAGGTTTACGTCATAAGATCTCTAGCTATGGTATAGCTTTAAATGTATTCTCAATTATTAAATCATTTATTTCTGATAGCTAGTAGTTGAGGGGCAAAAATCAGAAGCTCACAATATTAATGCTGGTGTCCCTCAGGGGTTCATCCTGGGCCCAACTCTTTTCCTGATCTACATTAATGATCTTCCAAATCACATCCTTACATCATTTGTAAACATTTATGCTGATGACACCTACTATTTATGGTAGCACATCTAAGACAGTAAACGACCAAGTTCTCTCTGATTCTCTCTCCTCTGATCTTGAGCATGTAGTACAATGGGGAAAGGAGTGGCTGGTTACTTTTAATGCATCTAAAACCAAGCTTCTCTCTTTACATCATCAACATTCTGATCCACATCTGGCATCAATTGAAATGAATGGCTCTCGTCTTCAGGAGGCCTCAAGGTTTTGACAAGCTTTTGGGCTTGACCTTTCCTCCTGATCTTAAATGAATCACGTACATCAAATCTGTTGCCAGGGCCGCTGGAAAAATGGTGGAATCTTTCTATAGATCCAGTAGATATCTCACTGCTGATGCAATTCTGTATGTATATAAGAGCCAGGTACGTTCAAGGATGGAATACTGTTGTCACATCTGGGCAGGAGCTGCTAGAAAGAACTCGTCCTGCCTTGATAGAGTTCAAAATAGACTTTGTAGCCTTATAGGAGATGTCCTTTTCTCTTCCCTGCAACCTCTATCTCACAGAAGAAATGTTGCGAGTTTGTCTCTGATGTATCGTTATTTTCATGAAAAGTATTTGACTGAGCTTCAGTCTATGGTCCCCCCTCACCAAACTTTCACAAGAAACACTCGTCTAGCTGAAAACACTATCAATAATTCCCTCCACTCTTTATCTGTGCCTAAACATAAACGTAGATTCCATGAACAAAGCTTCTTTCTTAGAACTTCACGCCTGTGGAATTGTCTTCCGTTTTCCTGCTTTCCGGCTGAGTACAATATGGTTGTCTTCAAGTCTAACGTAAATAAGTTCTTGATGAGCCGTTCCATATAAGTTAACAAATTTACCGAATTTTCATTACTAATGATTACTATATTTTCCAATTTCTACTGTACACTCTTTAACCCTTATCCTTGAGTGGCCTCTTGGCCTTGATAATGTGCTGATGCCTGTGTAAAAAAAAAATATATATATATTATATATATATATATATATTAGATATATATAACAAAATATTTTATTGTAGATTTCGGTGTACTAAAAACGAATCTGCAAACCGTTTCTGTCGCAAATAGAAAGTTTTCACGATATGAAGAAATTACTTTTTCGAAAAGTGGGTGATCACTTTTCAATGTAAATTTAACTTAGAATGAGCACCCACTTTCTGGCCACCTGAGAGAGGGGCATTTTTCTGTGTGTTTCTTGGCTAAAAAGGTTTTTGTTTGATTTCTTTTGCATGGTAATAACCCCTGAACTCTGGGACTATTTACCATTTCACAGCCGTAGCCTTCATTTATGCTACGCGCGAGCATAAGCGAAAGCTGTTTAGCCAATAAACATGGGAAAAGCTGGCTAGAAAGTAGGTGCTTATTTTAAGTTAAATTTACATGGAAAAGTGATCGCCTACTTTTCGAAAAAGTAATTTCTTCATATCATGAAAACTATTTTTTTTACGACGAAAACGGTTTGCAGATTCGTTTTTAGCACACCGAAATCTACAAAAAATTTTTTTTGTTATATACGAAAATGGAATATTTTATCAAAAATCCGGGAGAAAATAGTTTTCAATAAAAACAGCAAATGAATTCAATAGAAAAAAATGGATGCTATTTTAAAAAATTTTTCTGTGTGTTTCTTGGCAAAAAAGTTTTTTGTTTGATTTCTTTTGCATTTTGCAATTTTAAACGGGTAATTTTAAAGGATTTTCCAAGGGTAAAAAGAAAGCCCCCCCCCAAAAAAAAGTCGTGGCCACAAAGTGGGTGATCATTTTACGTTAAATTATTATGAAAAAGTGATCCTCCACTTTTTTAAACAAACATTTCTTCATATCTTGGAAAGTACTCGTTTGCCTTAATTATAAATGTTATTTTCGTTTTCAGCGACCCCGAAAACCTATAAGAGTGGTAATTTTAAAGGAATTTTCGAGGGTGGAGTAATTCTTCATATTTACCCCCCCCCCCCCATTAAATTAAGAATTAGACAAATTTATTGTAGGTAGGCTTCGCAAGGAAAGCTTTTAAAAATAAAAAAAATAAGATAAACAAATGATGCTAAGTGGGTGCTTATTTTAAGTTAAATTTACATGGAAAAGTGATTGCCTACTTTTCGAAAAAGTAATTTCTTCATATCATAAAAACTATATTTTGCGATGGAAACAGTTTGCAGATTCGTTTTCAGCACACCGAAATCTACAAAAACTTTTTTTGTTATATATCAACGTGAGACGCACGCATGGAAAATTTTATAAAAAATCCGGGAGAAAATAGTTTTCAATAAAAAGAGCAAATGAATTCGATAGAAAAAAATGGATGCTATTTTAAGATAAACAAATAATGCTAGTGCACTTACCGGACTGCGCTATTTTTTAAATCGTATTTCCAAGTTTTATTAAAGTTTTGTTTTTTTATTCAATTGTAAGGTTAAAGTACAATATATATATATATATATATATATATATATATATATATATAATAAAAGTTACAATAAGTTTACTAAGGTAATCAAAATGGTAAACTTAAAATATATTATAAATATTAAAGAGTTAATATTTACAAGTAAAATAAACTCAGCCAGATATAAAAAGCTCAATAAAACCGAAAAGGAAATAGAGCTTATAATATGAACAAATGATTAATAAAATACGTTAAAAGACATCTTGAAAAAGAGTTAAACACATATTTAATTTTAACAAAGGAAGCACAAGATAAGTGGATAGTCCTTAATCCGCAGAGTTTCGAAGAAATACTCTCCTTCTCATCAGAGGGCAGGAATTAGCAAAATAGGGGATACTCGTCGGAAGTGTAGGCAAGAAGAGAGCAGGCCTCCTAACTCCGAGAAACGAGGTAAGGAAAGCAGGATGGTGAACAATGTGGAGGAAAATTGTTGTAAAGAAATGGAAATAAATATGGAAAGGCTAGACTTGCACACAGTTGCTAACCTGCGGACACCACCAGTATTAGTGGAACTGCTAATTAATCAAGAGAAAGTGGTCATGGAAGTGGACACTGGAGCTGCTTGCACAGTAATGAGCCTAAAAATATAAAATATATATACTATACATATATAATATAATATATATATACTATATATAATATGATATATATACTATATATAATATATAAACTATGTATGTAATATAAAATATAAACTATACATATCTATAATATACACATGCTATATATATAATATAATATATATACTATATATATAATATATATACTCTATATATAATATATATACTCTATATATACTATATATATAATATATATACTATATATATAATATATATACTATATAATATATATACTATATATATAACATATATACTATATATATAATATATATACTATATATATAATATATATACAATATATATACTATATATATAATATATATACTATATATATAATATATATACTATATATATAATATATATACTATATATATACTATATATACTATATATATAATATATATATAATATATATACTATATATATAATATATATATAATATATATACTATATATATAATATATATACTATATATATAATATATATATATAATATATATACTATATATATAATATATATACTATATATATAATATATATACTATATATATAATATATATATATAATATATATACTATATATATAATATATATACTATATATATAATATATATATATAATATATATATAATATATATACTATATATATATAATATATATACTATATATATAATATATATATAATATATATATACTATATATATAATATATACTATATATATAATATATATACTATATATATATAATATATATACTATATATATATAATATATATACTATATATATAATATATATATAATATATATACTATATATATAATATATATATAATATATATACTATATATATAATATATATATATAATATATATATAATATATATATATAATATATATATATATAATATATATACTATATATATAATATATATACTATATATATAATATATATACTATATATATAATATATATATAATATATATACTATATATATAATATATATATAATATATATAAGATATATATATATAATATATATATATAAGATATATATATATATATAAATATATAATATATAAATATATAATATATATACAATATAAATATATACTATATAATATATATACTATATAATATATATATACTATATAATATATATATAATATATATACTATATAATATATATATAATATATATACTATATATATATAATATATATACTATATATATAATATATATACTATATATATAATATATATACTATATATATAATATATATACTATATATATACTATATATATAATATATATACTATATATATAATATATATACTATATATATAATATATATACTATATATATAATATATATACTATATATATAATATATATACTATATATATAATATATATACTATATATATAATATATATACTATATATATAATATATATACTATATATATAATATATATACTATATATATAATATATATACTATATATAATACTATATATAATATATAGATACTATATATAATATACTATATATATAATACTATATATAATATATATACTATATATATAATATATATACTATATATAATATATATATGCTATATATAATATATATGCTATATATATAATATATATATATACTATATATATAATAATATATATACTATATATATAATAATATATATACTATATATATTTAATAATATATATACTATATATATTTAATAATATATATACTATATATATTTAATAATATATATACTATATATATTTAATAATATATATACTATATATATAATAATATATATACTATATATATAATAATATATATACTATATATACAATAATATATATACTATATATACAATAATATATATACTATATATTTAATAATATATACTATATATATAATAATATATATACTATATATACTATATACATATATCATATATATATGATATATATAATATATATAACATATACATAATATATAATATAATATATATAATATATGTATAATATATATATATAATATAATACATGTAATATATATGATATATATATAATATAAATAATATAATATAATACATGTAATATATATGATATATATATAATATAAATAATATAATATACAGTATATATAATATATTATATACATAATATATATATATATAATATATATGTAATATAATATATATATAATATATAATACATATATAATATATAACATATATACATAATATATTTAGAACATAATATATATACACAATATATAATATATACATATATAAAATATATATAATATATATATAATATAAATAATATAATATATATATATATATAATATATATCAAATACAATATATACATTATATAATATATATTATATATAATACAACTATTATATTGTATATATACAATATATATATAATATAATATATAACGTAATATATATATAAGATATATAATATGATATAATATGTATAATAACATATATATATGATATTTAATATATATATAATAATATATATAATATATATAATATAATATATATAATATATATGATATATACAATATATATTATATATATATGTATATCATATATATGTATGTGTATATATAATATATAATACATATGTATATGTATATAATATATATGTATGTATATGTATGTATATATATATATTATATATAATTTGTATGTATGTATATATACATGAATGTATATATGTATGTTTGTGTGTGTGTATATCTGTATTGGGGTAGAGAGGGCTCCTGTAAGCCATGGTGAAGGCAACCTTTCTAGAAGCAAATCTCTGATTTAAAAAACCATAAAGCGGAGGACCAGTACCCGCATTAAGTTGGTCTGCAGTTTAATTTGTTGCTGGCTATCTTGCTCTTGATTGTTGCTTGATCTCAACATTTTGAACCGAGAGAGAGACTTAGTTGCTGTACAAAGCTAAGACTCTGTAACCACATCTTTGTATAGATACTCCCTCAGGTATCTGGGCTCATGGATTTTAAATGTTTGAGGGAGTGGCACTCGTCCGACAAGACGTTGCAATCATCATCATCATCATATATGTATACACATATGTATGTATATATATACACACACATGTATGTATGTATGTATGTGTATATATACATGTATGTATATATACATGTATGTATATATACACACATGTATGTATGTATATGCATATATACACATGTATGTATGTATATATATATATATATATATATATATACACATGTATGTATATATATATACATGTATGTATATATATATATATACATGTATGTATATATATATATATACATGTATGTATGTATATATATATATATACATGTATGTATATATATACATGTATGTATATATATATATACATGTATGTATATATATATATACATGTATGTATATATATATACATGTATGTATATATATATACATGTATGTATATATATATATACATGTATGTATATATATATACATGTATGTATATATATATACATGTATGTATATATATATATATACATATATATATGTATATATATACATATATATGTATGTATGTATATATATATATATATATACATATATATACATGTATGTATGTCTATATATATATATACATATATATACATGTATGTATATATATATATATATACATATATATACATGTATGTATGTATATATATATATATATATATATATATATATTTATGCATATATATATATATAAAATATTCTACTAGGATAGAAAGTGATCCGGACGTAAATAATAACGTTATTATTTAAAAAGCCATGCTTAACATGGGGAGGGGAGTGTGTTTTTTACCTATTCTATACTTTAACCTTACAATTGAATAAAAAAAATAAGTCATAAACTTTAATTAAACTTGGAAATACGATTTAAAATATAGCGGGATCACTCTCTGCACTAGCACCTATAATATATATGTATGTGTAATGCAAACAATGTTTCAACCCAGTTTAAATTATACATTCTCTGGATAACAAAACTACAATATATTTTAAAGACTACAGTGAATTTTTTGACACCAAAAAAACGAAAAAAAACAGAAAAAAAAACAAGAAAAACAGAAAAAAAACATCTGCTAACATTCAAAATGGTTCATGTAGCCAATTGTCCCTTCGATTTTTTTTCTAACCACATGGACTTCTTTTTTATTATATCCTCACGTAGTTAACTGGTACAAAACATAATTGTATTTTCTTTTAAAATGTCTGCTATACATTCTATTAATTATGGCTCATTCCATGTCAAATCAACAATTTTTTTTTTTTTTTTTTGGTGGGGGGGGGGGTATTCCGTGTCAAAGCATCCAGAGCTAGACACCTATAGCCACAGATCTGGCTGTAGATTGCACTGCAGATAGACAATATAGGAACTAAGAAATCCTGAAAATTTTAGCGCATAACTCCAAGCGGTTCCCGATTTAGAGCATTTTTTGTTTTGGCGTTAGTCACATAATGTGACACCCAGGCGACAATTTTGTGATGTCATTTATGTGAATATTTTCTGATTGAAAGATAGTATGGCTCTGAAAATTCACCCAGATAAGTTTTTTGGCACAAGGAATGTAAAAATGGCATCAAATTTTCTCAAAAATTAAGCCTTATAGAGATATTAAGGGTTTTTTTCACGTGCCCCAAAATCGAATAAAAAAGGGTGCGGCTGGCATGGTAACGGTTTACTTTTTTCATATATTTTTTTTAGACACAATAAATTGTCTCTGGACAAAAAATTGTTAAAAGTTCTTGGAGTATTCGCTCAGTTTCTGTTGAAAGTCGGGTATATTTTTTATGAAAATGAAAAATATTCCCTCCCCCTCCAATAGGATGTGATAATCAATTTAGACATGAGTTAAACTTGTCACACCTTAATTTTGGAATAAATTTTGAAATAAGCCAGATGCTAAAAGTTAACAGGCTCAATTCCATAAGATATTTACAATAAAAGTAGTTCTCACAAAGGCTTTCTCCATATACTTATCTCGCACATTAAATTGTCTCCACCAAAAATGGTTAAAAGTTTTTGTTTTGTTCACTCACATTATTTGTTGAAAGTAAAAACTTTTGAAAAATCTTGAAACCATTCAAAAACTATGTACACTCATTTTCTGCCTTTTTGGCTCCTCCTTTTGTTCCATTTTCTTATACAAAAAATGGCAATTGTGATAAGGGTTGTTTGTTTTAGCTAGGCCTCTCTTTGAGCAAATGTACTATTTCATACACAAAAGCGAACTTGAGCTATTCCCTGAGAAGTACCTTCATGGGAAGCAAACAGTTTCAATCTGTATGGGGTTAAGTTAGGGGAGCAACTATTCGTGCCAAATTCCATAAATTTCATCTTCAAACAGGCGTCCATGAAAAAAAGTTGAATATGCAAAAATAAAGATCAAACAGTTGCAGTGAAATGGTATTCAGAAAATAATGGATTTCACAACTAAAGTCAGCATTCAACATTTAAATGCTGCTGTGTTCTTTATGCCATTGAAATGCAGAAATGGTTTTTGATACTCTTGGTCAGTTATTGTGTATGTCCTTCGGTACATGTTGGGGATACAACACAAAGAATTTTCTTGATGGGAACAAACCATGTATCATCAATCTGAATGTTTTGTGTGGTCCATGGGAATGCATGAACTTGACAGTTACATCACCTTCCTCTGCATTTATTTCATTCACGATACCAACCCACCAGAAAGAGTTATAAATACAGGTTATATATTGGATTGGTCTGATGTTAGTAATATAAAGAATGGATGGCAAGATAATCATGAATATCAATATATAGTTCATCCACACTGGACAACTTATGGCCAATTTGTAATGTTGACAATGGTACAAAAAGGTGACTAGCTCTGGTTCTTGGCACTGGAAAACCTTGCTTCAAGTGACTTTCTCACCTTCTCCATGATTTCTTTACTGATCGCAAAGAAACAGATGGCAGACATCTGATAGATGGCAAGCATGGCTTATAAGCAAAGATCTTATTATTTAGAGGGTGTTGGAGTGTTTACTGAACCATTAATTTCATCACAAGAAATTTTCCATGACTGATGGCGAAGGAAACCCACTCACCTTCAATACCAAAGTCCTCCTAATGCAAACATAAATTGATGAAATTCTTGAAAGTTTTATATTTGTTCACATGTGGTAATAAGGACTGGATTAAGTGAACAATTAGTGTCTGAGTTTGATACACAAATGCAATGTCATGGGTTTTGTCATTGAAAATAAATGAAATGTGCTTTGGCTGTTGATCAGAATGTCAGTAGTAAATCACCACTGAGTGCAGGGTGCAATATTCCTCACTCCAATGATAACTTGGAATTTCGTCTTGTATTAAAAATTGAAGGTTTTCTGCAAAGTCTCCCAGAACAAGGACCTCATTGGCACAAAGAGTCTATTTCTTTTGATTCAAGTATCTGGCTTGGCATTTTGTTAGATATGAGTATCTCGTAAGATTATCAAAGGTGTCAATCAACAGATCTTTATATTCTGCGTATGTTAATGCTGCATGGCCGGTTGTGCCCTATTGACTAAAATGAAACTCGTCATCAGGGTTCATATCATACAGCACCTCATCCAAAATTTCTGCAATGCTTCTCTACGAGGGCAATTTTCACAGCGATGCATCATACACTGTTAGAAGAATCACAAATTAACTTTGAAATCAAATCTTTGTAAGTGATGTTCCACTTCATGGCATCGACAAGAAGTCTTGCATTCTGATGTATGTTACAGAACAGAATGTGTACCCGTAGATCCAGCTAAAACACACCACTTGTAACATACAGTTCATGCAAATTACACATTATCAAGCGTTTTTGTTTGTGAACACCCTTTGCTATACTAACAAAGTCCTTTTTGCTTGGTATTTAGTGGCTGTATTCATCATTCTTATACATTTGTCGACTGTCTCCGGAAAGAATCGAGTTAGGTTTTGACAGAATACTATTTGTCAGTTCTCTGGCAGTTCGAACGACATACTCAGACACATTGAATTTGAGCTGTATTCACGAGACTAGAAATCAGGAGCAAGAGTCATCATTTGGATTTGATCAACTTGATCCAGAATTTAAAAACAAAAGAAATTGAAATTTGTGTTCTTTAGCCTTCTTAGATACGAGTAACATATCAATAAAAATTAGCAGTGTTTTGCATTTTGTTGATGTGCAGTGACTCCAAGAAGTATGGTCAAATCTAAAAATCTTGTGATTTTTAGAAAAATGCTGATTTTCAGGAAAACCGATTTTTTTCAAGTTTTGTTATTATAATCAACATTTTTATGTTTTCAGATAGATTTCACATAGTTTTGAGTATCCCATCAGATAGATTCCACGTACTTCCGAGTATCCCATCAGATAGATTCCACGTACTTCCGAGTATCCCATCAGATAGATTCCACGTACTTCCGAGTATCCCATCAGATAGATTCCACGTACTTCCGAGTATCCCATCAGATAGATTCCACGTACTTCCGAGTATCCCATCAGATAGATTCCACGTACTTCCGAGTATCCCATCAGATAGATTCCACGTACTTCCGAGTATCCCATCAGATAGATTCCACGTACTTCCGAATAAACCATCAGATAGATTCCACGTACTTCCGAGTAAACCATCAGATAGATTCCACGTACTTCCGAGTATCCCATCAGATAGATTCCACGTACTTCCGAGTATCCCATCAGATAGATTCCACGTACTTCCGAGTATCCCATCAGATAGATTCCACGTACTTCCGAGTATCCCATCAGATAGATTCCACGTACTTCCGAGTAAACCATCAGATAGATTCCACGTACTTCCGAGTATCCCATCAGATAGATTCCACGTAGTTTTGAGTATCCCATCAGATAGATTCGACGTACTTCCGAATATCCCATCAGATAGATTCCACGTACTTCCGAGTAAACCATCAGATAGATTCCACGTACTTCCGAGTATCCCATCAGATAGATTCCACGTAGTTTTGAGTATCCCATCAGATAGATTCAACGTACTTCCGAATATCCCATCAGATAGATTCCATGTACTTCCGAGTATCCCATCAGATAGATTCCACGTAGTTTTGAGTATCCCATCATGAAAAGCAATAAAATTTTGTATCTTGACTATTTTAGATCATTTTTATTATTTTGGAATTTCTGAAAAATTTAATAGGGCACCACTGGAGAAAAATTATTTTGTAAAATTTGATTTTTTGACACTTTATAATAGGTTAGAAATTTTCAGGAAGCTATATAGAAAATCAGAGCAAAAAAAAAAAATCACATTTTCAGGAAAATATAAATAAAAGTTTAAAACGTTGTGTCGAAATGACCCTCCCCCCATAGTCTTTTGAGGGTTAAAAAGTTTCTCAAGAAGTTTCTTAATCAAAATTGTTGGCTTGAGATAGTACTAGAGGTTTCTTAAGATTTTTACCATCCTATTACTGGTTTCTTATAAAAAAAGCATACTTTTATCCGGCTTAATGTTTCCAACCCTCATCAACTAATCTTGAAGATAGCTAGGCCGTTGAAATTGTTACCAGAACTTAACTGTTTTAGTATCTGGCTTACTCCAAAATTTATTCCAAAATTAAGGTATGGCATGTCTAAATTAATTATCACATTCAATAGGGGAGGGAATATTTTCATCAAAAATATACCCTACTTTCAACAGAAACTGTGAGTGAACGAAACAAGAAATTTTAACCATTTTTTGTCCAGTGACAATTTATTGTGTCTAAAAAAAATATATGAAGAAAGTAAACTGTTACCATGCCAGCCACACCCTTTTTTTTTTAATTCGATTTTGGGGCACATGTGGAAAAATCCAAAAACCCTTAATATCTCTATAAGGCTTCATTTTTAAGAAAATCTGATGCCATTTTTGGATTATTTGGGTCAAAAAACTTATCTGAGTGAATTTTTAGAGTCATGCGATCTAGTCAAAGAAATGATATAACAAAATTGTCGCCCGGGCGTCACATTATGTGACTAACGCCAAAACAAAAAATGCTCTAAATCGGGAACCGTTTCGAGTTATGTGCTAAAATTTTCAGGATTTCTTAGTTCCTATATTGTCTATCTGCAGTGCAAACTACAGCCAGATCTGGGGATATGGGTTTCAAAATCCCATATTTCTGGCTGATTTGACATGGAATGACCCAGGGTCAGATACCATGTCCAACATGGATTTTTAAAAAATTTGCTACACTTATAGATCTCCATGAAAGAAATTGTGTGGCACCTGTTAAACTTCAAGTTCCTGAGATATGACCTTGACCTCTTTATGAAAAATGTTAAAAAATGTGAATAGTGATCAACTTTGAAAAACGATATGATATGAACCAATAGCTACTATGTTATGCATGCATATTTTTAATGCCGTCGTTCAACCTTCACCTGGCAAATTCCATTTCTTTAATTTTTGCACTTTCGCACCAATTTTCACTGGCTAAAACCACATTAAAGTTTCGCATGCATCTGAATGCCTTATATATTACGTTTCATGTCTGTAGACCAAAAACTGAAAGAGGAGCTTGGTAGTAGTGGTGGGACGATTAATCGGAATCGTTAATCGTAAGAATTATGTATTTTGGGGGGAATCGGAATCACATCGTTAAAAAGTACCTTAGATTTATAATTCTTTCATTACGATTCTCTTATATTTTTAAGTTGAACTGTTTGTCTTAAGTGAGATTAATGCTGTCAAAAATTTATGATAAAAACGTCATAGAACTTTTCATAACATATTTAATATGATATACAAGAATTTTATTAACTACTTTAAAGATAATCTTAATGAGTTTTCTTATTCCGTCATATACATAGGCATTGTCTGTCTGTTTCGAAACTTCAAGGCCCATGATTAGTTATCTGTTTGCACTGTTGGGAAACTTTAGGGGCCGTTTTCATTTGTGAGTGAAGTTTATGTATAAAACAGCCTAACTATGTCGTCCATGAAAAAGTTGATGAATACTTAACCCTTAGAGAAAAAAGATTTTACAGTGCTCTCATTGCAAGTAAATCATGTTAAAAATCAGTGGTTTTTTCAACTGGTGACTAAAAAAAAAGAGGGGGGGGCCCTTATCTTTTGCCAAGTTTTTTTTATCTTTACTGACACTCTTCCATTGGTAAATGAATGAAAAATCTCATTAATAAATGAAAAATGTCTTGTCAACCTTTATATTTTGAAAAATAAAACAAGCAAAGTCAAATTATTTAAACAATAAAAGTTTAATAGAACAATGCGGTAAGTACATTTAATTTTTTTTTCTTTTAGAAATTTACATTTCATTAAAATATTCTGTAAATGAAGCAATTAAGCATTTCTTTTGGAACTTCTTTGCACAAGAAAAACAACAAAACAAAATGCGCACCTCAAAAACAAAAACAAAAAAAAACACAGGATTCGTTTGATAAGTCAAAGAATAAATGAACTGCTCTAAAATAATTGTTTCTTTTTTTTTTTTCTCTGCCAAATTTTCAGGTGTTCACATATAATTGCCCCAACCCGAAGTTCGAGTGGCAAGCCTCCTTCTAGAAAGATCCTCTTAAAATCACACAATTGTCCATGGAAAAAAAAAAAAGCTTACAAGATTATTTCCCGTGGAAAAAAAATGGTTAACAACCCTAAAACTTTATCATGGCCCTAAAATTTAAGATTCTTTTACATTAAATTTATGTTGTATAGCAAATTCCGGATCTACATTCGCTTCCAAAGGACTGACTCCAACTCTTTCTCTGACTAGCAGACTCAACTGTTCTGTCTCCTCTGCTCGACTGCCGACTGCTCAATTCTTCTAATTTGCTAATCCTAGCTCTTATTATTGAGAATTCCCTTTTTGCTATGATGTGTGGCTCCAAAACGTGACCAACTCACGTGGCTCAGCACACGTTCTCCAAACACACTTTCGACAACAAAGAATTCTCAATTAACCTATTTTTTTTAAATTCAATTTTCATAAAAGAACGAACAATTACATTCATTTTACAATACAAATATCTAACATTCCATTTTCTGAATCTATTTCTTAACGTTGCTTACAAGGTTTGAGTCTCGGCTTATCCTAATCTCATTTTCCACTTATCTAATGGTTTTCTTATTTACAGGAAAAGGAGACAGCCCTTTTTCCTGTTTTATTTCTGCCAAGTTTTTCAAGGTGTTCATATATAATTGCCTAAAAAGGAAGAACCACATATTTTGGGAAGGTAGGTGGGGACGATTTGGCAGGTGTTAATCTATATAACTATAAAATAAAACCAGCACTCCCTACCTCCCTATAACTACCTGACGTCATTTTAAGACAGCCTTTTGGCTCTGACATTTTGGGATTCCATAGAATCCACATGTAGACGACTTTGTTTGCATTTGCTTAAGCGAAGCTAAAATCTCTTGCTTTTGGGGGCTAATTAAGCTTCTTTTTTTTTTGTAAAAACAAGGTGTTTTTTTTTTAATTCAATATCTTAAGACTTTACTAATTATCTTTGAAATAGACCCAGAAAACTAATACTTATCTTTAAAGGATTTTTTTAAATGAATTAATTTAACTTCAGAATTTGTCAGCTTCTGAATGTCGCTGTGAAAACATTTTGAATATGAATGGATGAGTTTAGTTATGACAATTTGCAATCCCCTCTGATCCATTCGGGCCAAATAAAAAAAACAGGAAGCATTACTTTTGGAACGTCCCTCTCTTTCTCTCTCTCATACTAGTATATATATATATATATATATATATATATATACACTAGCAGGCTGACTGACGTTGCCCATTCATAAAATATGCATAAATATTACATTTTAATTCACACAAATTTTGCATTTATTATAACTTTTTTTTCCACGTGTACAAATATTTTTTCCTTTTGGAAATTAACTTTAGCCTTTAATCTTTCAAATCCAATCAAAAAATAAATCAGAAATCAAGAATGATAAACCGGCTTTCAAAACTATGCCCCCCCCCATCTTTATTCTGTCATTATTTCCCATACTTAACAATTTAACCTTGAGTTCTAACATTTTTTTAAATGTATACATGAAATCCTTATGATATTGCAGCATATTTATGTACATTTACTGCAGATTTTCAATGCCATATTCAGATTCCTTGCAATGCTTAATTTTGTGTTTTAGCAAAACTATATTTTTACTGAAGAATTAGTGTAAAAAATGTGACAAAACGCATATGGTCTTTAAGATGGAAAAATATCCAAACATTTGAGGCACAGAAATATTCATAAATTAATTAATTTTAGTAAGATTTTCAAAAATTTAAAGGATTTTTCTCAGATCATGAAACTCTTTCTCTATATGCCATCTTTGAAATATTTTAAGCAATTTCAATTTCTTTTATACACAAACGCGGGGGGGGGGGAGTCCAAAATTAAGGCCTCCTATTTTATTTACTCAAAAATCAAAACAAACACGAAAACGAGATACCATTAAAATGAGTTTTTGTACTCCCGAATTAATTTTTCTACAGTCATTACCATTCTTAAAGTACTTCTACCAGTCTCTTTATGCCTCTGTCGTAAAAAGTCCAGAGCTCTATCATTACTCTGAAATCAACAAACCCATCCCCTAACTGCCTCAGGTTTGTAAACGTTCAACAGGTGCTGATGAATGTTGATCAGTTCAATTTTATTTGCACAAAGGAATTCAATGACGCGCTTCTGCTTCTGATGCATTCCCCCATGACAGGGTTGCTTCTTAGAGTCTCACAATGTCAATAGAGATGAAACTTTCATTATGAATGCATAAGTTTAGTGTTATGGTGTTAGATGGTAATAAAATGGAAGGAACACAGGACTTTTAGAAACAAACATATATTCACATATATTACAGGCAAGGTGGGTTGAGCAATACCATTCCTCAACTGTTAGGCGTTTGTACACGACCTCCTTGGCTGTGTACTAAACTGACTGCCGGGCACCGGTACTCATCAACAGAGGAAGTGACGTCATGAGATAGTCCATTAATCCCATGGAGGGGCGTCTCCAGCACCCCCTCCCAAGCTTTTTGTTCATAAAAACTGTCAGTACCTCTTCCTTTTAGGGTTTCCCCTCAATGGATCGGTAACCTTTCTCTTATGGAATGACCGCCGTAGTTCAGGTGTTTGTTGAGGAGGTTCAAGATCAAAAGTTTTGAAAACAGTGTCTATCGGCTTATCTTCCAATGGTGGACTGTCACTGGTTTCCACTGATCGACATCTTCTTAGTTGGTTCTGGTGACGTTTGTGAGTATATGTTGGTCCTTGGACGATATATACCATGTCACCGACTCTCTTAGTAATTGTACCCACCTCCCAGAATGATGTGTTGTCTTTATAACTTTTAAAAAACACTCTTTCACCTGACATGAAACGTTTACTGGGTACATAAGTGGTCACTAGTGGCCTTGACTGTTTGGGTAAGAGCCTGTCAAAAACGGATTTCCCTTTCAATGCAAACATCCTTTCTGCAGGTGAAACTGCTGTTGGTGTGTTTGGGTTGGGTGTAATCCTATACACGTGTAGAAATTGTTGGAGTGCTTCATCTGTTCGAGTCCCTTGAGCCTTCTTCAGTGCTCTTTTAAGAGTGTCCACGAAGCGTTCCGCTTACCCATTCGACCTCAAATGGTATTGGGGAGCGGTGATATGATTAATTTGTAATGTATCACAAAAACTTTTGAACTCAGCAAACGTAAACTGGGTTCCATTATCACTTACGATGCAATCGACTACACCGAAACGTGCGAACAGTTTATGTAAGAAATTTATAGTCGTTCCAGTTGTCGGTCTTCTGCACCTCAATACCTCAGGCCACTTGGTGAAACTATCGACTATGATTAAGTAATAATTGTTCTGGAATGGACCCGCAAAATCGATGTGCAACGTAGACCATGGCCGGTCAGTCTTCAGCCAAGGTTTAAACGTAGCGGATGGTGATTTAGCCTGTGCATGAGGCTATCCTCTCATTGATGTCCATTTTAGGCCAGTAGACATAGCTCCTCATCAAACTCTTCATATGATTTTTACCAGGATGTCCTGTGTGAAAATCCTGCAGAATTCGTTTTTGGAAACATTTGGGAATCACCTTTAGCACATAGTAAAACCTCATCGCAAAACAAAAATACTCTATACTTTATGGCAATCTTATTTTTTATGTCACAGATGAAGTCATCCTTGTCTGCTTCCATTTTAATCTTCAGTAGAGACACCGGGAGTTCTCTGATTGTGTTGCCCATCATCGTTTTTATTTCCCCGTCTGTCCAAAGAGTGGCAATGATGGAATCTTCA
Organism: Euprymna scolopes; assembly: GCF_053919585.1. Lineage (NCBI taxonomy): Eukaryota > Metazoa > Mollusca > Cephalopoda > Sepiida > Sepiolidae > Euprymna > Euprymna scolopes. Next base: position 23,772,271 of record NC_136521.1, on the reverse strand, counting down.
AACGGATCCCTTTTCAATGGTATTAGCCTAGATAGGCTATCAGCATGGCTAATTTGTTTCGAAGACAAGTACTCCAGAATAAAATCATAATTCAGTAATAATGTACTCCATCCAACAGTCTATCAGCCATATATGTTGGTAAGCCGTTTTTGGAACCCAAAATCGTGAGCAACGGCTTATGATCCATCTGCAATGTAAATTTTCTGCCGTGTAAATACCTATAAAACTTTGTCACAGCGAATATAATACTCAAGGCTTCTTTTTCAATTTGAGAGTACTGTCTTTCGGCTGTTAGTAGCGTTCTAGATGCATGTGCGATTGGTTCCCTGGTACCGTCAGGCATTATATTATGTATGCAAGCACCCACACCAAATGAGCTTGTGTCACATGCTACTATTATTTTCAACCTTGGATCATAGTGTGTCAAAAAAAAAAAAAAAAAAATCTGAAGTTAACGTCTCTTTGATCTTCTCAAATGCCTTCTGACATTCTGGTGTCCAGTCCCAGGCTTTCTCTTTCTTCAGTAGTTCATTTAGTGGGGCGCGCAAATCATGCATATTCTTGATGAAGACTTGGTTGAAATTAGCCAGGCCCAGAAAGCTTTGTAGTGCTTGCACGTTATTGGGAGCAAGCATGTTCTTTATGGCTTCTGCCCTCTCAGGATCAGGGTGTCTACCACCTTCATCATGTGACCTAAGTAACATATTTCCTTCATCAGGAAGTCACACTTTGCTTCTTTTACTTTCAAACGGAAACTTTGAATTCTTTCAAAAACTTCATGTATGTGTTTTCGGTGCTCATCTGTTAATTTACTGGCTATGACAATATCATCCAAGTAGGCGCAAGCGAAATTGAGGCCACTCAGCATGGTGTTCATGACCTGCTGGAAAATTGCAGGTGCAACCTTGACTCCGAAAGCTAACCTTTCAAACTTGTAGAGTCCCCTGTGTGTATTTATACAGAGGAGTTTTGAACATTTGGCAAATATGCATCACTCAAATCCACCTTAGAAAATACTTCACCACCGTTTAATTTGTTGAATATCTCCTCTGGTGTGGGGAGTGGATAGTGGTAATCTTTGAGGGCTGCGTTCAGACCCGTGGAGAAATCCACACATACACAAATCTGGTTTGTTTTCTTGGTCACATATACGGTAGGGGCTGCTCAATCACTGCTGCTTACTTTCGATAGTATTCCGGCCTCTTCTAGCTGATCCAATTCCTTGTCGATTTTCTCTGTTGCTGCAAATGGGACGTTTCGTTTCTTCTTGAAAACGGGCAGAGTGTTTTCTTTTAGTTTGAATCTTGCAATAGCCTTTGTACATTTTCTTAGTCCTGGTGAGAATACTTCTGGAAATTCCTCTTTTAACTCGTCCTTCAGTTGTTGCACTTCCGTAGACGAGTCTTCTACCCTATGACAGAATTTATTCATAGGTTGGTCCCACAATTCGAATCACTTTATCCAGTCAGTACTGGAGAGGTTTTCGGATGTCCTATGTACATGCACTTTCACTTTTTTAGTAACACCATTTAAGGTCACCGGGAGTGTGAACTCTCCCTCAAATTCCACTTTATTGCCTGTCATAGCTCGAGCTGATTTGTTCGTCTTCTGTATTGTTGGTTTCCTTAACCTTTTCCACGTCTTAAGGTTAATGATGGACAGGTCTTATCCGGAATCCAATTGCAGTTTTATTTGCAATGTTAACTTTGACATATTTGCACTGGTTCTTATTCGAATCCAAGTCTGATCTAGTCTGTCGGACGCTGTTCTTGTCCTTGTTCTTCCTGCACTGGATCATTTTGTGACCTTTCCTGCCACATTCGTTGCAGTACTTATCTTTGTAAAAACATTGACTCGACCAATGTTTCCCACCACAGCAATAGCATGGGCTTGTAGGGGATCCGGGTCTAGTGACTGGGTGGTACTTATTAGGTGTAGCCTGAGTTTTCTTACTTCCAGCTTTGCTTTTTCAGGGTGAGTATTTTTCCGCTCTGAAGGTCGTCCTTCTAATGAATGTTGCGCCTGACTCCTCGATGTGTCTCGAGTTGTTTCTACCCATTGACTACCTGTTGACAATTCTCAGCCAACTTCTGGAGGGTGAAGCCCTGTTCGCTCTCAAGTCTAGAGAGAATATGTTGTCTAATCTCAGCAGTTTTGGATGAGATTAGACCCTGCACAAAAATTAAACACTTGAAATCATCTTCTGATAATTCAGACAGAAATCATTGCAGTGTTTATTTACCACGGACGCGAAGGTCAGGTAATCGTCGTCACTTTTTTGCAAATTAAAGCACTTCTATCTTTTATGAAAAAGCATAGTATTCGGGCTGAACAGTTCAAATAAAAGTTTGACCACTTCAGAGAATTCCAATTCACCCGCTTTCCTGGGGAGAATATAATCCACAAACTTGCTATGTTCTGTGGTCCCTAATTTCCTCAAAAGTAGGCAAACTTTTTTAGCGTTGGCTCCACTCTTTACAGTCCACAGTGAATAGATCCTCATATCTCCGATAGAAAGCGTCAAACGTCCCATCCAACTCTGGTTGGTAGTTGAACGTTTCTACAGCATTCCATATTGTACTTTGGAAAAAAGCAAAGCTGTCGTCTCTGTGTTCCGTTCTATCAAATATTTTTAACAATAGCTCTTCTTGTCTCTGTTGCTGGAGTAGCATTCTCTCCTCCAACGCTTATTGCCTCTCTAGAAATTATAAGTGGAGCTGTTTATCACGTTCTTTTAAATTTTCCTCAGTTTTCTGCTGCTAGTTCATCCGGGCCTTGATTAGCTGTATTAATACTGCTTTAAACCTCCTTCATCTTGTAATGACTTTTCCAAGCGCCCAAAAAAAAAAAAATTATTTCTGTTTTATACTGGAGATAAAATAAAAAAATAAAATGTCCTTTTCTTTAATGTGTGCTTCTTTCAATAAGCAACTAAATTAATTTTTACGGCATTAACAAAAATGCGTTTAGTACTGTTTTTTTCAATTTATATATAGAGACAAAAAGATTACTTACAATTGAGCCGAGAGCTTTGCCTTGCATTAGTTTCTTTTTTTTTGTTGTTTTTAGAAAGTAGTTGCCAACCGAATTCTTAGCTTATAAATCCGAAGTTCTTTTGAAGTCAAATTAATTCCCTTTTTTTCCATTTTTGTGGAGTTAACCCGTGTGGAAGTCGAATCCGTATGTCGCCAGTTGTAATGGTGTTAAATGGTAATAAAACGAAAGGAACACAGGACTTTTAGAAACAAACATGTATTCACAGGTGGGTTGAGCAATACCATTCCTCAACTGTTGCATAATATTTCAGCTTGAATGACACTGTGAGACTAACCGTAGCCCTCGGCGCAAGAGGGTCCGTGTGTGCCTGGCGTGCGGGGTGGTGGCTGATCCTGTGGTCGGGGCAGCGGAAGAAAGAGTTCCAAGATGGCGCCTGCCTGCTTTTATTAGAGACGGAATCTCGCAGGATCGTGCTAGATCTCATGGGGATGCAAATTAGCTAGGCCATCTTGAGGAATAAAAATCGGTCCATTGGAGGTGCAAGGCAGTCGGGTTCTGACGTTCGTGGCGATCAGTACAGTGACCGTTGGGTTCCGTTTCTATTCGTGCAGTCAGCTGAGCTTTGTTAATTACCTTCGCGCCGTGGCTGTCATTGTTTGTTGGTTCGCTGTGTGTTGCCGTGGTTCTTCAGTGAAACGCTTCGTCGCCCACGACGAGACTCCCCGTCTCCTACACGTCGGAAACTACACAAGATACTCTTTCAAGCTATTTCGGCCCCCCCCACTCCGAACTTGGTTTTCTTTTCTTCAATGGCGGATAGGTTCGATCTAAAGTTGATACCGGAATTCGACGGATCCGACCCGGTACTCAGCTGGGTTGAGAAGGTCGAGTTACATTGTCAGTTGTCCGGCATGAAAAATATCGAGCGCGTGATTCCTCTGCGGCTGACCGGCGGGGCCTTCGCTGTATATCAGCAACTCAGCGCTGAGGAGAAGTGTGACTACTCGAGTATCAAGGCGGCGTTGTACAGGGCGTTCGCCACTGACCCCGCCACTGCATGGGAGCAGTTTTAGACGAGGTCTATACGCTTGGGCGAAACTGTGGATGTGTATCTCGCCGAGCTTAAGAAGCTGACGGTGTTGTTCGGCGGTCTTCCCGAGAGGGCCCTAGCCTACGAATTCCTGTCAGGACTCCCCGCTGGAGCAAAGCAGCTCCTGCGAGCAACCTCTACCATGTCCTCACTACCGCTGAGTGACCTAGTGGACAGAGCCAGGACAATAATGAAGGATGACTCGACGGTGCAGGAACCGGTAGTCGCCGTCGCACAGGCCCCACCAAGTGGCAAAGGACCGTCTCAGGGACCCAGCCCGCAAGGTGATGTCATCTGCTACAGATGCAACGGGCGGGGCCACATGGCAAGAAATTGTAGAAGGCGGTCGACGGCTGTTCGCTGCTACCGCTGTAACAAGACTGGGCACATGGCCCGAGACTGTGCGGGAAACGGGGACGGGGACAAGGTGCCAGTGCCGACCTCTTCCCCGAACAGAAAATAAACAAGGCGCTCCCTGTCATTCAGGTCCGAGTTAATGACATGTTATGTTCAGCCCTCCTTGATTCCGGTTGCTCCCGCACCATAGTGTGTGCGGACTTCTGTCGGGCGTGGAAAAAGAAGAACGTCAGGATAACTACCATTACTGGAAAAATACGAATGTGTTGCGGCGTGGGTGTGGTACACATTCGCACAAGAACTGGAAACTCGGCCAACGTCGAAGCGCTGGTGACACGTGAAAAGCCGCTGAGTTTCGACCTGTTGCTAGGCTACGATGCCATCAAAGCCCTGGGCGGCGTGTGCATAACGCGCGCTGACGTTGTAGAGTTTCAGGATAGGCCCCCGGTGTGCGCAGCACTAAGAGTCGACCAGCCGGACTTCAGTGTGGCGTTCGACGACCAACAGAAGGCGTGGACCGCCACTTGGAGGTGGTCAGAAGACAAGGAACCGGCCAAACTACAAAACAAAGTGGTAGAGTACCGTATGCTTGACCAGATAAGGCCTGCATACGAAAGCGAGCTCCGTGAATGGATTAAGAACGGTTGGCTGATTCCATACCCCTACGACAAACTTGAACCCCCCAAGGGCCTGATACCGCTGATGGCAGTTGCCCAACCTAACAAGTCAAAGGTGAGGCCGGTAATGGACTACCGTGAGTTGAATGCGCACGTTGATGCGTTCACAGCGGACGCCGACGTCTGTGCCAGCAAGCTGCGAGAGTGGCGCCGGCAGGGGTCCAATGTGTCCCTACTGGACTTGAGAAAAGCATACTTGCAGGTCCGGATCGGCGAGGCGATGTGGCCTTTCCAGACAGTGATGTTTTCCGGGAAGAGATATTGTCTTACGCGACTCGGATTTGGGCTAAACGTAGCACCCCAGATAATGAAGGCTATCGTCAATGCCGTGTTGTCACAAGAAGAATGGATCAGAAAGGGAACATCGGCGTACATTCACGATATATACGTGAACGAAGATATCGTGTCATCTTCGCGCGTAAGATCCAAACTTGCCGAGTTTGGTCTAAACTGCAAGGACTCTGAGCGGCTTGAGGATGGCGCCCGCGTATTGGGCTTGAGCGTTCAAGAGGAGCAAGGGATCCTGAAGTGGAGGCGTGGAACCGCAGTTCCCGACGTACCCGACGTTTACACAAGACGTGCCGTGTTCTCCCTGTGCGGGAAACTTGTGGGGCACCTTCCAGTATGCGGATGGGTTCGTGCAGCGACAGGCGTCATAAAAAGGAGGCCAAATGCAGTCACCAAAGGTTGGGACGATGAGATAACCGTCGAACTATTGGTTCGAATGTTAAAGGAGACCGTCGCTAGTGTGAAAAAGAATGACCCCGCCACAGGGGACTGGTGCGTGCAGGGAGACGAACTGAGCGTGTGGGTGGACGCAAGTTCTCTAGCGATCGGTGTAGTTTTGGAGAAAGATGGGGCCGTAGTTGAGGATGCCTGCTGGCTGCGACCGGCGAATGATGCTGCCCATATTTACCTGGCAGAACTCGACGCTGTAATAAAGGGCATTAACCTGGCACTTCAATGGGAAGTGAAGAAACTGCGTGTGCACACTGACTCACTTTGCGTGCACCACTGGGTGTCGGACACACTCACGAGCAAGGCCAGGGCACGCACCAAGGCAGCCAGCGAAATGCTGATAAGACGGAGGCTGGAGACTGTGAAAAAACTGGTGACTGAGTACAACCTGTCCGTAGACGTAGTGCTCGTCACCTCGGACTACAACCTCGCCGACAAGCTCACTCGGGTACCACGGAGATGGTATGAGGCTATGAAGAAAGAAGCTAAGCCATTGCCTCTGTGTGCTGCCTCCGTCGAGGAGGACGAAATCAGGAAGATACATCACGACAGTGGGCACCCCGGAGTACAACGGACCTACTACTTTGTGAAGTTGGCTAGACCATCAATACCAAAAAGCGCAGTAAGAGCAGTGGTCAGGGAGTGCCAAACGTGCCAGTCCATCGACCCCGCCCCAGCCAGATGGCGGAAAGGACAGCTGGGAGTGGACGCGACCTGGAGTCGGTTGGGTATGGATATAACCCACTACGGCAGCCAACACTTCCTCACGCTGATAGACTGCGGGCCAACGAGGTTCGCGATTTGGCACCAATTAGCGAAACAGGATTCCACCAGTGTCATCCACGAATTGGAATCCACATTCTACGAAAGGGGGCCGCCTGAGGAGATCCTCACGGATAACGACACGGCGTTCTGCAGCAGGGAATTCAGGCATTTTATGGACAACTGGGGATCTGCCTTCGACACCGATGTGCGTATGTGCCGAGCGGCAACGGCATAGCAGAGCGGTGCCACCGAACCGTGAAGAGAATCGCGGCCAGGAAGAAGTGTACGATCGCGGAGGCGGTTTACAGATACAACACAACGCCTAAGGACGCCGTGACTGGCGGCAGTGCGCCCGCTGATGCGATTCATCACTACCACGTGCGCGTCAAGGACGTTGAAGTGTGTCTACCCGACCAACGAGAACCCCAGGGGACGTACCAAGTGGGAGACACCGTCTGGGTGAAGCCACCCGGCGGCCGGTGCACCAGCAGCTTTTGGAGGGGGCGGGTCACCGGCGTCATCAGTGAACAGGCCATACTAGTCGATGATACTCCGCGCCACGTAAGGGATGTCCGGCCCGCTCTAAGCGCTGACCAATCGGCGAGCAGTGGAAGTAGCGAGTCATTCGACGATGAGCGATGGATCCAACCCGTGCCCCACGAACCTGGTGACTCAACCGTGAGCAGTGGAAGGAGCGAGTCATCCGACGATGAACGATGGATCCAACCTGTGCCCCACGAACCTGATGACTCAACTGCGAGCTCTAATGCTGATGCTTCCGATGCCACTTCTGAGAGCTCCGATGAGGAAGTCCCGGCAATGCCCCTCCGCAGGAGTGCTCGAATCAAACGGCCACGTCCGCCGTGTCACGTATGTGATCTGGAGACCAGGGGGGAGTGTGAGACTAACCGTAGCCCTCGGCGCAAGAGGGTCCGTGTGTGCCTGGCGTGCGGGGTGGTGGCTGATCCTGTGGTCGGGGCAGCGGAAGAAAGAGTTCCAAGATGGCGCCTGCCTGCTTTTATTAGAGACGGAATCTCGCAGGATTGTGCGAGATCTCGCGGGGATGCAAATTAGCTAGGCCATCTTGAGGAATAAAAATCGGTCCATTGGAGGTGCGAGGCAGTCGGGTTCTGACGTTCGTGGCGATCAGTACAGTGACCGTTGGGTTCCGTTTCTATTCGTGCAGTCAGCTGAGCTTTGTTAATTACCTTCGCACCGTGGCTGTCATTGTTTGTTGGTTCGCTGTGTGTTGCCGTGGTTCTTCAGTGAAACGCTTCGTCGCCCACAACGAGACTCCCCGTCTCCTACACGTCGGAAACTACACAAGATACTCTTTCAGACACTCCTCTTAAGTTGATCCAAAATGCAAAATAGTTCTTTAGATAGAATGTATTCCAAAATAAGTGCAGCGTGACAATGCATATAATCCGATTGGAAAGTTTTCAAAATAGCTGAAATAATGAAAATTGTTTTTTTCCGGACAGTGCAGTAGTTCAAAGAGAGGTCTGTCCCTAGTCAAATGGGACCTAATAGTAAAAAGAGATAAATCCAATATGACAACCTTCATCATCGGCTTACTTAGAAAAAGTGATTTCAAGCGGGGGAAAATCAATCCGTGAAAGCTAGTATTACTCTGACCGGAAATTGTGTAGACAGAATGAAACAGACCTTTCTATAAAGTGTGTAAATTCGATGTCATTATTAAAAGAAATTGTAAGAGTGATGATTATAATTTTTTAACTGTTGCAGAATCATAGTTTATTAAGGCTGTCAAAAAGTCATGATGATGATAAAGATGACAAAATAATAATAATAAATGCAAAATAATTCTAATAATAGTACAGTCAATGATAATGGGTAATAATAATAATAATAATTATAGTAACAAATTTAGTAATAGGTATTAAAAATTTTTTTAGTAATAATGATCATGGGTAATAATAATAATAATAATAATAATAATAATAATAATAATAATAATAATAGTAAGAAATTTAGTAATAAGTATAACAAAATTTTTAGTGATAATGATAAAAAATATATATTATATAAAAAAAACAAAGATGTCGATAATAATATTTATAATAGCAGCAACAGAGATAGTGGCACGAATGATTGTCAATCATATACCGATATTGAGAAAAGTAAATATACAGACATTTACAAATATACTTATATATATATATATATATATACATACACACATATACATAACATACATAAGTACACCCATAAACATACAAGTACACACACATATATATATATATATTATATACATACAACGTACAAAACACATCTACATAGACATATGAAACAAAAATAAAATAAAACCTTCACATATACACATATATAGATACACATACATAGACACATATAAGGACAATTATATGCACATATACAAATTATAACATGATAAAACTGCTACTTCCCCTACCATCACCACAATTTATACAAGGTGACCCCCCCCCCACAAAAAAAAAAAAAACAGAGGACATTCAATTGTTTTTCTGAGCATTTTACAGTCAACGGAGAAAAAAAGGCCAAAGACCCTAGTGTTTTGATGTGATGTTTTGAATATAATAAACTAGTTATGACCAAAGTTTCATTTTATTCGGACAAAACACTAAGAAACGGGGCCTAATTAGAGTTGAGGCCCGTTCTTTTTTTTTGGGAGGGGGGCACCCTGTGTGTGTGTGTGTGTGTGTATATATATATATATATATATATATATGCACATACAGAGAAATATGTATTATTTAGGAGTACTATTTATCTTAATATGTAAAAAAATAAAATAAGATAACACCTGATAGTAGTATTGATTATTTCTATAATTCAAGATAAAAGCAATAAACTAGGTAAGACAAGATAATAAAGTTCGGTAGAATGGGTTGAAAAACTACAATAATGAGAATGTATAGTAGTAATAATAATAAAAAAAATATAAATTTCTAATGTATTTTTATTTTAAATTTTTACAGAGGGACTATGTAATTTCAAAATTGCAATACTTGTATTTTGGCCTATGTTTGCATTGGAAAATCAGCTCACTCTTTGTATTGATTACATTCTTGGATTGAGGAAAAGTTATTATTCTAACTGCCTCAGAAAGGCCGAGGTTACAATATTTAGATCCAGGGGTGTAAGATTGCGATTTACATATAATACTCCAATTAATTGAGAAGCGAATATTCTTAGATACCAATTAAAGTAGCCAAAGAAGTCCCCTAGTTACTATTTGTGTTTTTGTTTCTAAAAGATGATGTGTGGTTAGAGATTCTCTGATTTATTAAAGTAGAAGTGGATCCGATGTATGTGTATGTTTTGGGTGCATTGTTGATACTATTGTTTGTATCTAATATTAGATTGGTATTAAGGTTAGGATAGGATGTGGGTGAATGGATGGGGATGTTATTACTGGGCTGGTTTCCAAAGTTATTATTATGGGAGTTGTTCTGTGAAGGATTATCAGTATTTATATTATTAGTGCTGCTATTAATCAAGCTTATTAGAGGAGGGGGATGTTCAAGTTCATTACCATTTGTTTGACCAGAGATTGGCTGTTGGGAAAGATTAGTGGTGTTTCTTTGGGGAGATTTAGATGGTATCTCGGTTACAGTACATGAATAAATCACATTTTTATGGATACAGTTATTATTGTGGGGGCATTCTTCTTGTTTTTTTTTTTGTTTTTTTTTTGGCAATTACATTTGGATTTCTTGGCCAAGGGAAAAGGAATTGCATGGGCATCTTTAATTTTTTGTTATTAGAGATTATGATTGTCTGGGCTAAATTAGGCATTGTAGCATATGATATCTTGATAGAATTTTTGTTAAACAAAGTGCTATACCTATGCGGATACCTAACAGAATTTTCAATAATATTGAAGAATTCCTTGGAGATATTAGTTTTTACATTGGAGCTAAAAGGGGGATTAAACCAAAGATTATTCTTTCTCTTCGTCCTTTTTCTAGTAGAAGATCTGTTTACGTTAGTGGTTAGCATGGTCGACATTATTATTGCTATTACTTGAAAATTTATAATTTCTTTTAGTTCTAGACATGTTATGCGTAATTAATGAGGGTAATCGGCAAGTTTCTTGGTTTTTATGGTTATATTTTATCTTTTCCGTATAACCGAATTTCTAACGGGCGTTATTATAAAACATGGAGTTTTGATCAAAGGTCTTTTTGTCAACTGAAAGCCTAGAGATTCTGGTAGAGATTGAAGGTATTATGGATTTAATTATTGAATTGATTTGAAAACTTATGTACATATAATAGTGTGAGGTTTGGCTTATGGTATGGGCTGTATGTTTCAGAGTTAAGGGTAAGTGAGATATCTAAGAAGTTAGCTGTTTTTTTTTTTTTGTTAGGTTCAACTGTTATGGAGAGTACAAAGTTATTTAAAAAACTATGAAGATCTTTGACTGTTTTATTATACTCTATACTATAAAAAAAGTTCTAGAAAACGCATAAGTATTTCTCTGTATATATATATATATATATATTAGATGTTAAGAGGAGATTATAGATAGATATATAAATACCCGTTCACATACACCTTTCACGATAAAGCTAGAACCCAGAATTAGATAGAATCGAGCAATTGCATCAACAATAATCTCTTCTTAATGTCTAATGTGTGTAGAAAAAGCAGTTCATCCTTCGTAGGGATGCGATGTCCCTCAACAAATAGATTGTTCTGAAATCGTGTCTGGGAAGTCGGCTGATTTCAGTTAATGTTTGTAAATTTGATATCTACCGCCTGCATACCAGCAGTAACTATCTTAGTTGTATAGGACGCGTTGTTTGTCACATCGTAGAATGTAGAACTGGATAAAAAAAAAATGTAAGAATTTAAAAATCGAGGATTGCACCATGGCCTATATGGTTAGGTCGTCAGTATTGCACACTTCATGAGTGCGACGAACTGGGTTTGCGTCTATGTCGGAGCACGTCACTAATGAGATGCAGTACATCGAAACCCACTTTGGGTCTAGCGTTGTCCGTTGTCGATGCAATTGCTCGATTCTATCTAATTCTGGGTTCTAGCTTTATCGTGAAAGGTGTATGTGGATGGGTATATATATATATACACACACACACACACAGAAATACATGTGTTTTCTAGAACTTTTTTTTTATCTCAAGTACTATGCAATTATGCACGATGTAGAAAATATGCACCACCATGACAATAATTAAATGAATCCAATCATCCAATAAGAAACCATAAAAAATGAATAATTAATGAAATTCGTTTTTCAAAGGAATATACAAATTAGTTAACCTTTCAGAAGCTCACATAACTGAGAATATTAAGTTCATTTTAATAATTTTTAAATAGAAAAAGTAGGCTTTTAATATCAATACAAGTGTGACAAAAAATCTCAACTTTATATAGATATACACGGATTACAGAAGATGAAGATGATACATAAAAACTGCACTTATTTTTTTAATTTTTCTTAATGGAGCATTTTGATAGGGTTTTCTCCCCCTTTTTCAATTTTCTTATCAGTTTGCCAGACATTCCTCTGCAATCTCAATCCAGCTGAGAGATCTTTTTAAGATTCTAACCGTCTCTTCAAGTGAAACTGCTTGAATCTCTCTTGCACTTAGTTCATCTGGTATATTTCCTAGGTAGATTTGTTTATATATATATATATATATATATATATATATATATATGTGTGTGTGTGTGTGTGTGTTACAGAAAATGAGACATCTTTCTGTTGTGGTTCTGTCATCTATATATATATATATATATATATATATATATATATAAAAGCGGAAATGTGTGTATGTATGTATGTATGTGTATTCGCTTTTTGCGTATCTCTACAAAAGGCTTTTTTGGCCGTGATTCTCGGTTGGCTCGCTCCTTCTTAAAACTTTTTATATGCTGTCTAAATAATATCTACGACTAAGGAACTCTGGTCACAGCTATCTTTTATTTACCCGACTTTTACAAGCTATTTTCGAGATATTTTTTGATCGCCGCATACAGAAACTGGCTTCCAGCACAAAACTAGGTCAAACATCACGCAACTTAACGTTCTCGCACCTGTTAATTTCGCTTTATAAACGTCAACTTAACACACTTAATCAATTCATCTATTCCCGTAGTCGAGATGGTTAGGTCGCAGGTTTTTTTTTTTCCATTTCCTTTCCATCTCCGCGTCAAAAGTTCAGGGTTCAAGTTTACCTTTCTACTGAAACTTTTTTTTTTCTTTTACACCTCCAAACACCTGGCCAACATTTTTTTTTTTTTGTTTTTAAAAACAGGGTTGCTTGGATCTACCCCTCCCCAACACACACGCACCTCCAAACACCCGGGCAACGCTGGGTACCCCCCGCTAGTCTATGGTATAAATCTCACCTGTCTGTTTACATGTATGTATGTTTGTATGTCTGCCTAAAACTTTCGACAGAGGCGACAGATTTTCATGAGATTGGTATTGTTTTGAAGCTCGACCCTTTGGCCGACAAATATCGAAAAATTGGCTAAAAACATTAATTTATTCACCCTCAACTGGGCACTTTTCTACAGGGAGGAGTCGCTTTTTTCGCTGATATTTTCGAAAGTCATCTCTTCTTTTCGATTAACTAGCTTTCATTTAAACCTTCGTCACTTCCTGTTTGGCGATGAGCGTAACAGCAAAGGCATCACGTTTTTTTCTTCACATTCTTTTCCTCCTTTGCGATACAGGTTCGAGCCTGCCTGCCTACTACCACTCTTTTTTTTTTTTTGCTTAACATACACCTCCAAACACCCAGGCAACGCCAGGCACCCAGGCTAGTTACATATGAAAGGAGAGTTGTGCAACATTAACATTTTATGATCAAATGAATAGAGTGTAGTGTATTCACTCCCAGCCTTGTTTTTATTTCTTCTTTTTTCACTTATTCCGTTGTAATCTTCTGGTTCGTTCTCCCAGTTCAATGCATAACGACACAGATTTTGCCATAGAAATGAGCTGAGCTAATTTAATATTTGGATCTTTCTAGCTTTTTTCTTTATTATTAAGATATCTATCTTTTTTTTTTTTTTTTTCAAGAGGAAAAAAAAATATAGGAATGTGGGGGTTTTTAAGTTAAATTAACATTAGCAAAAAACAACGATTCAATATGGTGCGCGCACACACACACACACACGTGGTGTAAATCGCCACTTATTTTGATGAAACAAAATACTTTTATGTAAAGACTAATAAATTACTTTATCAGAATGAGCGATAAAATTGATTGTACTTTTAAATGTTATTTAAAGAGTCTATTTAACAGTTGGAAATATTCAATTAGATGCCATTATTAACCAGCAAAGCATTATCACTGTTGACCAAGAGAAGAGTCTATCAGGCATGTTTGTACGCCGGATAATTATGGAAGTGAAACTTGGGCAATGAGGGTTGAGGGCATGTATTACATGGACAGAAATTAAATAAGAATGATATGGATGTGTGATGTGACTTTTAAAGACAGGATTAAATCTGATAAACTGAGAGGAAGATTAAATTTAGACAGTATAAAAGACGTTTGCAGAACCAGAAACATTGAAAGAATGGAAGGGAGTTCTTGGGTTAGTAGATGTAGGACAATTGAGATAGCAAGATCGGTTGGAAGTTGCAAAGGTAAACGTGTGAGGAAGTAATAAGGATTGAGAAAGAGGGGTAAATAAAGACTTGACCACAAATAAGTTACTTTAGAAGTCACTTTCTAAAAGCAATCCAATATATAAAATGGACGTTAAAATGAATATAATGAGAAAGTTCAAATTGTGCTTCTTATGTTCTATGCGTCCCAAAATGCTATACCATGTCATTATGCTCTAATTGTTTGTGATTACCTCAACAATCACATTGCAAATTGAAGAATTCAACACGGAGAAGGTGGATATTGGCCTTTAAATTCGCCTGCAAATTTCTTGTCTGTAGTTTATACACAAAATTTCATTAATTAAACTTAAATGAACGCAAACGTCCAGCAATAATGAAATCAGGGATGCGAGTAGCGAATGACAAAATGCACGGATGGAGAAAATGCAGAGAAAAAAAATGATTAAAATCATCATCAAGATGATATGCTACTAAAAACATTTTTAAATTAATCGAATCAGTTATTTTCGGTATTTTCCTAAACAACTCAATTTCAACTGAGTTAAAATTAAAGGAAAGATGCCAAGTATGCATGTAGGAGGAAGGTGACAGGAAGCCATTCGTCGATGAAACAAAAATCATCCAACTCTTCTTTTTAAGCCTTCATGGCAAAAATAAAATTTTCAATTTTCAGAGACAACTGTTATAAGAGTGGAAAAAAAGGCAAAGATAGGATGAGGAAGAAAGAGAAACAGAAAAAATCCAATAAAATATCAACGAAAAAATAAGGAGGTAATGTTTTAGCAGAAATGAGCTTTGTATTATTTTTTAAAAAACGTAAATTTCAACCAAAATGTGTAGAACTTACATCGATGGAAGCCCTATTTTCATATCTAATTCCTCTCATATATATATATATATATATATATATATATATATATATATTTTGTTTTGTTATGAATATCTTCTAGTTATAACGTGAATGAAATCGTGTGAATGTGGGGGGGTATATTGCTACATTATCTATAAATGAAGTTCAAATTTTCTCATTTCTTTAATCGCAGTGGAAGAGGTCCTATTTTTAAATAGGAAAAGCAAACTTGAAAACAGAAGGAATAATAGAAATCTGACTGCCCCCAAATTACTCAATAAAGCCCAATACCCCAAGATCTATAGAGGTACTATCATATTCATTCCAGCAATATAAGTTAAAAATGAAAAATCTAAATAGAAGGTAGATAGCATCAAGATAGATATTTTAAGCAATAATCTTATTTTAAATGTTTACTGTTTAAGAAAATTGTTTATTTTGATTTTCGCATCCATTTAGAACAGAGGCTTAAAGCAGTCAAGCAAATTTACAGTTTGAATGGAAACGTTTGCCAATGTGTAGCCAAAACTGCTCCCATAATTAAAGTTTTATACCTAATAAAAATATACACGTTTATATATATATCGTTATATACACATAACATTCATTTCGAACGTGTCCTATCTTATAAAAGAATCTAGAGTTGATTTTATAGGCCGGCCATTTCTGCTTATGCAATGATAAAACTTCTCGCATGCATTTGTGATGTTAGGTCAAAATCAGACTTCCTTCTTTAATCAGATTTTTCTGATTTTCGATACTTATTGGATGCATTCTGATACAAAACCAATGTAAGAACACTCCTAGACACATTAAGTACCTTCATGTAAATTAAAAAAAAAAATCGGCTCAACCATTTCCAAGTCTTTATGGAATGAACTCACACACACAGGGAAAGTTCCTTTTATATAATAGTGTAACCCCACGTGTGTGGCTCCTTCGACAAAACGCCGACTCCCAACGTCGTGTACCATGGATTTTTCGTTCAACTGTTCTTCTTTTGGCCGGATCGTCCTTTTCCCGTTGGCGACTGTCGATGAGAACACACGCGGTTCACAAAATAGAAATATGAACAAAGGAAAAACACAAACGCCAATGTTCACATATAAATTGACTGTTGGACTTGTGAGTGTGTGTCTCCCCCCCCCCCCCCATTCTATCGATGTTACATTTATCCCTGTTTCACAATCAACTCTAAAATTGTCCACGTCTCTAGTTCACAGTCAACTCTATAACTGTTCAACTATCACTGTCCAACTTCCAACCGCTGTCTAGCGAATCTAGATTTCAACTGTCACTGTCCAATTTCCATCTGCTGCGACGGGCATCTGTCAGCTGACTGTTCAACTTCCATCCGCTCTCGAGTGCATCTCGATCTAAACTGACTGTCCCCTCTATGTTGGTATCACTGGTCGCCCACCCCATCCTGCCTACCGGAAGCTGCCCTTCCCTGTTTTATCAATAGTTGTCTATTGTTATGGTTGATTGTAGGATATTTCCTCTTTCTTTGTTTTTCTAAGCCATTTCCTATCTCTTTGTCTATTGTAGGATATTTCCGATTTCTTTGTTTATCCCCCCCCCCTCTAAGCACTTAGTGGCTCAAATTCACCCCAGGGCCACTTTATAGTATCACAATAGTAAAGATAGGGATATATAGATATGTGTATATAACGATATATATATAAACGTGTATATTTTTATTAGGTATAAAACTTTAATTATGGGAGCAGTTTTGGCTACACATTGGCAAACATTTTCATTCAAACTGTAAATTTGCTTGACTGCTTTAAGCCTCTGTTCTAAATGGATGCGAAAATCAAAATAAACAATTTTCTTAAACAGTAAACATTTAAAATAAGATTATTGCTTAAAATATCTATCTTGATGCTATCTACCTTCTATTTAGATTTTTCATTTTTAACTTATATTGCTGGAATGAATATGATAGTACCTCTATAGATCTTGGGGTATTGGGCTTTATTGAGTAATTTGGGGGCAGTCAGATTTCTATTATTCCTTCTGTTTTCAAGTTTGCTTTTCATTTAATCCTTTTTAAAAATGGGACCATGATATTTGACATTTACATTTTAAACTTTAAGTGAAACCATTATTTACAGAAAATTTTGTAAAATCAACAGTAGATTCTTTACAGTAGATTTTCTTTGCAAGGTGCAACAATAAAAGTGTCGTCCTAAAGAAAACACTACAGCTATATTTTAAAACTTATTGAAAAAATTCCTTTCAGGTAACTTGATTATGTAGTAGAACTGACATCTATTCAATGTAGCCGCCTTCAACCTCAATCACTGCTTCAATACAGGTTCAGAATTGGGAGCATGCTTTTCCACAAGCAGCGACGGGAGCATGACAAATACGCAGCAGATGGCAAAAATCAGGCTGGCTTCGGTGTTGCGGGAGGTCATGTTGGTGATGTTCTCGATGTATGACCAAACGAAATAGTCCAGCGGGTTCAGGTCAGGGGAAGAGGAGGGCAGTGTGAGAAGGGTACAAAGTCATAGCACTCCTTCTGAATCCAAGCCTGGGTTTCTTTGAACTTGTGGTCTGGCGCTGAGTCCTGCTGCCACACCCAGGGTCTGCCACCAGTCATCTGATTGCACAAGAGTATCACCACACTTTTCAGCACATCCAGGTACACTTTGGTGTTGACTTTCAAGCCGACTTCAAAGATGTGAGGTTGCATGATTGGCCCTCACTTGAAATCATACCAAAGACCCAAACCATGGCCAGACACTCAAGCGTTGAACTGTCTGGATTTGCATTTGGAGGGTGCTGCCAATGGTCTGGTTGTCATAACTTGGATATGTAGAGAGCATGAGTTGTATAGTGGCGCATCTCCGATCTTGTTCATTGAACATGGTGTCATTTTCAGACATTTGGGATTTCTACACAACTGGTCAATGAGTAGATGGTCTGAAACAAAAAAAGAAAACTGGTTTTCATCAAATGGAAATCGAATCATATCTTTTCTTGGGCGACAATTTTATCGCTCAACCTTGTACAATGTATTGTGGATTAAGTCAGTGCGAGAAAACATGTGAAGCTTCCTCCTGGTACATAGCGGAAAGGTCTAACTAAAGTAGGCAATCAATTGATTAAAAAAATTTGATTTCATCGTTTTCGATGAAAATAAATGTATGGGAGGGTAGAACATTTGTTGATCCTCATTCAATTCCGGACAACGTCAGATCTCCTTGATAGTAAGCATATATTACTACAAACAATTTTATCAGTAACAGATGTTTGAGATGGAGAAAATCGAGAGGGCAAAGAGCGAAAAATAAGAGAAAAAGAACAAACCAATCTGATACAGAAAAAAATGTGTTTATCCATTTTCGAATCTTCTTTATCATTTGGTTCTGGTTTAGATTCAATTTTGTGACGGGAATGAAATAATTTTAATTTTTCAATTCTGTTGCATTGTAAAAAAAAAAGCCGAATAAACATGAATTGAAACAATGGTGAGCAAACCACTTGCGTTTGTCTTCTTTTTGGAATAAAAAAAAAATAACTTTTTTCAAATATGTTTTACTATTTGTGCTTCTTAACTAATGTTTCAAGTGTTACTAGCACACAATCGAATCTGATATTAAGCATGTTGCCGTACACTGTGCGAAGGTAACTATTATCTTTAACCGCGTTCTAGTTCAGCTGATGTAAAAAAAACAAATTTTGCATAAAAAACCTTTTGGTATGTTAGTCTTGGATAGCCACTGACTTTCACTTAATCCGTTCAAACTGACCATCTACACTAAAAGTGCACATATCAATTTACACCCACATTTTTGTTTCTTCATAATAAATTCTAATTTCATTATAACCCCACCCACCCACCCCGCCTCATTAACATGGGCACCCTATTTCACCCTAAATATTCAGAGTTAATTCTTTGGAGAAAGTTATTCGTTCAAATTGCAAAACTATTTTTTTCTTTTCTTGGTAAAACTTTCAACAACAACATAATCTCATACTTCTAATGTATCACATGACTAAGAGTCATTAACATTCCAAACTTTATTAAGAAAAATAAACCCTAATTTTTTTTCTTTGCATTCTTCAGTTGCACAAAAAGAAAAAAATGCAGGAAATTAGTAAAACCCAACTTGTACGTAGTTTTATCTTCTACTCATTTATTTTGAATCATTAGCCATCTTTGTTTTTTCAATAAACACATTAAAAATAAAAAATCTCCTTGAATATAAAGCAGAGTTGTGTTATAGCACCACAGTTGGTCTAAGAGCCAAATTAGCTACAGATTTAAAATCAGCACCTTTGGTCCGATGTCCTTATTGAAGTCAGAAGTTCTTGAACATAAAATTTTTAAATTTTTAAATTCTAATAAATTTAAAATTAAAAGTCCATAAAAATAACATTAAAAGTAAATGTTTTTAGCATTCCTTTTGCAATTACAACTGAATATTAAAAGATTTAAATTACAACTGAATATTAAAAGATTTAAATTACAACTGAATATTAAAAGATTTAAATTACAACTGAATATTGAAATATTAAAAATTACTACTAGAGTTTCCTGTCTTCCATCAGCTGCCTAAGATCTTTAAGTTCACAGTTGGCGTTGTGTGCTATTTGCTGGATGTATGTGCATCTAGGTCGTCCTTTGTTTGCGCGTCCACGTCATGGAGTCCATAGCAATACATCACTCATAAATTCATGCTTGCTCCTCAGACAGTGACCGGCAAATCATAGTATCGCAGGTAGGTTGCCATAAAGTTGCTGCTTCATGGAATGATTTTGCCAAGATATATTTAATACTATTCATAGCATATGGGTGTATGTGCCGTCTAGTTTTCTTTCCAATCTTTTGGTGAGTGTCCAGGATGTAGCACCTACCACTGTCCTGAAGAATTGCTTTTCAATTTGTCAGTTAGCCTTGAAGTCCATACTGAACGCAGCCCATCCAATAAAGCCCATGCTTTTGAGATGTGAATTTCAATATCTCTCTCTTTGTGGAAACTATACTGCTGCTCAGATACGTAAATTCAGCGACTTCTTCCAGTGTTGTTCCAAATGGAGCCCTTACGTCTCCTCCAACATTGAAAGTCATAAACTTTGTTTAATCCGCATTAATGTGGAGACCAACGTCATTTGCAGACTTTTCTAGCTTGTGTAACAGTGTTTGCGCATCGGTTAAATTTAAATTACAACTGAAATTTAAACATTTAAATTACAACTGAACATTAAAAGATGGAAATTACAACTGAACATTTAAAGATGGAAATTACAACTGAACATTTAAAGATGGAAATTACAACTGAACATTTAAAGATGGAAATTACAACTGAACATTAAAAGATGGAAATTACAACTGAACATTAAAAGATGGAAATTACAACTGAACATTTAAAGATGGAAATTACAACTGAACATTTAAAGATGGAAATTACAACTGAACATTAAAAGATGGAAATTACAACTGAACATTAAAAGATTTGGGTTTGTATTACTGTACACATAGATTCGAAAAAGTTGTCAAAAAAAAAATATATAACAAATAAATGTTATCAAAGGAAAGAGAAGTTACTTTTCTGCCAAACTGGATATATTTTTTGTGTTTTTATTTGTTGGATTGTGTAGTGGACTTTCGGTCAGCGTTCAAGTTGTGGATAACTTGACAAAGACTAAAGTTACTTCTCATGAAAGAGGAGAACTATTTATGGCACAATGGGAGAATCCATTGTGCACACATGGGCCAGTCTATTCCTTGGATTGTGATTGGCTGAATCACCTGATTGGATATGCTTGTACATAAATACAAGCCCTCAGTCCAGCTCAATCTGGTGTCTGTCTTGTGCATAAGCTGGATTCTTGGTAAGTGTTGCTGCTATTATTATTATTATTGTTGTTGTTGTGTGTTATTGACTAACACAGTTCTTTTGATTATTCTACATCTCCCCTCTTCCCCCCCCCACGAGTAGGCTGGGTTGTGTGAGAGGTGTATCTCTCTTTTAGGCCTAGTTTGTTGTGTGGTTGTAACCTAGAAAGAGCTCGGGGAATCCTTGATCGAAAGCGTGGGGATATATGTGTGGTTTGTTGTTGGGGTTTGGTTGCTGTGTATGTGCTATTACAGGGAGATAGTGGGAGATGCAAGAATGTAGTATCGCTTGAGGGAATTGTTGGTCCTAGTGCTGCACTTGGTATTGGGGTTGGTGCAGGCTTAAGTTCGCATTTTCTGAGGAAACGGCGGTTCCTAAGTGTGATCCTTCTGGATCCGTTAACCCTGATTCGGTATTGTCGATCTGGTAGGGAACTGATGATTTTGCCCGTTGTGTTCCATCTGCGATTGACTGGATTTTGGATGGCTACAGTGTCACCAGCTTGTAACGGTGGAAGGTTGTGGGTATATTTATTGTATCTTTCTACTATTTTTGCATTGCGGTGGTGGAGCATTTCCTCGCGATGTTGTGCCGCTGACACCCATTCAGGATGAGGCTTGTAGAGGATTGGCTGTGAAGGGATGGTGTCACGTAGTCGACGGTGAAGTAATAATTGAGCCGGTGATAGGCCAATGCTTTGGATTGGGGTATTCCGATACTGCAAGATGGCCCGGGCAACACTGTCATTGTCCAAGGAACCGTGGGGGCCTGTGTTTCCTTTCACAATCCTCTTTGCAGTTTTTACTGCGAGCTCTGCCCTGCCATTGGATTGGGGATATGCAACAGAAGATAATCTGTGCCTAACACACCATGTTTTCAGAAATTCTTGGAACGTGCTGGAAGTGAAAGGTGGGCCGCCATCGGTGCTGAGTTCTTCTGGGGCACCATATGTTTGGAACAGTTGTCGGCATATGGACATCAATTTGGTTGTAGTAGTGTGACCTGATTCTAGGCGGTATAAAATTAGCCAACCAGTTAGCCTATCTACGCAGGCAAGGTATGTGTGATCTCCAACATAAAAAATATCCATGACGATTTGTTGGAATGGCCACTCTGGGGATCGTGTTAGAATGATAGGCTCCCTTGGTTGACTAGGTGCGATGGTTGAGCATACCATGCAATTCGCCCTAATACTGTGGATTGATGCATCCATCCCTGGCCAGTACACCGATTCGTTGGCACGTGCTTTCATGCCGACTACTCCTTGGTGTGCAGAATGCAGGCAGTGTAGGACCTTTTTTCACTGTGTTTTGGGGATGACGATCCTTCGATCCAACAATACTAGACCATTGTCAGTGCTAAGGCGGTGCCTCACCTCCCAATACTCACGGATTTCGGGAGCAGTGAGATTACGTGTTTTTGGGAAGCCTTGCTGTATTGTGTCTATTAATTTGTTATATTGTTGATCGCCACGACCTGCTGAACGAATTAGGTCTGGTGATAGCATGGCTATATTACTGCTGTCTGCAAATGTTGCTATTAAGGCTGTTGACTGTTATGTTGCTTATGTTGTTCGACTCCAGTATATCCATTTGAGAGGGTTTTGTTGGAAATACATCGAGGAGGGCTTGCACCATCGCCACTGGGTGGCGGGAAACTGCATCAGGGCCTCTGTGCCACTTCCCAGGGCAATGCTGTATGGTAAATCTGTATCTCAGGGTCTTTTCCTTTAGTCTAAAGAGCCGGGGGTTTTGGATCTTGCTCAGATCACGATCGCCAAATATCCCCTTCAGAGGTTCATGGTCTGTGACCACTATGATGTTTGGAGAACCCATGACGAACATACGGCATTTCTCCAATGCCCATGCTATTGCTGCTGCCTCACCCTCTATTGGTGTGTATCTGCGCTCAGCATCCGTGCAAAATCTGCTGCCGGCATATATCAGATGCCAACCTTCGGAACAGCAGACTGGGGCTTTTTCCATGGTACATTGGCAATGTTTTTGTAGGAGTAGGAAGCCCATTCCTTCTTTGCTCCAATCTGGAGCAAGGCAAGTTGCTCTGTCTTTGTCAAATGTTGCTACCCCCTTCTGGACTAGGTGAATTATAACTCGCTTGGAATCTTTGAATGCGTCTTCAAGATTTTGATTCCAAGCAAATTTGGAGTTTTGTTTGACGAGGTCCCGAAAAGGCACCATAACTGGACCCAGTGAATATGCCCAGGCTACTTGGTTGACAAGCCCAAACCATGATCTGGCATCAGTAATTGTCCTTGGGACTGGAAAATCCTGTATCGCTTGTATCATGGACTCAGAAGGGGTCACTCCTGAAGAAGTTATCTGGAGGCCTCCAAATTGTACGACATCCTGACAGAATTGGAATTTGTCGGTGTTGAGCACAATTCCATTCTTAGCACATTGGAGCAGAAAATCGAAGGTATGATAAAAGGCTCCCTCAATGCTAGAGTCATATAGCAGGGTATCGTCTACTATCTTCACCTTGCGTGGGATATCTTTTATTATCTCATCGTATCTGCGAGTGTAAGCATCCCCAGATGCGACATATCCTTGAGGCATCCTAAGATACATGTATCTTCCCCACTCAGTTATGAAGGTGGTTAATGGTTGAGATTCTTTGTCTAAGAGAATCGAGTGGTATCCATCAACAGCGTCTAGGACTGTTTTCTTTGTTCTAGGTGGCACTTGCAGTGCCAACTGGAATGGCGACCCAGTATGGTGGGTTTCTCGCTTGCATTGAGAGTTAAGGTGTTGGTAATCTATTGTTCTCCTTGGATTACCATTCTTTTTGGCAGTTATTACCATAGTACTGCACCAATCAGTAGGCATACCCACGGGTACTGGAGCTATGATACCTTTTTTTACATCCTTCCAAAGGGCTTGTCTTACTGGTTCCTTGAAGTGGAAGGGTACAGGAATTGGGTTATGCCTGGCTTTAGGGATTGCTCCCTCTTTGAGGTGAATGTGGGCAGCTGGGCCGGACATGGCTGGAAATATCCCATCTTTGTTGAATGTCGTTTCGGCAAACTTTTCTAGGAGCCAGCTCTTAAGTTTGCCTATGTTATCTTCTGTTGCGGGAAAAGGGAGGTTTTTGGGGCGATTTGGCAATTGATCTACACACTTTTTAGACTCGGTGTCTACCTCTTCATGTACGTCTGCTAAAGGGTTTGGAAAATGTTTGTGCAATATTCCCACATCGATGCAGGCTGCTCTGCTGAGATAAAGCCGTTGTATGCCCTTGCATATGTAGAGGGCTTGTTTAGTTGTTTTCCCTCTGACCACAAACTCAACTGGTAGCCAACCCTGACACATGAGTGTGAAACCTCCAACTGTTCGTATGATCTTTCTTGATTGGATAAGACTAATCTCTGTGAGGCCCATTTTGATTAAATGCTTTGGTCCCCCAAGACAAATGGCGGCACCACTGTCGGGAAAAACTTTTAGCGTTGTACTACAACTACTAGGGATATTGACAGCTCGTCTGGGATCTGGTTTTGGTGAGAATGGGATTACTGATGCATTTATTTCAGTTAACAGATCACCTTCTGTAGTCATAATGGTGCCCCTCATTTGATCGAATGTGATATGGGCCATGAGTGTATTCATGGGAGCTTCTTGGTCTTCAAAACTCTTTATCACTGCCAGGCGATATTTCTTTGTCCGGCACACTGCTGAGAAATGGTTAAGTTTCCCACAAGTGTCGCACATTTGATTCCATGCCGGACATGTTAAATGGCGGGCACTTGTCCTTGGAGTACCGTGTTGGTGACTACCGCAACCTATGCAGGTTTGACAGGGTTCTTTATCAGCAATGTTATCGTTGTGAGTAGCAGTAGAGCTAGTGCGAATATTGCCTCTGCTAGTCCGTACAGCACTGTGTTTTTTTTTTTTGCGATACATTGACATCCGGACTGTAGCTATGTCTGAGGTATCAGTCATTGCGGTTTGGTCCCGTAGTGCAGACTCAAATGCCTCAGCATGACAAATATTTTGGTTGAGAGTTTTTAGCAACCCGGCTTTTGCCAGTAGATTGGTCTGAAGCGTATCATTCGATATCCCTTTGATAAACTGGTCCTTGATGTAAATGTCAGACAGGTCGTGATTGCAGTTGGGGCATGAAAAATTACAGTCTATGGCCGTGGACCTAAGACGAACAAGGTATTGTTGGATGGGTTCATCTTCATGCTGTGATATAGCTGCAAATGTCATCCGATGGACCATGGGATTTGATTTTTGAGTTACCAATGCTTCTGTCATCTCTAGCAGCTTGTCTGGGTTGGTGGTGAAGAACTTAGGGTACGTATTTATGATTGCGTTTTGAACGGATTCATCAGCGCAACTGTATAACTGGGTATTGGCCTGAGAAGTTGGCATGTCCGTTATTCTGGTGAATACTTCCCAGTCAATCCGAAATTTTCTGAATTGTTGAGGGTCATTTCGAGATGAAGTTGGGGAGGCCTGGCAGCTGGTGCCTTAGCATAGGTGGTCTGGGTAGCGGGCTCCTTGGCTTGTCGAAGGATAGACAGAGCTTCTCCCATTGTTGTGATTCCCAATTCTCTTAGCATGGCTCGATCCATTACTTGAAGGTTTTCTTTCCTCAGTTTTTCCTTCACAAAAGTTGCAGCGTAGCTCTTGGCGGAATCGGCAGCAATGCCTGCTTTGAGGAAATAGTCTTCCCAATCTTCTGTCTCGAATCCTGTTCGTAGCGCCATGTTGGATTGTGTAGTGGACTTTCGGTCAGCGTTCAAGTTGTGGATAACTTGACAAAGACTAAAGTTACTTCTCATGAAAGAGGAGAACTATTTATGGCACAATGGGAGATTCCATTGTGCACACATGGGCCAGTCTATTCCTTGGATTGTGATTGGCTGAATCACCTGATTGGATATGCTTGTACATAAATACAAGCCCTCAGTCCAGCTCAATCTGATGTCTGTCTTGTGCATGAGCTGGACCCTTGGTAAGTGTTGCTGCTATTATTATTATTATTGTTGTTGTTGTTGTGTGTTATTGACTAACACAGTTCTTTTGATTATTCTACAGAATATGTAACATATTTATTCAGCTCGAAAAACATACAGTGTTTACCGATGTATTCGAAATTCAAGATGGCGTCTCACACCCTCTTTAACACCGTAAGTATGGAAAAAGGTGTTATAAATAAAAAACTATACAAAATACTATTAAAAACCCGCCGAATATATGTCAACCTATGTCACGGTAACATATATTGAGCAAGTTTTTAACAGTATTTTATCCGTTTTTTTATTTATAACATCTTTTCCCACGCTTACCGTGTTAAAGAGAGAATAAGACGCCATCTTGAATGTTCCAATACATCGGTAAACACTTTATGGTTTTCGAGCTGGAGAAACATGTTACACTGAATAAAAACACGAAAAATATATCCAGTTTGGTAGAAAAGTAACTTATCTTGTCTTTGATAACATTTATTTGTTATATATTTGTTTTTTGACAACTTTTTCGAATCTATGTGTACAGTAAAACAAACCCAAAGATTTAAATTACAACTGAACATTAAAACATTTAAATTACAACTGAACATTAAAAGATTTAAATTACAACTGAACATTAAAAGATTTAAATTACAACTGAACATTAAAAGATTTAAATTACAACTGAACATTAAAACATTTAAATGACAACTGAACATTAAAAGATGGAAATTACAACTGAACATTAAAAGATGGAAATTACAACTGAACATTAAAAGATGGAAATTACAACTGAACATTAAAAGATGGAAATTACAACTGAACATTAAAAGATGGAAATTACAACTGAACATTAAAAGATGGAAATTACAACTGAACATTAAAAGATGGAAATTACAACTGAACATTAAAAGATGGAAATTACAACTGAACATTAAAAGATGGAAATTGCAACTGAACATTAAAAGATGGAAATTGCAACTGAACATTAAAACATTTAAATTACAACTGAACATTAAAACATTTAAATTACAACTGAATATTAAAACATTTAAATGACAACTGAACATTAAAACATTTAAATTACAACTGAACATTAAAACATTTAAATGACAACTGAACATTAAAAGATGGAAATTACAACTGAACATTAAAAGATGGAAATTACAACTGAACATTAAAAGATGGAAATTACAACTGAACATTAAAAGATGGAAATTACAACTGAACATTAAAAGATGGAAATTACAACTGAACATTAAAAGATGGAAATTACAACTGAACATTAAAAGATGGAAATTACAACTGAACATTAAAAGATGGAAATTACAACTGAACATTAAAAGATGGAAATTACAACTGAACATTAAAAGATGGAAATTACAACTGAACATTAAAAGATGGCAATTACAACTGAACATTAAAAGATGGAAATTACAACTGAATTTCTACGACTCGGCCTGGTACATACAGCACGTTGCCTTCCCAAAATTGTCATCCATTTGGTACTTGCCAGGCTCAACGTTGCTAAACTTCAGTGATTTGGCAAGAACCAGTTGAGAGACGCTCAAGGGTACAAAAATAAGAATTGTCCCAGTCGTGAAGGATTTCTCCTCCACCGAAAGAGAACAAGAAATGGAAGTGCGGCATCCGAAGAACAGATGCTGCACTTTGATCCTGACCAAAAGGCCAAGAGTAGCGGTGAAGTTCACCGCCGGTGAACCCGTGGAAAAAGAAAGGGAAAACAGGCAGCTGTAAACGACGAAAAGAAGAGAAAAAAAAGATAAGATCGTAGCTTATGGTGGAAGAACGTGATGACGTTAAATTGGCCATGACAGCCCGTGGGTCGCGAGGATACCAATGAAATTCCGATCTACAGGGGCAAACAGTCGCCGAACAGCGGGGCGACACGTGACCCTATTGAACAGGCACGTGGCCTTTGTGGAATCGGATTCAGCGGTTTTTATGTCCTCTCAAAAATAATTAAGTTAGGCATTTCTGTTTTTATGTCCTGTCAAATTCCATTAGGGAACAACCGAATGCCAACAGAGAAAGAAAGGCAGCTCCTTTTTTGGGTATATACCGCCTGGCGAAGATTTGACGGACAGTGATCCCTTAATTCTGATTGGCCAACGACCTGAAACGGGAAGAGACCCAGTCCACGCCCCCACAATATAAGCAGCGAGCCTTGAGAGATTGACAGTCAGAGAGTAAGAGAGTAAGAGAGAGAGCCTTGCTTCCTTGGGTCCGACGAACGTAGATTCCCCCATCGACTGTCCCTGTCAAGTAGATAATTGAGTTGTCTGTCGGAGAGAGAGAAGAGAAAACCTCGCAGTTAACAAGTGGCCAGTCCCTAACTAAACAGCTAACTGCGATTGTACCCTGATTGAATACAAAGAAGTTTAAACAAAAAGAAACGCTTATTGACTTGGTCTCTTCCATTGTTTTTGCATGACAAGTCTGTTTTAGGAAACCGGCCGTGACATCATCGCTGAGGAAACATCAAAATCGACAACCGGGGTCATTCCACCACTGGACGACGCGCGGGTGACGTAAGTGTCACATAACTGGTGTCGATGACCTGTGATACCTCGTTTCGGTAGGAAACGTGCGAACGAATTTCCACGGGCACATAATTTTTTTTCTTTCTCTCTCGAGGGCATAAGATCTCCCTGTGAGAGTAGGAATGGAAAGTTGAAAGATTGAAAAAAAAAGAAAAAGAAAACGAACTAAACAAGGAGGGAGAAAAAGAGAGAAAGCCAAAATTGAAAAAAAAAGAAAAAAGGAAAGAAAGTAAACTCGAAACCAAAGCGCATCTTGAAAAAAAAAAAAGAAAAAAAGAAGAAAAAAAAAAAACAAAAAAAAACGCCACGAGTGAAGCCAGACGACAAACTTTAATCAACTGATTATAAAGTCTGAACAGCTCGTTGATCATTCTCATTCACCAGCCAGAAGAACACAAGTGCATCAGACCGGGTAAGTCCATTTTTTTTGCTGGTTCCCTCTTTTGTATGCTTTGCTTTCAGCGGCTGTCTGTGTTTTGTGTTGGGCGCTGTTACACCTTGTAGGGGGTGAGGAGTGGTAAGAGTGAAAAAAAAATAGATAATAACATAATGTATTCTCAGGGAGGACTCGGGGCGGGTCAGTCGATGGGGGAAAGGTCAGAGCAGACTGTTGAGCTGCAGATGACCATGGAGCGGCCACTGTGGGGAATCAGTGTACCCGCATATGGGGAAGACCCGAGGGGAGTCAAGGAGTGGTTGGCGATAATAGAAAAAAAAAAGATTAGTATACGGGTTGACCGATAGAGAAATGGTGCTGCTTGCCTGTGACGGAGCAGTCGCAGCGGCCTCAGAATATATATGTAAATGCTTGGAAAGCAACCCAAGCATAGCCTGGTCTGATTTTCGCGATCAGGTTAAGAGTAAATTCGCCGGCGAAAAGACCATGGTGCAGGCGGTGCGCGAGCTGTCTCGAATAGAGATGGCCAACGGGGAGAGCGTGGATGAACTGGTCGACCGCATGCAGGAACTGGCGGTCCTGGCGTATCCAGTGTCCGAACACCGCGAGATGCCCACAACCCAAGCAATGCTAGTTGACACGATGGTAGATGCATTGCGGGACGAAGCGACCAAGATAGAGGTGCTAAAGAGTTGCCCAGACACTCTAGAAGAAGCACGCAAAATAGCTAAGAACTATGCGTGGTTGCAGAAAAGAATAATGGGAGAGGAGTCGCGAAATAGGAGCGGGGAACTGGGGAACAGAATGAGATATGGGGCCGGAGGACGCGCCCGGGGCCAGCCTGGATTGGTGTGCTG
Organism: Euprymna scolopes; assembly: GCF_053919585.1. Taxonomy (NCBI): domain Eukaryota; kingdom Metazoa; phylum Mollusca; class Cephalopoda; order Sepiida; family Sepiolidae; genus Euprymna; species Euprymna scolopes. The sequence continues at coordinate 23,742,534 of NC_136521.1, read as the reverse complement.
GAACTGTGGCGGCGAGGGCCACAGGTCGAGAGAGTGCCCCACTGTCCACGAGAAGACACCCCGACATAATGGGGGAGTAAGAGTGGGCATCGTAAAGACCGAACTGAACGCGTGTCAGAGAGGAGGTAAAATTGACCGTTTCTCCTACAGCCACCAGTCCCACAGGTGTTGGCGGTGTGGAGACCCGAGACATATTAGGAGGGACTGTCCTGACCGAGGAAAAAGCCACCCGGGGGCGAAAGATCCTCTGGGGAGAGGGAATCAGAACCAAACCCCACCCCCTCGGCGAATCTGTAGAGAAAGAGAGGTAGGGCAGACAGGTAGGGTTGGAAAGAAACCACTGTCACAAGTTGCGATGCTCACGGGAGCGGGGTACCAGGAGAGAACCCTGAAACAGGAAAAGAGGAGAGCCCAGGTGTTCCCTCCACTCACAAAAAAGGGAGAACTCACCTGTAATGTGACGATAGGAGCCACGCAGGTGAAGGCTCTGGTTGACACCGGAGCGATAATATCCCTAATAGACGCGGACGTCTGTCGGACTGTGGCAGGGAGGAGAAGGTTGTACCCGTCGGATGTGGGGCTCAGTCAGGCCGACGGTAGCTGGATGTCGGTGACAGGGAAGGTATGGCTACCCGTTCGAGTGGCCGGAAAGAAAGAGAATTTCCCCCTGTATGTGGTACCCGGGCTATGCAACGAAATGATTCTGGGAGAGGATTGGCTCCGAGCGAGGGGAGCCACTCTGAGTTTTAATCCAGACGCGCTAACGGTGAGAGGGGTGAAGATACCACTAGGTGACACAAGGTCTGTCCCTCTCCCTATGGGAGCTGACAGCAACAGGAGGCTTTCCCCAAGAACGGTCGGGACCTGTATGGGCAAGGTGGATATCACCAAGGAACAGGGAGGAAAATTGTCCCAAGTCAAACGGGTAGCGACGTATAGGGTTAATAAGAAGGGAGTAACTCCTACAGATCCAGTAGTCCGAGAATCAGGGACGGTCCTCAAGGCGACGGCCGATAGGACTAATAGGACCAGGAAGGTCAAGAAGAAAAAAAAGGCAGCGTTTACTGGACAGTTAAGACAGGGTGACCAAGTTTGGATGAGGGAGACGGGTAAAAAGATAAAGAATCCCGGGGGTAGTCAAACGCGAGATGAGGACAGAGTTCCTGACGACTATAGGGACGACACCGAGCGACGGTTTAAGACAAGAGAGACGACCTCCATAGAGCCTAGAAATATAGAGACGGACGGAAGGTTGGAACGGGAGATTTCAGGGTTCCATTCCACCAGCTGTGGGAGGTCACGAAGAGTAGGCGCGGCTCATGAAGAAAAGAGAGTGGAATGGCAGTTGACCGGAGAGTCAGCTGAGGAGTCGAACGAAGGGGATGAAGAGTGTCCAATACCCATCTCCTGGCTCCAGCAAATGGGGAGAGGGGAACCGAGGCTGCCGTTGAGGGGAGCAGGGGATTCCCTGTCCCAGGAGTAGTGTGACGTCCTTCCACCAAGGACCAGTGGGGGTCAGTAGGACAGAGACGGGAGGTTGGAGCGACATCTCCAGGTTTAAATGTGGTGCAGCTGTTTTCTCTGTGGATGCATGGAGGGCCCCCATGTGTTCGCACTGTTGGCAGATTGTGTCGCGGACTGACCTTGGAGGTAGCTAGGGACTAAAACGGAAGGCTTCAGGGGGAGGGGCGCCGTAAATAGCAGAAAAGAACTATAAGTAATTGAGAAGTATCTCGCAGTGAGTAAATTGGCCAACGGGGAGAGTAACTTAGCACGAGAAAGTCGCGTATTGAGCGAGGGTGTCTTGGGGGAATTTAAACTGTCGAGTAGAATATCTTAAAGAAAGTAACGGTGCTGATATTGTTCTGTTTTGAAAAAAAAAGAAATTTAGAAATGCTCAGTCGAGAAGGATTTCTCCTTCACGGGACGGAGATTGAATATTGTTAGTGTAGCATTGAAACAGTTGTTGCACTTGGTCTCTGACCAAAATGGCGCTGCTGGGACAAATTATGGGACTGAAGGGCAGGATTGCCTCGGTCGGGGAGGATCTCTCCTTCACTGGATGAGAATAGTGCATGTTGGGTGTGGCGTTAGGGCAGATGCTGTACCTTGTTCCGAGTGAGAGAATGCTTATGGGACAAGTGAAGTAAAGAAAGAAAAAGAAAGGAAAAAAAGGAAAGGGAAGAGGTGGGGGAAGGAAGAGAAAAAGAAAGAAAGATGGATATGTGGATAGGATTTGTTCAATGAGGTGTGAGAAAAGAAAATCTGGAGAGTGTTTTTAATTTGCAGATAGCTGGATAAGGATGTGAGGGGGGAGATGATGAAGATGAGAATACCAACGGCCAGCCACGCGTAGCGGCCAGAGAAAAAAGAAAGGTGTACGTGTGTGTGCGCAGTTGGGTGTTGTCATCGGGGAACCTGTACCCCCAGCATAGTGGCCCCGGGAAGGTTGAGAGACGTGTTATTGAAAATACGGGTTGAGCGACTGCATGATTTAAGGTAGCCTGTGGACCTCGTTAGACAGGCACTGCAGTGCTATGTTGCACTGGGGGGGGATGCGCACCACTGAAGCACAGGCGGCCGAGCAGCTGAGCGAAAGGAGGGGGCCGGCCGGTGCAACCCCGGTTGTGACAGGCGTGGTGGAACGAGCGGAGGACGAGTCCGTTCGGGGGGCCGCCCAAAATGGCCCTTAAAATTGTAAGAAAGTAGCGGGAGAATCAGTGAGGAAGAGAAAACACACCTATGGACGCGCACGCACACACACACGCACACAGCAAGCAAAAAAAAAAAAAAAAATATATAATATTTTTTCATGACACTTCCATCTTACACCTGCAGACCAAAGATAAACAGAAGAGAAAACACACACACACGCACACAGCAAGCAAGAAAAGAAAAAAAAAATAGTATTTTTTGCAGGACACTTCCATCTTACACCTGCAGACCAAAGATAAACAAAGGTGAAAACGCGCACACACAAAAAAAAAAAAGAATTTTTTTTTCCTTCCATGACACTTCCATCTTACACCTGTAAACCTAAGACAAACAGAGACAGAAGAGGAGGGAACACACACACCCACACTCTCCTAACAACCAAGACGTTTTTTTTTCTTCCCCTCCTTTCATTCCGCCTGTTTCTTGTTTTTTTTGTTGTTTTTTTTTGTTTTTGTTTTTTTTTTACTTTATTTTGTTTTTTTTCTCTGTTTTTTTTTTTTGTGTTTTGTTTCTTACAACTAACCCGAACAATTAAAACTCCAGAGACTTTATCACTTTTCTTTTGGCATGCGGTTAATATATTCTCGAAAGAGGGGCTGGCTCACGATTTGCGATTTTTTTTTTTTCCCCCCTTTTCTTCTCTCTCTCTCATTGAAACGGTCAGTGCAGTTGGCAATCCAGCCATCTGAGAAACAATTCACCTGGCAAAAGGTGTATTTTACGATGTAAAAGACATGTCGATGGGAGGGGAGTGGAATGAGAGACGCTCAAGGGTACAAAAATAAGAATTGTCCCAGTCGTGAAGGATTTCTCCTCCACCGAAAGAGAACAAGAAATGGAAGTGCGGCATCCGAAGAACAGATGCTGCACTTTGATCCTGACCAAAAGGCCAAGAGTAGCGGTGAAGTTCACCGCCGGTGAACCCGTGGAAAAAGAAAGGGAAAACAGGCAGCTGTAAACGACGAAAAGAAGAGGAAAAAAAGATAAGATCGTAGCTTATGGTGGAAGAACGTGATGACGTTAAATTGGCCATGACAGCCCGTGGGTGGCGAGGATACCAATGAAATTCCGATCTACAGGGGCAAACAGTCGCCGAACAGCGGGGCGACACGTGACCCTATTGAACAGGCGCGTGGCCTTTGTGGAATCGGATTCAGCGGTTTTTATGTCCTCTCAAAAATAATTAAGTTAGGCATTTCTGTTTTTATGTCCTGTCAAATTCCATTAGGGAACAACCGAATGCCAACAGAGAAAGAAAGGCAGCTCCTTTTTTGGGTATATACCGCCTGGCGAAGATTTGACGGACAGTGATCCCTTAATTCTGATTGGCCAACGACCTGAAACGGGAAGAGACCCAGTCCACGCCCCCACAATATAAGCAGCGAGCCTTGAGAGATTGACAGTCAGAGAGTAAGAGAGTAAGAGAGAGAGCCTTGCTTCCTTGGGTCCGACGAACGTAGATTCCCCCATCGACTGTCCCTGTCAAGTAGATAATTGAGTTGTCTGTCGGAGAGAGAGAAGAGAAAACCTCGCAGTTAACAAGTGGCCAGTCCCTAACTAAACAGCTAACTGCGATTGTACCCTGATTGAATACAAAGAAGTTTAAACAAAAAGAAACGCTTATTGACTTGGTCTCTTCCATTGTTTTTGCATGACAAGTCTGTTTTAGGAAACCGGCCGTGACATCATCGCTGAGGAAACATCAAAACCGACAACCGGGGTCATTCCACCACTGGACGACGCGCGGGTGACGTAAGTGTCACACAGTGTGTCAACATGATTGTGTTGTATATGTTGCCATATATATTACAAACGGTCACCTCGACATTATATATTTTTCCTTTATTTGTTAGCGATATGATAAACATCTAAGTGTATGTTCAAACTGAGCGAGAGTCCACTAATTCATTCTTTTAAAATTTAATATTAAAGTCAGTCTGAAAGGACAAGAGCATACAACCACATCTATTTCCTATTCACTTGCCTCCCTACGGGGACAGAGTTAGGCACAATATTTTTTTTTTAGATTCGAATATCCAGCTCCCCAGAGAAGGGCACTCTGGATGTAAACAAAAGTGAAGATAATCTCAGTCATGAAGTATTTCTCTTCCACTGACCGAGGACTAATATATCGCTAACAAGTTATGAAAAGAAAAAGAACAAAACAAAAAGAAAAAGAACAAAACAAAAAAAATATATATATATTTGTTCCTCTATCTCAGACTGAACATTAATTTTTTCGTGGTCGCGTAATTTCCAGTTACGCTTTTAATCTCTTCTTTGCAGGATTTTCGCTCAGTTTATGTGTTTAGGAATATCCCAAACTCAATAAATTTTTAATGGGTTTTTTTTCGTTAAATTTTTCTTTCCCTATCTTTAATAAACTTATTTTTATATTTATTCGAATCGTTTGTTTTGTTATTTTTCACATTCTGTTGTGTTCGCCATTTTGTTTGTTTTTTTTTGCATCCCGCTTATCTCCTAGGAAGCAATTGGGATTTCTTGTTTCAACCTTTTTGTAACTGAAAAGAAATTTGAACCTTAATGAACCTTAACAGATCACACCCCTTTGCAGAAAACTTGTCTGCATGAAATATATATTTGATAAAAGAACCCCCCCCTCTTTCTTTTTTCTGTGTTTTCATATCCTCCGTTTTTTTTATTCTTGTCACATGTGCGCCTGTTTTATTCCAAATGGTGGAGTCATGTGTGTCAATATATATATGAATGAACTACAAATAACACTGCGGAAAAGAGGATACCCACAGAAAGGTATCGAACTGGCTGAAAAAAATCCAATAGACCAACTAAGAACCCCAAAAGAACACAACAAAGAACAAATTCTAGCATACGTCTCTACACACAACACAAACATCCCAGAACTATTCACACAGATAACAAAAAACCTTATCCTCCTCAATCAGAACGACAAACTAAACAACATACTTAAAACAACAAAAATAATAAAAAGCAAACGCCAACCCCAAAACTTAAAACACATCCTAACTTCCTCAAAACTCGTCCCACATACTACAAAAGGAGTTACAAAATGCAACAAACCACGATGTGGAGTATGTGACATAATAATAGAAGGTAACACATACACATTCAAAAACCCAGCACAAACATTCAAAATAAAAAAGGATCTAAATTGCACCTCCAGAAATGTAGTATATGCACTAAGATGCACAACATGCAACAAATCCTACATAGGCACCACCAAAAATTTCAGCAATAGAGTGGCCTTACATAAGAGCAACATCAAAATTGCAGATAACAGACACCTCTATGTGTCAAAACACGTACACACCTGCAGTGGAAACAGCTTTAAAATAATGCCAATCTTCCAAACAGACAATTATTTTTATTTACTTACACAGGAAAAAAACTTCATCACCAGATTCACTCCTGAACTGAACAGAACCTAATACCATCACACAAAAACATGAAATGCAAGGTACACTCGCATGCACACCCATACACATATACACACCCACACATAAATCAGAACCGACACATTAAAACACACACACGTGCGCGCATACAACCACACACAGACATAACACCCCTATCTCTAATACAACACACTGAACAATACCAACCCTACTTAACCTCGAAACCAACAACACTAGGAGACACCTAGAACCATAGTATAATATCTGTTCCAACACCTCGCTCCCTCCTCAGTCAGTGGAGGAGAACCTCCTCATGACTGAAACGACTATCATCCCTTCTATCATCCCCCTCCCATACCTATACCCCCTCCAATGCCCCCCCTCTGGGGAACAAAATCTTCCCCACACTAGGAACCGATCCTGGGTCTGGCCATACCCACATGGGGAGACAAATAAATAGAAACATTAAAAAATCCCCTATTTTAAATACACCCCTCTTTCTAAACAAACATAATATAAGACTAAAACGAAAAATCACAATACTAAAATCCAAGAATCCAAAAAATAAATATCAAAATAGAATGAAAGCACCCCTACCCTTATTTCAGAAGAGCCAGATCCCCCCCTCCCCACACATACACATTAGTAACGACCTCGGACCACAGCCGCCTTCCTAAGGCGTAACATTTAGTCCATATGCCTCGATTTTCTCTTAGTGATCATCAGGAGCTCATTAATCCCCACCTTTCTGGTTTATCCAATCGAGAAATCAGTCACAGATGTAAATATGATGAGAAAACAGTACAGTGCAAAAGCACCAAAACACCGGCAGTGTTCATGATGCCCCTAAATCTGGTCGTCCTAGAGTTACTTACAGGGAAGACAATGCTATCAAGATCCGCAACCTCAAAATCAGATTTGAAACGACTCCCCAAATCCAGCAAAAGTGTAATCTTGTTAAAAAGAACAGATTAAAAGAATTTAATTTGTGAGGCTGAGTTGCAAGACGCAAGCCAATGATCTATGTAAAGAACAGAAAGCGCCATCTGAACTTCGTCAGATGGAACGAAGATTATGACTTCATATTGATTGAAAGTGATTTTTAGCATCGAACACAAGTTCAAAAGGCTAGACAGTGGTGGTAGGCAGTACGTCCGTCGAAGGAAGGACGAAGAATTTAATCCTAGTTGCACAGTTTCAATGCTGCAAGGTTGAGGTTCAGTTTTAGTGAGGCATTATTTGTGCCAATGGTCTGAGGCATATAGTTCGCTTACAAGGTTAAATTAATTTGTCCAAGTACATTAATATGTTGACAGCATTTTCTACCCTACTTTGGCCGGAATTTGGATGATAATCCCATCTTCATGCAGGATAATGCTCCCATTCACATAACTGGCAATGCCAAGAGATTCCCATGTTTGGATTGACCTGCACAATCTCCAAACCTCAATTCTATGGAAAACGAAGATAGTGGATGCCCTTTTACTGGAGTATTGCCACAGACTAATTCAAGAAATGCCCAAAAGATTGCAGGCTGTGAAATTGTAGAAGGGCTATGCTACTAAATATTAACTATTTCATTGTGTTCCTGTTGCATTTCTGTTGCATTAATGTTCTAAAGTTACATTTAAATAACAATTTTTCATTGTGTGAGGTTTCTTTCTGATTTCTCGATTTGAAGTTAATTTTTTAAATTGACGTGAACACGAGAATACTTCAATTAAAAGTCAAATATGTATTCATAAAATTATAGTGGAATAAAAGGCAAATCCAATGAGGTATAGGTTGTTTAAACAGTTACATTCAATTTAGCTTAAATTTGCAATTTTTGAAAAAAATGACAAGTGCGAACTTTCTTTTTAGAGCCACTATATGTGACTCTAAAAAGAAAATCCGCACTTATTATATTTGAGTTAGCAAGATGCACTTAAAGAATCAGAGATTATATCGGACATGTTTTGAGAATAACATCGAAACAATATAAAATGTTTGTTTCTTTTAAGAAAACACCACCGCGCTAACAGTTAATGTTTTTTGTTTTTTAATTTTATTGCAAATGTTATTTTTAACTTATCTTTCAAGGCAAAAATTGTAGATATGACTATTTAAAACTATTTCTGACCAGCAATGGGTTATGTCAGTTGAATAACACTAGTGATTTTATAATTATCGTTCAAACATGCCAGCTAATTATTGAAACATTAATTAAAATAAAATTTTAAAACTAATGTTTATTATTTTCTTTCCAGGATTAAAGTACAATTATTTCAGTTCACCATTGACATTTTTATATGTCTCTCTCGAAATGTGAACCTATCCCTCAACCCTGCTCTCACAACAGTCCTCGGTTTGCTTAAAATGTTAAGGAAACAAGTAGGTTAGTCATGACAATAGAAAATGACTACTTTCAGAACCATCATCTGAGTAATCATCTAATTCCCCATTTCTTTCTGAACAAATGTATCTTTATTCTTCAAAAGAGTCCCCACCATCAACAACCCCAACTTATTCATCTACTCGAGACACAAAAACAAGACCACAACAATAAACAAAGGAAAAATCAACAGCAACAAAAAACAAATGAAAATCGTTTATTTCTCCATCTTTAAAATATCTAATAAACTGTTGCTGTTGTTAGAGAATACAGAAATGAAAAAAAATTACTTAGCATTATTTTAGTATTATCGCTCAGCAATTTAATTCCTTGAAATTACTGAAGCAAAATTAATAAGAGATAAAAGTAATGCTATCGCTACCTCCAATTTAAACGTTCCTCCCCCTTTTAATACTTTGAAATCTGCCAGGAACATGCGGTCATTCTTATATAGATGAGTGAAAACAATGTACAGGTGGACGTCATTATCTAAAACAGATACCATGATGGTCATTACTCAGAGTCTACAAAACACCGACCTGTTAAAGAATTATACATTATCATTATACATATTTTTATCACCAAATTAACTATAATCATAATAGCCAGTCCTCAGAATAGTTTAGTTAACTTTCATAATTACCTGCTCTTTTTTTATCAGTTGGTGGTTATTTTTACTGCAGACAGGTCATCATCATTGATTTAACGTCTGTTTTACATGGTAGCATATGTTGGATGGCTTTTAGAAATCGACTTCCAAACTAACTCATTTTTGGCTAGGTTTCTCCATTCTCATGACTTCCATGGTTTCCTTGTTCTTCCCTTATGAACTGAACCTGCTACTGCTACTGTTCTACATCTACTTATCAAAGTACTCCCATCTCTCAATGTGGCGATACTCCTCCCTACATTGTTTAGATTTAATCTTCTTCTAAGGTCATATTAGACATCGTATTATTCTTATATCATCTCTTTCCATACAATACAACAAAAGTCCTAAGCTCTCACTGGCCGAGTTTCATGTGAAGATGAAGGGATCAAAGGACAGATACATCTTTCACTATTTGCTAGTCACCCCACCCTTGATGTCAATTTCTTTCTTGTGTTTACGTTTCTATTGAAATGTATCCGTCTCGTTGCTTTCTTTAAATATGATTTATTTCTTTGTATAATTTTCACCTGTTTATTCAATAAAATTTATAACACCAGTATAAAGGGTTTTACTAAAAATGTATGACCAAAATTATGCCCGATCAATGTACGACTGACTGCTCCTGCTGTTTGCCATAAGGAAACAGCTTGTAAAGTTGCTTGAATCAGCAGGAGCCGAAGCAGACATTTAGTCGTGCCGGATTTTGGTCGTACATGAGGAGGTTTACTAAAATTTTATGACTAAATAATGTACAATTATTTGCTCCTGCTGCTGATTTGCTATTAAAGCAACTTCGACACGAGCAAACTACTGGGTTTATCAGCGTAAAATATTGTAAAAATCCGTTGTGGTATTATTAAAATACATAATGAAATGAATTTACTCACAAGTTTCAGCTGAGAGGTTATTTTTGGTAAATATATTTTTAGATTCATATAAAAAGTATTTGCAAAAATAAATTATTTTAAAAAATATTTTCTCTTAAGGTAGATAGTAAATAGATATATAAGTATTTATTTATATAATGAACTCCTTAAAAACTGAAACAATTATTTTTTTTCCAATTCTGTTTATCTTTAAATTAGCTGTGCCTTAATTTTACTAATTATGCACAACTAAAAAAAAACACGATTTTATGTACGCCTAATTCAATCATAAAGACTGAGACAATTATTTGGCATACTATTTCAAATTTTAAAGAAAAAAATCACTTGCGATATTTAATTTGCTATAAAAAAAACTCTAGACTTAAAGTTGTGATTGTGACTAAATTCATTTAGTTTTTTAGTTTAATAATAAAAGAAATAAACTCGTAATTTTTTTACCAAGTTAAAAAATAAAGTGGCACACTGGGTTGAAAAAGCCTCAGTCTTTAAGAATTTGCCAAAAATAATTGTGACTAATCGTTTTGTTTATTTTAATAACATTTTTTGTGCTAACGGACTCAGTAGATCGCCCGTGTAAGAGGGAATATTTAATAAAAATCGGGAGTTTTCTTTAGGAAATAACTTTTTAGGTATGAACTTAAAACGATATTAGGCAAAAAATAATCTCTCAAAACTTCCAAGTAAATTTGTCTTATTGTTTATTACAAGATTGTTTTACAATGTTTTATGCAGATGGACCCAATTGATTGCCTGCGTTGAAGTTGTTTTAATCATCATCATCAGCAATTAGTCGTACATTGATCGTACATATTTAGTAAGACCACAATGCTGGTATATAACTACAGACCCAACTTTATATCCACACCCAGTTAACCAGACACATATGTTGAACATACAGCGCGAGTCAGAAGGTCAGTTAATTAAAACAATTTCAGTTCAAATAAAGTTTATTGATATTTATGAAATGCATTCAAATTGATGAAACATTAAATGTCCATGAAATAAAAGCTTTGTAGAGCATATTTAGAATAAATGCTTGAAATGCTGACTACATTCTTTCGGTGAAGTTCGATGAAGGGTAAAATTGCACACAAGTTAACACAAGGCATTTGTAAAAGAATTTATTAAAAAATGCAGAGTTCAGTGGCATGTAAGGGGGCAGCAGTGGTTCTGGGCATCCAAATCATCCAATCATATTAAAACCGTTTCTCATAATATTTCTCAATACAAGAAGTGATACTAGTTGACCCTGAGCATCACCAATTAGAATAAGGGTACTAGACATAAGGTTAAGTATTATCATATCTTTTTAAGGAAATAGAAAAGTGATGCAAAATTGTTTAGGGAATTAGTTTTACCCATCCTGGAACGAGTATTTTTTTAATATGCCACTTATCCAAATGTTTTCTGGGAAAATCAAGTTCCACCTACTGTTTCCAATCCTCTCGCGATCATCGTTTAACCAACAATCCTTATCCTAAAATTGCCCTGTGACCTTGATACGTAGTGACAGATCAGTAAAAAAGATTTTTTTAAATTGTTATATAGATGTAAAGAGACTTATTTTGCCATCGAATTTAGATATGTATTTGTATACAAAGATACATATGTGAATTAGATGCCAATGCTGAAAGCAAAAATCACTCCTTATCTAAATACATTAAGAAATATTAGAGACTAGCAGGGCTACCCGGCATTGTTTGGGGCATATAAAATAATGAGAAAAATGAAGTTACTTTTGAACATACCTATTATTCTTAGTATAGAGGAATTTTTGATGTCTATGTATCATTTGTTTTCTCAAGCAAAATATTTTACCTACCCTAGGACGGGTATTACACATGTATGTAATAATTGTACCTTCCCTAGGATAAGTAATTTGCAGCACATGCATGAAAGAATTTTGCCTTCGCTAGGATGGGTAATGTACAACATATAGTTAAAATACTTTTAGTTACTCTCGGACGGATAATGTAAATACATATAGGAAACAATTTAACATACTCTCAACAGGTATTGTAGAACATATGGAATAATTTCTCTTCCCACCAAGGCCACCATAATTTTAAGAAAATTGGAAGCATTTTTAGAAGATTGATCAGTAGGATTTCCAAATTAATACATAAATACATTGTCTTGGTTCAGGATTAGACAACACTTGCTTCACCATAAATTTCAACATTACTGGGCTTCATTTTGTTTCTCACTACCGACACCAAATATTTTTTGAAAAAAGGTGTCATTTTCGGAATATTACTCAGATTTTACAAATAAATACACAAATACATTGAGAAACTTAGTAATTAAGCAACATTTGCTTCACTATAAAATTTCACATTACTGTGTTCTTTCCCTCCCGACTACCGAGACCATCATTTTTAATGAAATGATATAATTTCTTGAACATAACAGGTTTTCCAAATAATTACATAAATGCATTGACACGGATGATGATTACGAAACTTTTACTTTACCATGAATTTCAATATTAATGTAGTTCTTCCCTCTCCACCACCGACAACATAATAGTAAAAGAAACAATCATTTCCAGAATATGATTCCATAGGTTTTCCATATTTTTGGAATATGACAGTGTAGGAGATTGCTTTGTGAGCCCAAAATGGGCATTACCGTGGCTACCGTAATATGATGGCCTAGCGACGACTATAATTTAGTCTGGTGACGCCATGAACATTGGTCTGTTGAAATTTGGTCACGTGTCTCATGACTAAACCAGAAGTTGGTTTAAAGTTTTGGAGGGTTAAATAAATTTAAACATGCCGTCATAATGTATAGTTCCAAAATGCTGATGTAACCTACGAAAACGGACCAAAAGTTACCATGTTTTCATCCTCCCCCCCACCAAAAAAAAGAAATAATTTACCAGTAGATTAATGCAATAAAAAGAAAGGATTTTACTCCATCTAAATATAGCAGAGTAAGTGTTAAAATGTTTGAGATATTAAAAAAAATTCTTTTTAAAACGCGCCTTTTTTATTTATTTTTTTTTTTTTAGAACATATTTTAAAATAAAAATGAGAGTATGTATATAAAAAATGAATTTTACATGTAATTTATGTGCTGAAATAATAAATTATTATTTAGAAACTTATTTAAAATGGGGAGTATGGTGAAAATATTATGTACTTTCACCTAACAATTTAATAAAAGTGATATCGTAAAAACAGAATTTCTTGTTTAAATAATTCTAAATAAGAAAAATCATTTATCTTTTTAGTTCAACTATTTTACTGTGCAATATTTATATCAGTATGAAATAGATTAAACTTTTTAAGTTTATGACCGTTTTTGCTATCCCAAAAGCTTATTAATAATTATTTGTGGTAAATGTCGTGGCCCTGTAGATGTCAGAATTTTGGAGAATATACTTCCACAATAAACTATTAAAATTGTTTAAAAAAATATTAGAAATATTATTTTTTTAAAAAAAAGTGTTTACAAAATGCCGGCAATAAAAAAATAAAATTTCTATTATTTTAAAACAATTTTAATAGTTTATTTTGGAAGTATATTCCATAAAGAAAATAAATAACCCACTTTAAACGGAGAAATTACGAGTTTTGTATATGTTATTCGTAGTTTTGTGTTAGGATTGTCAAAAATTACCCGAAAATTCTGATACTGCTAGTGGTGCTGTAAACGAAAATAACGTTTAAAATTACGGCAAACGAGTAGTTTCCAAGATATGAAGAAATGTTAGTTTTAAAAAATGGGGGATCACTTTTCTATAAAAAAAATTACGTAAAATGAGCACCCACTTTATGGCCATTTTTATGGCGTTTTTGGAGGGGGCACTTTCTTTTTAACAAATAAAAGCGAAGAAAAATGAGTATGGCCACCTTTATGTTGGGGGTTGGGAGTCAATGTACAATGAACACAGTTTAATGTAAAATGAGCACCCCCCCTTTCAAAAAGTGTAAACAGAATTTTTGTCGGGGGAAAGGCGGTTAAATGTAGATGCTCATTTTATGTTTAGTTCATTCCTACATCAAAGAGGTACTTCGCCTTGTTTGAGGTGAAAATGTAATTTTTTTAAAAATTGCTCGTTGTTCATATAAAAAAAAAAAATTGGCCATAAAGTGGGTGGTCGTTTTAGGTTAAATTATCCCCCCCCCTTTTTTAACTAACATCTCTTTATATCTTGGAACCTACTAGTTTGCCGTAATTTTAAACGTTATTTTCGTTTTCAGCACCCCCGAAAACCTATACAAGTGGTAATTTAAAAGGATTTTTTGAGGGTGGACTAATTCTGCACATTTACCTTATTTTTTTATTTTATCGTCTTTTGTCATGTAATTTTCTTTCTTTTTTTTTTTGTATTAAGTCAAACATGGTACGATTTTCTTTTAAATTATTTCTTTAGGTATGTGAACTTCATTTTCAACCTGAAGACATACAGCGAGACAGCATTTGAAAGGACTGGAAAGACAATTAGTGTTAAATTAAAACATCCATCTTATCTATCTGTTCGTATTTCAGTTATACTAATTTATTGTTCCTATTTCAGTTAAACTAATTTATCATTTGTTTTTCAGTTTTGATTTTTAAAATATTGTTTTTTTGATTTAAAAAATATTTATTGTTCATTTTTATTCATTTCTATTGAATAAACTCAGTTTCATACAAATCAAATCGTATTCCTTTTCTTTTTAAACTTTAACAACTTTTCTCCCTTTCAATTCGTTTTTTATTATTAATATTTTTATTATTAATATTGGATGAGTTTCAGTACAAAGTATCATGTTTATCTTTTTTAATCCAATTTTGAAGTTTTCTAACGCTTTCTGTAAAAAATGTCTGCTCATTATCAACAGTCTGTGTTCTACTTATCTTGCTTGCTAGGATCTATGGTGATGACATCATTTTTCAGCTGACAGGCCATCTATGACGATGGTCACGACATTACTCTCTCTAGCCCTAGACCAAAAGTGAAGGTTTGGTAATCCCTACAGAACTCCAGTGCATGTTTAAAAGAACATAATTATGTTTCTTTCTACCCACCACTACAACCGTGACGTAATTCCCCAAAGGTAACATTGAAAATTAAGAAAAATATTAATCAACTCTACAGAAAATGGCCTAGCTCACCTACACAGAGGACCAACAATATATATGGATTAAAGTAATTTGAGAATGAAAAGAGAATAAAATAAGCATTTTAATGATGTTGATTTATTTTTCTTTTATGCATTTAATGTTTTTATGCTTTAAGTTAAAAATGAAAAAACGATAAAAAATGCTGACAACAAAAAGCGAAACTGTTTTTTTTATGTTTACATTTTATACGTTATATTTGGATACACATGCTCGGGGTCAAATTTGATTGAATATGGCTGAAATTTTACAGGCTATATAAGCAAAGAAGTCTATCTCTACTGAACTTTGATTTATATTTTTACAACTACAGGAAGCAAAGTTACAACCGAGCAAAGTTGATGAAGAATATTTTAAAATTGATAAGATAAATCTGCATATATCATCCATTTTTATATGGATAATAGTTTTAGAATTATTTTTATGTATAATATGTAAATATTTGATAATTATTAATTCTGCGGAAATTTTGATAATTATTAATTCTGCGGAAATTTCTTTAAAATGTTATCTTTTATAGAAATTCAAATTCAAAACGGCTTGCTAAGCGCTAATGCGTTGAGCTGACAAAGTATTCTTTTAAAAATAGAAAACTGTTTTTCTGCTTTCATCTTACTAGACTAGTCTTTTTATTCAGAGTTTGTCGATTTAAAAAAATTATTTTCAAGTTTTTCAAATTTGATTTCCAGACAATACAATTCTGTCGTTTTTCACGCTTTTAGTACACATGTACTAAAAACATTAAAAAACAACAAAATGTACTAAGTACATGCATTTAACTTGTACTTAAGGTAAAATTGTGTTTTTTAGTGGTCAAATATATATATATATATATATAATAAATAAAAGGTACTTGTGCACTTATGCTACCATGCTGAAATAATAAGGTTATTATTTAAAAACCACTTCTTAACATGGGGAAGCAAAGGTGTTTTTTGTTAACTATTCTGTACTTTCCACCTAACAATTAAATAAAAATGATATCATGAAACTTGAATTTATTTTTAACTCATTGTCAAGACAATTTTTTCGAATCTGTAAAACAAACCCGTTTTTTATTTTAACTGAGGACATCTAAATAATAATAATTATTATTATTATAATAAGGCGGTTCAATAAAGAATTTCATTGTGATGCATTTTGTAAATTTTTACATTGTTTCCACCTTAATATTTTTCTTTAAAATGACTATCATTTAAGGTCTTCGGGTATGCTGAAAACGAATATCGCATTTAAATTTTCTTCAAATAAGTAGAAATGTTGTTTCTTATGTTATTGCCAGTAGCCATCCTGGTATACGCATTTGTGCATAATTTCTCGGGGTTGCATTTGCGTGTACCAAGATGGCCACCAACGATAACATAATAAAATTGCTTAATATCCGGAAAACTACTTATTTGCAGAAAATTTGAATGCGATATTCGTTTTCAGCATACCCTAAAACACATAAAAGTAATCATTTTAAATGTTATGGTAGGAACAAGGTAAAAAAATTACTGTTTTATTTCTTTGTTTACATAATTGAATTTTCAGTAAAACAATAGAAATAACAAAAATTTCCATCAACTGATGAATATATAGTTATTACTTATCAGGATTCCTGGGATCCTGGTATTGTGAAAGTTACATTGAGGATTCATGTAGAGTACGATTTATGGATGCATCTCAGAAAATAGGGGTATATTTTGGGCCATATAGACGATTTACAAAATTGAAAATTGGACTGATCTCAAAATGCATAAGTTCTGGTCGGCTATGGGAATTTCTATCTTTTACAGAAATCCAAAATCTATATGAAAAATTTTCTTTGATTTATTTCTGAGATTAATTCATATCTACTCAATTTTTTTTTTATTTGAGGGGGGTAGTAAATACCGGACATGAATGCTCTTTAGGCATTCACTGGCTACACCAAAGATTAAGCTCTCCTTTGGTGAAGAGGCAGGAAAATGCCTGCTCTCAATAAAGCTATATTTAAATACCACTATAATACTTAGTTCTGTTCATGAATAGACTGTAATCAGAGTTTTTTTTGTGTCTGTTTCGATTTACTCAAAACCGCACACACCTCGTCTTCTCATGTATCGTTCTCTTCTTCCTCTTCTACTTCTTGCTCTTTTTTCTTCTCAGTCGTCAGAAGCGTCGTCTTTTCTTGACTACGTTTTTCCTTCTCGCTTCTTGCTTACAGTGACCCGTTTTTATGCTAAGCTGAACTCTCGTGTGTGCGAGAGAACACGAGATTTTGCGTGATTACTTGGCAATATTAACCGGCCGCCGCCATCTTGCCATTTTTCTTTGGACGTGCCCGCTTTGCAGAATGCACACCTCGAGCGTTTGTCAGGTAAGCCCGTCTGTTCGCAATTTATTACACACTCCCCCCTGATCTCATTATCACAGAAAGAGCAGGGAGGCGGTGGCCTTTTTCTTCGAGTGCTTCTTCGGAGAGGGGGATTTGGGGCTTCATCATCGTCTGCGCTGTCTTCTGTGACACGAAGGTCGGCGAACCTAAAGCTGAGCATCGCAGTATCACTGTCCAGGTCTTCATCATCAGCAGGAGGGTCAGTACTTTGAAGGCTACCACTCTCAGTGTCGCTGTGCGTTGAAGCCGTCATGAACCAGAATGATGGGTCGCTGGTCACGGATTCAATTTCACTATCTTCGTCAAGCGGCAGCTGCGTTTGGAATACTGATCTTAAGTCTTTAATATGACGAGGTACTCCATCAACTCGCACCGCCTGCGGGCTGATCACTTCAGTGACATGACCGGTTCCGTAGCGAGTCGTGCACTGGTCTCGGGGTTTTTTAACCCAGACGACATCTCCTTCTTTTATGTTCTTTTGTGGTGGCTCCGGTTCGGGTAGTGAGCTGCTCTCCAAACCTCTCACCCTGATACGGTATGTATGTAGCGCGTTGGCTGGCGCGGTGGAGGGTGAAACATCGTCCTTAGGGGTGACGTTGTACCAATAGACTGCTTCAGGTACCGTACACCCCTTCCGCGCTGCGATTGTCTTAACCGTTCTGTGATTGCGCTCAATAATCCCGTTTCCACTGGGAACATGGGCACACCGAAAACGCAGAAGGACACCCCAGCCATCTGCAAACTGTTTAAACGACTCACTAACAAAATCGGGGCCATTGTCGGTGAGTATCTCAGAAGGAGGGCCACGCTCGAGGAACACACCTTCCAACTCATGGATAATGGCAGCCGCGTCCTGCCGGCGAAGGGGCCGCCACAATGAAAACCTAGATGGTCCACAGTCGATAAGCGTCAAAAAATGCCTCCCGTTGTAGTGCGTTATGTCCATCGCAATCCTATCCCAATTACGCTTCACACTGAGTATTCCCTTCTTCCACCGGACAGGTGCTGGGACGATCGATCGGCAGGTGTTGCAGCTTCCCACAACAGATTTCACAGCCCTCCGAGACACAGAGGGGTCAACCAATCTGGCGAAGTAAAGCGTTCGGTTTACACCGGGGTGCCCACTTTGGCAATGGACATCATTAATATGCTCCAAGCTGAGTCTATGTCCCACTGCAGCGCAATTTACAGGTGCTGACTCGTTCACTTCTTTTGGCAGGTCTAGCCAACGGCGTGGCACTCTGGTCAGACGATCCGCCTGATTCAAACAGGACTGCACCAGTGTCACATCTATGACCAAGTCGTATTCCTTAGTGGTTTCGGTTAGGGTAGCAAGCCGCCTCCGGATCAACATTTCGGCCGACGCCTTCGTTGTCAGACGTGCTTTTCCGTTCAAGGCATTGGTCATCCACCGATGCACACACGTGGAATCCGTGATGATGTGAAGGATTCTAGCCTGCCACTGAAGCGCTAGATTGACTCCTTTCAGTGTAGCATCGAGTTCAGCAAGGTTTATATGCTTGGCGTCATTCTCCGGCCGAAGCCAGCAGGCATCTTCTATTATCCTTCCGTCGACCGCCAGAGCAACGCCAAGGGCAAGTGAGCTGGCGTCTACCCAAACTGTAAATTCACTCCCATCGACGCACCAGCTCCCCTGTACAGGGTCATCATTGGTCACTCTGGCCACAACTTCCACCAGCATGCTTCGCAGGGCAGGATCATGCACCTCATCGTCCCATCCAGTTGACATAGAAGTTGCCCGTCGCTTTATGGCCGCTACAGCCACTCGGAGCCACCCACACACAGGGAAGTGACCCACCAATTTTCCGCAAATGGAAAACGTGCTCCGACGTGTGATGGTAGATGGGATTTCCGGGATTTCACCACTCCTTCCCCATTGAAGGCCATCTGCACTTCCGCTCACCTGCAGTCCGAGCACTTTCGCCCCGTCCTGTAGCCACTCCGGCTCCTTGCACGACAATCCGAAGTGCTCGAAGTGTTCTTTGACCGCCTGGGCAGACAGGAGGCTCTCATTGACAAAAATGTCGTCTATATACGACGATGTCGCATGTTGCACCGCTTCATCTTGACGCCGGATCGCCTGCATGATTGCTGTCATGATGTTAGGGGCTACATTCAGGCCGAATCCTAGCCTGGTCAAGCAATAGCGAGTTCCTTTGATCACCACCGTCTGGAACGGCCACAGCGATTTCTCAACACGTATTTGCAAGTACGCTCTTCGCAAGTCCAGTATGGCTGCTTCCGCACCCTGCCGCCGCCACTCCCGTAGTTTATGAGCACAGACATCAGCCCCCGCAGTGTGTGGGTCAACGTATTCATTAAGTTCCCGGTAATCAAGAACAGGTCGAACTTTCTGCTTGTTCTCTTGTCTGACAGCCATTAGGGGAATTAGCCCCCGCGGGGGCCCCGAGCTCATCCTCTGGGTATGGAACTAACCAGCCATTATCCAGCCACACTTTAAGTTCTGCCTCGTACTGCCCCCTAAGCCACGCAGGAGGAGGATACTCTGTAAGTCGATTCCGCAATGACACTGGTGGCTGGTCGCCTGCCCATTTCCAGGACGCTGTCCAAGTGTTTGTGCCCTTATCGTATTCTGCATGGAAGTCGGGCTCATCGAGAGTGATTGCTGCACACATTTGTTTGTTTGGTCGAGAGAAGCTCACATCACCGGCGCCGTTCACAGTAATTCCGCCTAGCTGTGTGATAGCGTCCATTCCAAGGAGAAGGTCATATCCGAGCAGCTCCCCATCGACCACTAACACCGTCACAGCAACCGGAGAGCCATTGCCAATGCTGATATGAACAACGCTGACCCCACAACACACCAATGAGCCTTGGCCGACAGTAAGTACAGGGATCCTTCGTTTCTTCCATGTGGCGCAATATTCCTTTCGAAGAAGGGTTTGGGTACAGTCGGTGTCAACCAGCGCTGAACGTTCACATCCATCAACTTGAACTGTTACTGCAGGCAGCGCTTTGTTCAATGCCGCGTTGGGGAGGGTGCTAGCGCTGCGGCGTCCTCCCCTTGCCCGTTTCCCGGACAATTCCGCGCTATGTGGCCTGGCTTATTGCATTGGTGACACCGTATTACTTGTCGTGCTCCATAATTAGGGGTGCGCCTTGTACCGCTTTTGCAGTCTCTGGAAAAGTGGTTGGGGCCACCACAGGTATAGCATCGTAGACCCTTCGTTGGCGAGTCCAGAGTGTCAACAGCTGCGGAGACTAGTTCTGGATCGTCTTTCAAGATGTTTCGTGCTCTCGCCAATAACTCCTCCAATCCAATCTCAGTGAGTCTTGACGATGCTCGCAGCAGTCGACTTGCCTCATCCGTAAGTCCCGACAAAAAGGCGCATGCCAATATGCGATCACTTGCACCGCCGAAGGGAGTGGCAAGCTTTTTCAAGTCGGCCATGTAGACATCCACTGTCTCCCCCGGCCCAAGTCGGCGTTCGGAAAACTGCCTCCAGGCGACAAAAGGGTCTGTACCAAATGCCCCGTATAGCGCTTGTGTAATCTGCTCCATGGTCGGATCCTCCCCTAGCTGCTGGTACACGGCATAAGCCCCTTTAGTGAGTCTCAATGGGATAACCATAGCTGGGTCTTTAATCTTGCACAACCTCAGCCTTTTCCAGCCATTCGACCACCGAGGGACCAGTGGGGGAGCCATCGAATTCCGGAATTAATCTGATGTCAAATTTCTCCATACCAAAGCCGAAATAGCTTGTAATCAGAGTTTTTTTTTGTGTCTGTTTCGATTTACTCAAAACCGCACACACCTCGTCTTCTCATGTATCGTTCTCTTCTTCCTCTTCTACTTCTTGCTCTTTTTTCTTCTCAGTCGTCAGAAGCGTCGTCTTTTCTTGACTACGTTTTTCCTTCTCGCTTCTTGCTCACAGTGACCCGTTTTATGCTAAGCTGAACTCTCGTGTGTGCGAGAGAACACGAGATTTTGCGTGATTACTCGCCATCTTGCCATTTTTCTTTGGACGTACCCGCTTTGCAGAATGCACACCTCGAGCGTTTGTCAGGTAAGCCCGTCTGTTCACAATTTATTACACATAGACACCCACTGTATGATACCACGCTTAAAAAAATTGAAACTGGTACATCTGAATTTATAATTCATTGTAGTACTTACCAACAAAACAAACGCCCACGTGTTTGTGCCTTGTATAGGCATGCGCAACAACAAAACTTGGGTTTTTATAAGCGGAAGTCTCGAGGTTGTCAGGAATCTACAGGCGCATGCACAAGAGAAGGGATTGAGATAGTGGTATAAAAGGCAGGTCGAGTGAGAAGGTTGTTGTTGTTGTTGTTGTTGTCATTGGACGTTACAGTGACGCGTGCGTTAGCAGGTGATTAAGAGGCTGTTTTTTTGTGTGTCAAGTCGTGCACCTCGGTGAAGGTGAAGGTCATAAGTTATTTCGGCTATTTCGTTTTGTCTCTTTTCCTGGACAACTATGGCTGTGGCAAAGTTTTATTTAAAACTAATACCCGAATTCGACGGATCCACTTCTGTTGTCGACTGGGTCGAAAGGGTTGAGCTGACTTGCAACCTCTGTGAAGTAAAGGGGGTGCATACCGTGATTCCCCTGAGATTGGCTGGAGGCGCCCTAAGTGTATATCAGCAACTTAGTGCCATGGAGAAGGCTGATGTTACCTGTATAAAAAATGCTTTATACAAGGCATTTGCCATGGATCCCTGCACGGCCTATGAAACATTTGCCTCTAGGAAGCTCATGCCAGGAGAAACCGTGGACGTCTTCTCCGTGGAGCTGAAGAAACTTGCAGTTCTATTTGGCAATGGAGTGTCAGAGCAAACACTGGCGTATGCGTTTGTGGCCGGCCTTCCCACCCATGTTAATCAACTGTTGAGGGCTTCCATCAGCGTATCTGTAACGCCCATGGAACATTTGTTAGAACGCGCTCGAGCCATTATCAGAGATGAGGAGGACCTGAGGGAACCGGTTGTAATGATGGCGCAGGCAGCCAAGACTAATGCTGAAAAGAGTCCCAGTTTGAGACCCACGACCAATAGGAGATGTTTCTGCTGCGGCCAGCGAGGCCATTTCGCAAGAAATTGTACTAACAAGGGGCGGGGGCACCCGCGCTGTTTCCAATGTGGTAGTTATGGACATTTATCCCAAAATTGTGCGGGAAATGCATCAGAGGGCAGGACGTCAGCGCCGCCCTGTTCCCCGGACAAGATTTAATTGAGGCGCAACCGACAATAAATGTGTACGTGGACCAAGTGCCTTGTTCAGCTCTTCTCGACTCCGGGTGCTCACACACCATCATGAGTGCCAAGTTGTGTCGAAACTGGACAAAGCAGAACATCAAAGTAACCACAATAGGTGGCAATACGCAAGCTTGCTGTGGAGCCGGAACTGTCAAAGTCCACACAGACTCTGGTGTGGACGCAGACATTAATGTGCTGGTGATGCGAAGGGATTTGCTGGGATTCAATGTACTGTTGGGATATGATGCTATTAAGGCACTGGGGGGAGTGGTTATCGGAAGAGATGGGACTGTGCGATTTTTGGAAACCCCAGTGTGTGCTGCAGTTCACATTGATCGGCCTGATTTTAAGGTGGACTACGACCCTCACCAAAAAGCATGGACTGCATCGTGGAAGTGGTCAGAAGGAAGGGCGCCAACCGAACTCAAGAATAGCATTGCAGAGTACTCGATAACCGACAAGGCCCGTAATGAATACGAGAAGGAACTTGAGGCATGGATCCAGGATGGATGGCTGATCCCCTACCCCAACAAGCTGGGACCACCCAAGGGTCTGATTCCCTTAATGGCAGTAGTCCAGCATAACAAATCAAAAGTTCGTCCGGTGCTGGACTATCGTGAACTCAATAGATACATTGAGACGTACACTGCCGATGCTGACGTGTGCGCCAGCAAGCTGAGAGAATGGCGCCAGAAGGGCTCCAATGTGTCTATAGTAGACTTGCGGAAGGCTTATTTGCAGGTGCGAGTGGATGAGACATTGTGGCCGTTCCAGACAGTGTGGTTCCGGGGTCAGAGATACTGCCTTACTCGACTTGGCTTTGGGCTGAATGTGGCACCGCAAATCATGAAGACCATCGTAAATGCAGTGTTGTCCCAGGAAAAGACCACTGAGGACGCAACATCGGCCTATATTGATGATGTGTACGTCAATGAAGACGTACAATCTGCATCGCACGTCACAGAAAAGTTAGCTCAATTCGGGTTGGAGTGCAAGGATCCCGAACGTCTGAGGGATGGAGCACGGGTATTAGGATTGGACGTTTGCGGGAAAGACGGTACCTTACGATGGAGGCGTGGCAGGGAGATTCCAAACATCCCTGATGTTATTACGCGGCGGACTATTTTTTCCTTGTGTGGGAAACTTATTGGTCACTTACCAGCGTGTGGCTGGCTCCGAGCAGCTGTGGGCGTCATCAAACGCAGGGCAAGTTTAGTAACTACAGGTTGGGACGATGTATCTGATGATGCTCTTCTAACTCTGATGACGACAGAAACCCTAGAGAGAGTTAACAAGGAGGACCCTGCCCGTGGAGAATGGTGTGTCAATGGGGACACTGTGAATGTGTGGGTTGACGCTAGTTCTTTGGCATTGGGAATGTTATTGGAGCAACGTGGAAATGTAATTGAAGACGCGTGCTGGCTGCGACCCGTGAATGATGCTCAACACATCAACCTGGCGGAACTCGATGCTGTTGTGAAGGGTTTAAATCTGGCACTGCAATGGCAGTCAAAGAAGTTACACTTGTACACGGATTCTCTCTGCGTCTACCACTGAGTGTCCGAAACTCTTTCGGGACGAACGAGAGTCTGCACTAAGGCAGCCAGTGAGATGTTAATCCGGTGGAGGCTAAACGCCCTGAAGAGTCTGATATCAGAGTATGACCTGTCGGTGAGTGTAACGCTCGTGGCATCACACTGTAATCGTGCAGACCAACTAACCCGTGTGCCTCACAAATGGTATGAAGCTGTGAAGACAAGCGTGGAGTTCGCTGCTCGATCTTGCGCAGTTGGCGCGATTAGCTCATGCCAAATACAAAGAATTCATGTGCAGAGTGGACATCCAGGTATCAAAAGAATTTTGTATTTTGCGAGGCGTGTGGACCCGGCAGTGACAAGGGCGGATGTCAGGCAGATCATCCAGCACTGTGAGGCATGCCAGTCTATCGATCCTGCACCTGAGTAATGGCAGAAGGGGCGATTGGAAGTTGAGCATGTGTGGCAACGATTAGCGATGGATATTACCCATTACAGTGGTAAGCCCTTTCTAACCCTTATCGACTGTGGACCCACTCGTTTTGCGGTGTGGCGGCAAATGACCAGGCAGGACTCAGCGAATGTTGTCCGCCAACTGTCATCTATCTTTTCTGAGCGAGGTGCGCCGGAAGAGATATTGACGGACAACGATGCTTTTTGTAGCCACCAAGTTCGGCAGTTGTGTAATGAGTGGGGTGTCCGACTACGACTGCGATGTGCTCATGTGCCATCAGGGAATGGCATTGCTGAGAGGAGCCATCGCAACATCAAGAGAATTGCTGCCAGAAAGCAATGCACTATTACGGAGGCCACGTATTGGTATAACATCACACCAAAGGATGGGAAGACAATAACAACAGCACCGGCCAATGCCATACACAAATACCGTGTTAGGATAAAGGGCATTGACACTGTCCAACCAATCGACGAGGAGAGTCATGACAAATACAAGGTAGGGGATACAGTTTGGGTTAGACCCCCTGGAAACCGGTGCACCACCAAGTTCAAGCGAGGACAAATATCTGGAGTGGTCAGCCAGCAGTCGGTCCTTGTTGATGGAACGCCACGCCATGTGCGCGATCTTCGCCCAGCTAGTGAAGTACATCCCACAACTACAGAGAGCGATGAATCATCAGATGATGAGCTGCTGATGAGTGAGGTCACCGAGCAAGAGAGTGGTAGTTGTAGTTCGTCTGATCAGGCATCATCAGAAGCAGAACCAGAACCACGCCCAGAACCAGAACCAGAACCTGAATCCGAGATTGTAAATACCACCCTTCGCAGAAGCCAACGAACTAAGAGGCCACCCCCGGAGTGCACTCTATGTGATCATCAGATCAGGGGGGAGTGTAGTACTTACCAACAAAACAAACGCCCTCGTGTTTGTGCCTTGTATAGGCATGCGCGACAACAAAACTTGGGTTTTTATAAGCGGAAGTCTCGAGGTTGTCAGGAATCTACAGGCGCATGCGCAAGAGAAGGGATTGAGATAGTGGTATAAAAGGCAGGTCGAGTGAGAAGGTTGTTGTTGTTGTTGTCATTGGACGTTACAGTGACGCGTGCGTTAGCAGGTGATTAAGAGGCTGTTTTTTGTGTGTCAAGTCGCGCACCTCGGTGAAGGTCATATTCATGGCTTATGGTAAAGAGATACATCAGATTTGATTTAATCAGAAAGAGCACACAATTTTACATAAGAGTGCCAAGTTTCATGAGAATAGCTTAAAAAATAAATGGTGGAGTCGGATCCACCGTTAAAATACTTGTAAAACAAGCAGAGGGATGCAACATTTCCAGCTGACTACAATATGGTTGCCTTCAAGTCTAACGTAAACAAGTTTTTGATGAGCCGTTCCATATAAGTTAATAAATTTACCGAATTTCCATTACTAACGATTACTATATTGTCCAATTTCTACTGAACACTCTTTAACCTTTATCCTTGAGTGGCCTATTGGCCTTGAAAAGTGGTGATGCTTATGTAAAAAAAAAAAAAAAAAAAAAAAAAAGCAGGAACCTGGAGGAGAATTCCAAAGTCCTGCAGTTCTAGGGAAGAAACTATTAGAGTAGATGGCTTTCTTACATCTGGGGATCTCAACTGTGTAGGGGTGGGACTTTGCTGCTTATCGGGTTTGTCGGGATATTTTCATCGAGGAAGTACAAGAGCTTGTAGTTCGTCAGAGCACCATTAAAATACTTGTAAAACAAGCAGAGGGATGCAACATTTCGTCGATGGGACAGAGGCTGAATCTTAGATAACAGTTAAGGACCTATTAGGTTGGCGACTCTCTTTTGAACACTGTCCAGGAGCGTGACACTAGTAGCAGATGCACTAGCCGAAATGTGATAGAAGTACTCGATACATGGGTGGATGATGGCTTTGTAGAGGTACAGGATACTTTCAGGCGTAAGTAACTTTCTAGCATGGTAGAGAGAACCCACCTTCTTTGCAGCAGCCTTAGCAATGATCTCAATCTATTTATTTCAACTCATGTTAAGCCGAGGAGTTTGAATGAAGGACTTTCAGGTAATGTATCATTAGCCATAGCTATTGGTGGTTGATAAGGTTTCATGTAATTATTAAAGGAAACGAGCTTTGTCTTGACAGCTTTGAACGTTACCATCCATTTATGACCCCATTCCACAACAGACTGAAGGTCTCCCTCTAGGGTTTCTGACATTGTCTTAGATATGTGCTCATTAGTTTTCCCCACGTGCCTACTATAGAGCGTGATGTCATTGGCAAATATACCCATGTCAGAGGCAATTTTATCAGGTAAACATCGGTCCATGAGGCACACCTGCATTTATATCATATTGTTTGGATGTACACCCATCGAGGACAATCTGGATTCTTCTTTCATTTAAGAAGGATTTAATTATGTTAAGCATTCGTCCAGTAATACCATAGATTTTAATTGTCATGAGAAGACCATCGTGCCATACCCTGTCAAAAGCCTTAGATATATATATAAGGCTACTGCCCTCCCTCCCCTGCCTTATCCAGTGCTTGGTATATACGTTCAGAGATTACAGTTTGAATATCTGGAGTAGAACGGGCTTGCCTAAATCCATATTGATGGTCAAACAGAAGTTTAGAAGCTGTAAGGTGGTGGACTAGAGCTTGATTAATTAAAGACTTGGGGTGGAGAGTTTAGAGTGATTCTATCATTATCACAGCATGACCAGCATTCCTAAGTGGGCAATCAGCATTTGTTACACAATCCTCAGGATCTCTTGTCAGAAATAGATCCAGAAGTGAGGCTTGCGGTTCCTGGCGATCTGCAAGCAAATTTCTGTGGTGGGCGTTAGATGCACTAAATACATGTATTTGGGCGCTAATGTCAAGGGAGAGTGCTACATCTATGCTGTCAGAGACATGATTGATTATAGTCCAGTGTTGGGTTGATGGAGATCAATAAAAAAATACAGGTAGCTAACACTATGTTGTAAACTTAGTTTAGCACATGAAGACCTGGTCACCTGATTCTAGTTTAGATTCCCTAGACATGTGGGAGGGGGTTACAAATACAGACTCCAAGTCCGTTCCTGTTAAAGTCCTTATGAAAAAGTGGAAGATAACTAGACATGTTAAAGATGTTAGAGGATGGAGGAGTGCAAGTTAGTTTCACTTAGTGCTAACATATCCAGGGAGTTTGCTAGGAGAAATGATTCTACATCATCTAAGTTAGTTCTAAGTCCTTGGATATGTGTAAATGCAAGCCCCAAGGGAAGAGGCGTGAGTGTGTGTCTGGTTTGAACATTTTTTGGGATTGAGTTATCATTTCATTCTATTTAGTAGTTTCAGATCTAGATTGAGGTGCTAGATAAAACGGATGTGCATAGCCACCATCATGCAACACGAGTAGACCATCAGCCAGCTCCACATCCACATGAATGTTGCCTCGGGAATGCCCACCAGAGATGAGTGCAGGGTGCCTTTCCATGTGCAACATGGCACTACAAATATCTCAATATTACACAATTGATGACAGAACAGCCGCTCTAAGCGCTATCCACGAGTTAGGGCTCCTGTACTGTCCGTTTGAAACAGCAACGAGCAACTGTCAAACCGGTACCCTCAAACCTGTCCGACAGGAGTGGCCCAGTCCAATCATGTTAGCATATATGGTAAATTAGCACCCCCAAAATGCCCAGTTATAGGAGAAGGGAATAAGACAAATGTGGGGGACGACATTCATTGCCCTAGTCAGGAAAAAAGGCTAAGTACTGGGCATCTCTAATGAGTCCTTCTGGCTGCACTTCTGCTCCTGACTAATAGGCAAAGAAGGAGTATGGAGTATAGATAGGCAGACCTATCTACTCCTTAAGCAGTTTAGGTTTGCAAACTGGTGATTTGATAAAGTCACCAGCGCTAGGGAGGTTGTTGTGCAGGAACGAGGGGGCTTCCCTCCCCTGTTTAATGCCAAGATGTATGAGGTCAGTGGCACAGGTTTACAAATTGGAGCTTTCCTTATCCTAGGAGGGGTGTGCAATAAGTAATGCCCCTGACCCACTTCCCATAGCAGTAGAGCAACGAAACTTGGCACAGTTTTCTACATAGGAACCACCCAGAGTTATACATTTCTCCCATCGTTTGATGCAGCTTTGGAGACCGTTTTTGTAGAACACCCCAGGTTGGTCCTCCAACCATGACGTGACTTCAGAAATCAAGGCTGCATCATCTGGGAAACTCTTTCCTTTCAAAAACAACTTTATGGCTGGGAAGAGGTGAAAGTTAGAGGGTGCAAGTCAGGAGAGTAGTGAGGATGGGGAAGGATTTCATAACCACACGCCCGTGCTTCTGATCTGGCAACATGCGAGTTGTGGACCAGAGCGTTGTCCTGCAGGAGGAGGGTACCTCTGCTGATCTTGCCCCGCCTCTTGATTTTGATAGCTTCCCTTAATTTTCTCAAAAGTGAAGCATAATAGGCTCCTGTAATTGTGGTACCCTTTGCCAGGAAATCTGTCATCACAACTCCGTCCTGGTCCCAGAAGACTGAGCATGACCTTGCCAGCGGAGGGCTGCACCCTTGCCTTCTTTGGAGGTGGTGAGTCCAAGTGTTTCCACTTCATTGACTGGGCTTTGGTCGCTGGATCATAGTGATTGACCCAGGTTTCATCCTGTGTAATCAGTCTTTTGAAAAACTTTGACTCATCTTCTTGGCACATCTCCAAATTCATCCTCGGGCACTCGACGCGTTCTCGCTTCTGGAATGGTGTAAGCAACCTGGGAATCCATCTGGTAAACATCTTATGCATATAAAAATGATCATAAATGATAGTTTCCACAGACCCTGTACTAATCTTGACATCTTGGGCTATTTGGCGAATAGTAATGCGCCGATCTTTCAAAATGGCAGCCTCAACTTGACGGACAGATGCCTCATCAATGGCAGAAGGGGGGGGGGCGACCAGGTCTGGGAGCTGTTTCCACAGACTTTCGGCCATGTTTGAATTCACGATGCCAGCGTTTTACAAGATCATATGATGGGGCATTATCACCATAAGTTTCTTTCATTTCATCAAAAGTCTCCTGTGGTGTGCGTCCTTTCAAATACAAAAACCGGATCATTGCTTGACATTCAACAAGTTCCATTTCACATCTGACTCAGTTCAAACACCTGTAAAACAGAACCCACAATTAGTTTAGAGCTGTAATTTGCCACATAACCCGTAGAGATATAAATCATTGCACATACAAAGTTTCAGCTAGATCAGGCAACTGGAAGTGGGTCAAGGGCATTGCTTATTGCACGCCCCTCGTAGATGGATAACCTAATCAGATCTACTGGTCCATCAGCACTGAGAGGGTTTTCCCTGCACCTGGTTTCAAAGCCAGATATTTCTATGCTCCCGCATGGATAGTAAGGATTGATAGAGTTAGTATCAAAGAATTAGTATCTGCTTTGAAATTACACTCTTCAGAATAGGATTAAGATTGGTTACATTTTTAAAAGAGGTATGTAGGAGTGTGGAGTGTCGATTAAAGGTGAATATCTACTAGGGTTAAGCAAAGATCAAATATGGTTTGTGGATTAATGACTAATTGGAAAATTATAGTATAAAGGTTACGGTCTGTTTCGAAATGTGCTTTAGGTGTTAGTTTTGAAGTAAAGATAATCACCAGTACTTTATCCCATCTAATGTAAGAATGATATAGTTGCTAGTTAATATAGATCACTTATAATCTGGGCACAAACTGTCGCTATTAGTTATCTATTTTTATAGATATTCTATAGAGTATAAATATAGGTTAAGCTAATGCATGCTTTAGCAATAGAAATCTATAGATGTTTAATAGTTATCGATTTTGAAAAGGTTAGCCTACTAAAGTTTAGGACCGGAAGTTAAACCTTCCTCTAAAGGTATGTGCAAAGTATGTGATTTTATATCAGTTTGGGGAGAAGAGCAATTAGTTTTTTGTCCAGTTGAAATAGGAGAGATGATATACTTACAAAAATACAGCATTAATATACAATATAGATATACAGGGATTTGGGGAGGATTTAAGAGTATAAGGATTTTTAATGTTTATCATGCAAAACAGACAAGGAGTCTTGGAGGCAAAGCATTATCTCTTTAAAGCAGACATTTAGAAATAACATTTGTGCCAGTTATTTTAGTAACATACATCAGTAACAATATACATGTGGCCAGTATAGGCCTTATATTTAAACATTACACTTAGTCATAGAATGAGAAATTATGATTTCCAAAAAGAGGGAAGCAGTATAAGTAAATAAGAGCAGGAAAACAGGTTTGGTGAATAAGCAATAACTTAATTGCTTCCTAAGCAGTGGTTTGCATAATTTAGCTATTTTTGTATGGTTTTGCTTTTATTTTTGGAGATATATTTTGTACTGTAATGCTTCCACTTTATCAAGATATTTTAGTCTGTCGGATATCTGAAAATTCTGTCTGGACAACTGTTTTCGTTTTGGTTGTGATGTCACAACATCAATGAAAGTTCTGTCTTTGAGTGGGATCACTGTAGATTACATTGGATAACAATCGGATTGTAATCTGAAAGTTATCCAGTTACTGAATCAAATGGAATTTGGCAATTGGATTAGTCCTGGATCAATCCGGAATTACAATCTTATCTCCCCCACCCACAAAAATAACGGGCATAAATCAATAAGGAGCAACCCATGGAACTAAAGCCCTTTATAGCTTTTTCCTTTTTTTTTTTTTAACATAGGAGTCACCACTTATCAAGGCCCAAAGGTCACTCGAGGATAATGGTTAATGAGTGTACAGAGGTTAATGGCACAATGTCCAAGTAATCGTTAGTAGTTGAAATTTGGTAAATTGGATTACTTAAGGAAATGGCTCATCAAGAATTTGTTTATGTTGGACTTGAATATGGTCAAATTGTAGTCAACTGGAAAGCAGGCAAATGGAAAAGAGTTCCACAAACGTGCAGTTCTAAAAAAGAAGCTTTGTTTATAGAATCTACGTTTAGGATTAGGCACAGAAAAAGAGTGGGGGAAATTATTGATAGTGGTTTCAACTAGACGAGTGTTTGGCGAGGAGGGACCATAGATTCGAACTCAGACAGTCACCTGCCATAAAAATAGTGATAGAGTAAAGACAGGCCCGTAACGTCTTTTCTGTGGGAAAAAGGTTGCAGAGAAGAGAAAAGGGCACCCCCATCAGGTTACGAAGTCTATTTTGAACTTTGTCGAAGTATGATAAGAATTTTCCAGCAGCTCCTGACCAGATGTAGCAACAGTACTCCATCTGTGGATGTACCCGACTCTTACTTAGGTAGAGAATTGCGTCAGCAGTGAGATATCTACTGGAGCGCTAGAAGGATCTCACCATTTTTCCAACCCAGAAGCTTGTCAAAACATGAGGCCTCCCCAAGACAAGAGCCATTTATTTCAATTGATGCCAGATAGATCAGAACGTTGATGATAGAGGCTTGGTTTTAGATGCATTAAAATTAACCAGCCACTTCTTTCCCCATTGCACCATGATCAGAGAGGAGAGAATCACGAGAACTTGGTCATTGACAGCTTGTGATGTGTTGACATAGATGGTAATGTCACAAGCATAAATGTCTTCAAATGATCTTAGGATGTGATTTGGAGGATCATTGATGCATATCAGTAGGAGAGTTGGGCCAAAGATGGGCCCCTGAGGGACTCTGGCATTAATACTGTGAGCTTCTGATTTCTGCCCATCAACCACTACTCTTATGAACCTATCCGACAGAAATGATTTAATAATTGAGAAAACATTTCCAGCTATACCGTACCTGGAGATCTTGTGAAGAAGGCCTTTATGCCATACCCTATCAAAGGTCTTGGATATGTCAAGAGCAATTGCCCTAGAAAGGAAGCCTCCATTGAGAGATTCGCTAATCCTATGAGATATAACCATTACCACATCTGCTGTAGATCTAGCAGAATGGAAACCATATTGCATGTCACTAAGAAGGTTATTTTTGATAAGATGGTTAACTACTTCTCCATTTAACACAGATTCCAGCAACTTACTCATGATGTACAGGAGATTTATTGGTCTGTACTGAGAGGAAGATGACCGATCACCTGAATTTATAAATACAGGGCACACTGATGAGGTTTTCCAGGGTGTTGGGAAGCAATTTTCTCTAAGACAGTGCTTAAACAGCTTTGTAAATATGGGAATTAGTTCTGGTTGAAGCTTTTTCAGCACTATAACTGAAATGCCATCAGGGTCAGTTGCTTTATTGAAATCAAAGTTTTTTATTAGCTTGGCAACATCACGCACAGATATTTGTATGTCGCATAGTGTGTTTTCTCATAAAAGAGGAAATGCAAGGGGTTGACGGCCTTAGTCGCATAAGGTATAATTAGTTGCAAAGTTCTTGGCTAAGAGTTTGGCTTTGTTTGATGCAGACGAGATTACCTCGGGTCCATTGATGATGGTTGGGATAGAGCATATGATTCTCTTCAGAATCCTGTTTGCTATTTGCCAAAACTGGTGGTAACCAAGCTGCTGCTCAGCTACTTTGGACTTGACCGACTGAGCATACAACTCTCTCGTATTCTTTATTACTCTTTTATAGTGGTTGATGCCATCCTAGAATCGGCTTTAGTCTCAGTACAGCTTCATGTTTTTCCTTTAATCCTCTTTCCAGAAGGGCAATATTATCTTTTTAAAAATTTCTTCTCTGTATAATATGTGTCTTTACTCCCCTCTTCTGAAGAAAAGCGTTTGGCTTAGAAATGCCATGACCTAAAAGGTTTCCCTATCCCGAAATATTGTAGTCCTTTTTGAACTGATAGCATAATAAAATTTAATTGTAATTTTTTTCATCCCTTTGTTATTTTAACTTATTCTATAAACTTTGTGTTTTTAGATGTATTTATAGCGTATTTTAAACCACATTTCCAACCATTTTTATCTGAATTGATTTTAACTGGCGAGTATACTCCTCATGTTCTACAATAAAATTTGATGAAATTTTGTGAGATGGACTTGCATTTAAAAAAAAAAAAACTTTAAATCTATTTGAAATTTTACCTATCCCTTAATCTGCCTTTAAAATAGATATTACTAAAAAATTAATTTATTTTATTGTATTTTTTTAATTCCATTTCTCTATTCTGTGCTATCTACCCACTTGAAACTATTTTCCCAGATTTTTCTCGCATGTCATTTGTTTGTAATATATTAGTTATAGTAAAGCAATTTATGTCTATGCACAATGGAAAAAGTTGGAAATACTCATCTCTTTTCTAGTATACATCCCCTTTGGTAAATAAGTTTGTATGTTTTAAATTATTAACAAAATCAAAAATTATACCGTTTTAAATTAACAACAAAATCAAAAATTATACCGTTTTAAATTAACAACAAAATCAAAAATTATACCGTTTTAAATTAACAACAAAATCAAAAATTATACCGTTTTAAATTAACAACAAAATCAAAAATTATACCGTTTTAAATTAACAACAAAATCAAAAATTATACCGTTTTAAATTATTAACAAAATCAAAAATTATACCGTTTTAAATTAACAACAAAATCAAAAATTATACCGTTTTAAATTAACAACAAAATCAAAAATTATACCGTTTTAAATTAACAACAAAATCAAAAATTATACCGTTTTAAATTATTAACAAAATCAAAAATTATACCGTTTTAAATTATTAACAAAATCAAAAATTATACCGTTTTAAATTATCAACAAAATCAAAAATTATACCGTTTTAAATTATCAACAAAATAAAAAATTATACCGTTTTAAATTATTAACAAAATCAAAAATTCGTTTCAATTAAATCAAAGCATGCATGATTTGGCTCTTAAGGCAGATCCTCTCTCCCTTCCTCTTACTGCTGTCAAAAAAACGCTAATCTTTGCATCCCAATTCATTCCACGAGGAGACACTGGTCTTTTAGCTAGACCAACATGGCTCACTCAACGAACACCAAGTTAAGTGCATCTATATCCGTCTTGTGTGGAACCTCTTAATGTACAGGGTGGGCCAAAATAAGGGTCCTATATATATATATATGATTATATTTAAAGATAGGACCCTTATTTTGGCCCACCCTGTAGATCTAGTCCCACCATTTCTTTTGTTTTCTTTGCTTTATATTCAATATTTATATTCAAATAATTATTAATATCCTCTTCATTTATTTTAAACCAAATTAGTTGCTAGAGCAGATTGGTTTTCTCACAGTACTTGAAAGATAAAATTTCTTGTAAATGTTAGTGGGGAATCCATCTCCAATCCTGTGCTTATTTATGAAGAATAGAGAAAAACTTTAAAGTAAGATACTCAATATCTTCACCCATGCGGGGGGCGCAGAAATATCTGGTGTAGAAACCAGGTGCATGGTGACCCCTCTCGGTGTGATGGACCTGTAGATCTTGTCAGATCATCTATCTAAGAGAAAGAAAACTCTGATAACAAAACTGAGAGAGGGAGGTCTCCTCGGTCATGGTTGACAACCTTCCTGGAGCTGGTGACTCGAACAAATTCCCGGCTTGCAAACGTAATTTGCTTAAGGAGTAGATAGGCTCTTCCTATTGCCAGCTTTCACACTTCTTTGCCTATTAGCCAGGCCAGAGGTACAATACCAGAGACTCACCGGAGTCACTCTGTGCTTGGCCTTATTTCTTTACAAGCACATTAAACTCCATTACCCTACTCCCTATTTTAAATTTCTCTCTTTCTCTCAGAAACTGAGAAATTTTTCTTGCATGTAACTTGTGCTCGCTAGACTTGTTTGGGCTGGTCTTGTCTGAGAGGTTGAGGGTAAGTGATTGGTAGTTTGTCTTGCTGCTGTTTCCAACTGACAGTACAGGTGCCCTAACTCTTTCGTAATGCTTAGACTGGCTGCTCTATCATCAGATGTATAATAACAGGATAGTTGTAGTACCATGTCGTGCAGTGAAAGGGACCCTGCTGCTATATCTGGTTGGCTTTTATGAGACCACACATTCTAGACTAGACTCAGCTAATAGACCACTGCCTGTGTATACTTGGCATCAAAACAGGCCCACTTTGCTCAACACTCTTCCCTTAACCTAACATTAAACAAAAACAACCCAAATAAATATCATGATAAAACCAGAAAACCACCCAGGTTCGCTTTCACAAATATCCATGGGCTTAGAGGTAATATAGATGATGTAGAGTCTTACCTTTTTACTTAGCATTAAGTGAAATAAACTTACACTCTTCAGCTTCAGCCTCTGTCCCATCGACGAAATGTAACATCTGTCTGCCTGTTCTACAAGTACTTTAACGGTGAATGCTCTGACGAACTGCAAGCACTCGTACCCCCCCCTCAACGTAAATACTCCTGACAAACCTGACAAGCAGCTAAATCACACCCCTTCACAGTAGAGATCCCTAGATGTAAGAAAGCCTTCTAATCCAGTAGTTTCTTCCCCAGAACCGCTAGACTTTGGAATTCCCTTCCGGGTTCCTGCTTCCACAACTGTACTGACATACAGAAGTTCAAGTGTAACGTGAACCGACATCTTGCTGTCCAACTCCCCACATAGTATCCCTGTAGATTATGTCCCTGATAGTAGCCCCCCTACATCAAAGTGGTAATGTGCCTTGTTTGGGGTGAAAATGTAATAAAAAAAATTTTTTTTTAAATACTTTAACATTACAATATACCTCACTTTTTGCCGTAAGGACTCCGATAGATGTATGCACGCACTTAGTCTATATTCGTAGCACCCTCCCTTAAACTAGAGAGAAAAATCTTGAATCGGATGACTAGGCTTTTAAGTGCTTTCAACTAACATTTCATCACTGCGTTAGTTACTTATATTTTCTCTGCTATTTTCCCTCAAGTCAGGATTGGACCCTAATCGATCATGTCTTTGATAGTATAGATGCAGCACTCTCCTTGGATAGTAACACAAAAATACATGTGATTGGTGACTTTAATGTCCACCATAAAAATTGGCTTAGTTCCTCAGGTTACACAGATGAAGCTGGTAATAGCTTGTCTATAGCCCATTCCCTCACATAGACAGTAATTTTCCAACTGGCCTACCAGATCGTGAACCTCAGCAGGTTTCACTTCCAGACCTATTCCTCACCACACCACCTGAGGATTGTGTGATCAATGTTCACTTGGAAACGCAGACCACCTAGTGGTATCAGTTTACATCACATTTAAATCCCAACCTGAAGGTGAAGAATCATTGCTCAAAACCACAAGCTACTACATCAGGGCTTACTGGGAAATCATTAGAGAACACATCTGAGATGCCCCATGGACTGATACCTTCTCTCTTCCTGCTGAACAGTGTGCCAATGAGACAACTGAATGCTGCAAAGTGGGTATTGAAGCATATGTTCCCACATGGAAGTATTATTGCAAGCCCCACTATGGTTCACTATAGATTGTGCAGCTGCTATGGCAAAAGACAGCATGCATTCCACCAGTTTGTACGTGATAAGTCAAATACAAATAGGCAAAATTTGTAGATGCCAGAAATCATTGTAAGAGAAAAATAGTAACAGCCAAAAGAAAGTAGGCTGAAATAATCAAGGAACGCATAGAATCGCCAACGATAGAGACTCGTGATTTCTGAAAAATCTATATTAGTGTAGTGAATAAAGGACAATCAGTAATTCCTCCACTGAGCAACAACCAGAAGGTTGCATGCAATGTAAGGGAGAAGGTGGAACTGCTGTTCTGGCGATTGCCTCTAACTCCGCCTTAGAGCCAACAAACAACTCCCTCCCAAATTTCCCTATGCTGACTGAAGCCACATTAGATGATGTAAAAATCACTTCTCATGTCTGCTATATCATAAAAAACTTAGACACCTCAAAAGCGTGTGGGCCTGATCTCATCTCTGCTATACTAATTAAGAAATGCTTAACTGAGCTAGGCCTCATACGTTCCAAGCTCTACAATAAATGCCTTGCTGAATCTTGCTCCCTAATAGCTGGAAGATGGCCTCTGTGGTACCAATATACAGGAATTCTGACGAAAGAACAGACCCTCTCAATTATCGTCCCATTAATCTCTTCTCCCTCTTCACTAAAATCTTTGAGATCTTAATTAATCAAACACTAGTTCACCACCTCGCAAAAGCAAATCTTTTCTCTGACAAACAATATGGATTCAGGTAA
Source organism: Euprymna scolopes (assembly GCF_053919585.1). Taxonomy (NCBI): domain Eukaryota; kingdom Metazoa; phylum Mollusca; class Cephalopoda; order Sepiida; family Sepiolidae; genus Euprymna; species Euprymna scolopes. The sequence continues at coordinate 23,704,621 of NC_136521.1, read as the reverse complement.
TGTCATTCTACTGCATATATTTTAACATTCATCTGTGAATGCATTTACCATGTACTGGATAAAACAGGTGGAGCCACAGCTGTAGCCCTTGATACATTCAAGTCCTTTGACAAAGTCTGGCACAAAGGACTGCTAATGAAAATTAAATCGTATGTTATAACTGGACGTATACTAAATATAATTAGATCCATCTTAGACAATAGAAGCATACAGGTTGCCATTGATGGACATACATCCAAGCAGCATAACATTAATGCAGGAGTGTCTCAGGGGTCGATCCTTAGACATTATTTCTGATATTCAAGCACGACCTCCTTGATAATATTGTGTCCGAGATGGGTATATTTGCTGATGATACAATGCTCTATAACATGCATTAGGGAAGAACAGATGTACATAAATCTAAGACAATGACAAAATCATTAGAAAATGACCTCCATAGTTGAATGGGGATGCAAATGGATGGTAACATTTAATGCTAGGAAAACTAAGCTGCTCTCCTTTAACAAGACACCTCTTGAACCACCTATATCGATGAAAAATAACACCCTACCTGAGAATTCTACCTTCAAACTCCTTTTTTGGGAGCAATTTTACCATATTTTACTTTGTGGGCAATATGAACTGGAACAAATACATAGAGGACATTGCAAAGACTGCTGCAAAGATGGTGGGTTCCCTCTATCGAGCTCACACCTGAGAGTATCCTGTATCTCTACAAAGCCACCATTCGCTCATGCATGGAGTATTGTTGCCACATCTGGGCTGGTGCATCTACCACTAGCCTCTTCATCTTGGATATCAACTAAGCTCCAGCTCTTGTCGCCTGTTTTAATGGAATGTGTTCTGATCAATTTGTTGTACTTGTACCCCACACATATCCCTGACAAACCCGTTTAGTAATAAAATCTCACCTCTTCACTGTTGAGGTCCCTAGATGCCAAAAAGCTTTCTATTTTAATAGTCTCTTCCTTTGAACAGCAAGACTTTGGAATTCCCTTCCTGCTACCTGCTTTCCTGGTTGTACTGATATGCAGAAGTTTAAATGTAACATAAACCGACATCTTGCTAATCTTTCCCAGACATTGTCCGAAAAAGTAGCCTTTTTCATCCAAGTGGTGATATGCTTTGTTAGGAGTTAACGTTAAATAAATAAAGCTGGTTGAGTGTACATGTGAGTATATTTATCATACAAGTGAATGTTAAACGTAAAAAATGATGTACATGAAAAGTAATTATAAAATGCATGCTAAATAGGCATGGGAGGCTGGTATATGGATCTGCAGAATAGATTTCCACATAGGGGTCAAGGAGTCGGGAGTCAGAGTCTAAGATATCAAAGGAGTCGGAATTCTAGGAATTCAAGGAGTCAGAGTCGAACTTTCACCATCCAACTCCGCAACCCTGGCTGCAACCTTTTTAAAATTCATAAGAAATACAAAAAAGGTTTAAGGAAAATATCACAAGAATATACTGATAAGAATAGACGGTTTAAATTGAAAGTGACGTATTTACAACCAAATGGACCCTCTTCATCTTCATCCATCACATTCAAATATATCAATTTTGAAATATTCTGATATTCTTAGCTCAGTTGATCCAATAACTGAAACAGGAATATCTTATAAACTTTCAAAAAATGAAATGAAAAATGCATCATATATTTTAGAAAGATTATGAAAGAAAAATCTAAATAAATACTTTAATGTTCATTATTATAAAAATGTTTCAGTAAAACAGATTTTTCATTTTGAAAATGAAACACATGGTGATTTCTTGTGTATATAGTGTATACTTAAGACTTCTAAAAATGTCAAAGAAACTGTTTACCATAGCCATCAAATGTTGTTTATTCTTTTGATACTATAACCTAATTAAATCTCAACGCACTTTTTAGAATTTTTTATTCCATCACTTTCTGTATTAAAATCTGTGTTGTATAACAAAAGTATGAAAGTCATAAAACAGTTAACTGAATGGTTAATTGTAGGTATTGACCATTTCATACCCTCTAAAAAGTTTCAGCAAAAACCTAACAGCCAGCCATGGTTCTCTCCAGAATGTGCTGCTGCCATTGCGCACAGAAATCACTTTTTCCACTGCTTCAAACGTAATAGATGTATGGAAACTAAAGCCGTTTTCAGGACTGCCAGCAACCATTGTAAGAAAGTAATAAGGAACGCAAGAGAGTTGTATGCTCAATCTGTTAAGTCCAAAGTAGCTGAGCAGCGGCTTGGTTCCCACCAGTTTTGGCAAATAGCAAACAGAATCCTGAACAGAAGCGTGTGCTCCATCCCAACTATTATCAATGGACCTGAGGTAATCTCGTCAGCATCAGACAAAGCCAAACTCTTTGTCAAGAACTTTGCAGCTAATTCTACCCTTTGCGACCAAGACCGCCAACCCCCAATATTTCCTCTTGTATCAGAAAACACGCTATGTGATATACGTATATCTGTACGTGATGTTGCCAAGCTAATCAAAAACCTTGATTCCAGTAAAGCAACTGGCCCTGATGGTATTCCAATTATAGTACTCAAAAAACTTCAACCTGAACTAGCGCCCATACTTACAAAACTGTTTAAACGTTGTCTTAAGGAGAATAGTTTCCCATCTCCCTGGAAAATCTCATCAGTATGCCCTGTATTTAAGAATTCAGGTGATCGCTCATCCCCCTCTCAGTACAGGCCAATAAGTCTCCTGTGCGTCATGAGTAAGTTGCTAGAATCTGTATTAAATACAGAAGTAATCAAACATCTCAACAAAAATAACCTTCTTAGTGACACTCAATATGGTTTCCGTTCTGCTAGATCTACAGCAGATGTCCTTACAGTTATATCGCATAGGATTAGCAAATCTCTCGATGGTGGCAATCTTTCTAGGGCAATTGCTCTTGACATATCTAAAGCCTTTGATAGGGTATGGCATAAAGGTTTACTTCATAAGATCGCTAGCTATGGTATAGCTGGAAAAGTCTTCTCAATTATTAAATCATTTCTTTCTGATAGGTTCATAAGAGTAGTAGTTGAGGGGCAAAAATCAGAAGCTCACAGTATTAATGCCGGTGTCCCTCAGGGATCCATCCTGGGCCCAACTCTTTTCCTGATCTACATTAATGATCTTCCAAATCATATCCTTACATCATTTGTAGACATTTATGCTGACGACACTACCATTTATGGTACCACATCTAAGACAGTAAACGAGCAAGTTCTCTCCAATTCTCTCTCCTCTGATCTTGAGCACGTAGTACAATGGGGAAAGGAGTGGCTGGTTACTTTTAATGCATCTAAAACCAAGCTTCTCTCTTTACATCATCAACATTCTAATCCACATTTGTCATCAATTGAAATGAATGGCTCTCGTCTTCAGGAGGCCTCAAGTTTTGACAAGCTTCTGGGCTTGACCATTACTCCTGATCTTAAATGGAACACGTATATCAAATCTGTTGCCAAGGCCGCTGGAAAAATGGTGGGATCTTTCTATCGATCCAGTAGATATCTCACTGCTGATGCTATTCTCTATCTATATAAGAGCCAGGTACGTCCAAGGATGGAATACTGTTGCCACATCTGGGCAGGAGCTGCTAGAAAGGACTTGTCCTGCATTGATAGAGTTCAAAATAGACTTCGTAGCCTCGTAGGAGATGTCCTTTTCTCCTCCTTGCAACCTCTATCTCACAGAAGAGATGTTGCGAGTTTGTCTCTGATGTATCGTTATTTTCATGGAAAGTGTTCAACTGAGCTTCAATCTATGGTCCCCCCTCGCCAAACTTTCACAAGAAACACTCGTCTAGCTGTAAACACTATCAATAATTTCCCCCACTCTTTATCTGTGCCTAAACCTAAACGTAGATTCCATGAACAAAGCTTCTTTCTTAGAACTGCACGCCTGTGGAATTGTCTTCCGTTTTCCTGCTTTCCGGCTGACTACAATATGGTTTTGTTCAAGTCTAAAGTAAATAAGTTCTTGATGAGCCGTTCCATATAAGTTATTAAATTTACCAAATTTTCATTACTAATGATTACTATATTGACCAACTTCTACTGTACACTCTTTAACCCTTATCCTTGAGTGGCCTCTGGGCCTTGATAATGTGGTGATGCCTTTGTAAAAAAAAAAAAAAAAAAAAAAAAAAAACAGTTTGACTTCACAACCAGAATTTGCATAAAATTCAACATGTCAAGAATTTTTAAGAACATGCATTTTAAAAATTTTTTCATTGAAAAAAATTACCAATAACAACAGAAATTGCCTTTTAGTAAATTTAGAATATTAATCATCGAGAAAGATTTGTTCACCATTGAGATCACATATGTTTTAGCGTATAATTTAATAAACCCTTAACACCTTTCAAAATTTTTTTTTTTATTATATATCACTTTTTCCATAACAAAATCCGTGGTGCATTAAAAAAAACGATGCGTATGCACTTTTTGAACCACGCTATTTTTCAAATTGTATTTTCAGCTTAATTTAAAGTTTTTACTAATTAGCATAGGTGGGTGAACAAGATATAGATAAAGGTATCAAGTCAGCAAGACAGGGGAGCTGTGTTTGAACGCCGGATAGGCAAGACGCATGTGCCGGTTGCTCCATGAAAGACTTTAACACGCCCTCTATCGGACAATCTTCCAACTGCAGTACAACTGCACCTTTGTAAATATGTATTATCTTTTCATCTTAATAGATTTGTTTTACCTTTACTTTCTGCGTTCATGTTGTTATTGATACAGACACAACAGTGGCGACGGGATTTCGAAAAAAGATTTACGCGTGAGAAAATACACTATGAAACTGAACAGTGGTATTCGGGGAATACTTACTCGTCAAAGATTGAAAAAAAAAATTTCACTCGGAAATTCAATGTTTAAAATGCAGCAACTACGAAATTGTCACCAAGATTTTTTTTGTGACTACTTGAAAAGGAAATTCAAAACCCGGGACACTTGAAAAAAATAAATAAATAAATAAAACAGCAAGCACTTTATTTCAAAGTGCCTACGAGAAAAAAAAACTTGAAAGTTGCAGTAATCTTTTCTGCAAAGTGCACACAGAAAAAAAAAAAAAAAAAGTGTTTCGCTAGGATACCGTGAACTTATTAAGTAGATGGTTTTGAAAGAAAAAGTGATTTTTTTTTCTCAGTGTACTAAGAAGGGATTTTTTTTTCTTTCTTGTACGTAATTAATAACGTAACAAAAGGAATTGGTTGTTCGTAGTTATTAAAGAAAGGAAATTGTAAAAGTGACTGATTTACTAATTTGAAAAACAAAATGGAGGATCTTATCAAGTTATTCACGGAAATGCAAATGCATCAACAAGAAAGAGACGAAGTACAGCGAAGGCGTCTACAAGAAAGAGACGAATTACAGAAAAAAGAACAAGAAAGAGACGAAAGGCAACAAGAAAGAGACGAAAGACGGCTTCTTAAATGTATAGAGCAAATGCAACTTGGTCCAAAAGATTTGTTGAAAAGATTAACGACTAATTCTGCACAGGAAAGCAATACGACTTTTTCCAGCGCAACAATTGTGAATAGCATAGATGTGTTCACGTACCTACCGGAAGAGGATAAAACTTTTGAGGCATACTTTAAGAGGTATGAAGATATTTTCGAAACAGATTGCGAAAGCTGGTCAAACGCAAAGAAAGTAAGTTTATTACTTCGAAAGCTTGGTACCAGTGAACATTGCAAATTTGTTGATTTCATATTCCCAAGGAGAACGAATCAGTTAGACTTCGCTGAGACTGTAAAACTTCTTAAGGAGTTATTCGGACCAAACATGTCTCTTTTTCACAAGAGATGGTCGTGTATAAACCTTAAGAAAACGGAAGAGCAGGACTACCTGACATATGCGTCAGTAGTGAATAAACACTGCGACAATTTTAAATTATCGGAACTTACGGTGGACGACTTCAAATGTTTAATTTTTGCACAGAGGCTAGTTCCTACAAAAAATTCAGAGATCCGAAGACGCGTCTCTCAAAATTAGAGACAGAACAAGGTCTGACACTGCAAAAGTTAGCAGAAGATTGTCAAAGGGCAGTATCACTAAAAAAAGACTCCAGAGATATAGAAGAAGCAGGAGTGTCGTACATAAAGAAGATTAAAAAATCTGGCAGAAACGCAGGGCAAAGAAAGGGGGGGGGACTCGTCAAAATCCAAAAGAGTACGCAAGTTATAAATACTCAAACTGTAATTACAAAAAACGAAATTACGATTCAAGTCAAAGGAACTATAGAAAATCGGGACCAAGTAATAATTGCGGAAGATGTGTAAAAAGTTGACTTGTAATGGGGGTAAATATTTATTTTATTTTGCAAAAATAAATTTTTACAAATTAAAAATGTGGCACAAGGCCGAAAAAAGGGGATGGAGGTTAATGTTGTCCTAATTAACATAACGTTAACTTAACTAGACTCTTACACCAAAATACCAGAATCACTCTGTGGACGTCCTACTTAAAACCCGAAAAATATAACCATATATACAGGATGTGGGGGGTCGGGGATTAAAAATCTTATTTACAAAAATCGGATGAAAAATATACAATGATAAAAACTGGTTAGTAAAAAGAACCCCCTCACAATTGTGGCAGATAAAAAGTTTTGTCAGTCGAAAAGGTGTAGGTCCCACGAAAATTGACTTTTATTGAAAACACCACAAAAATGGCCTACATCACTGACAAAACAGTCTATCCGTCACCTAATGGGGCCGGGAGTGGGGATTATCGAACCAAAAACGGGGGAGGGAAAAAAAAAAAAACGGGGATGCTGAGACAGGGAAAACTAAAAAGGGGATTGGGACGATGATAACATGCATACTCTAGCTAAGTTAAAAATTGAACAAAAATGCCTAACTAGCCTACTCTAGGTGGTCCGATGTATGTCTACGTTAGTTCAGAAAACCCAAAATTCTTAGAGCCTAAGTAGATTCAAAAATAGACATCAAGATCAGCTCCATTCATTCCACACAGTCGCAAAACTTTCACCCACCTGTCGTTGAAATTCACAGGAGCGAGTTTCACCTTCTCCAGCTTAATTCGCATTTTCAATCGATATTTGAAAATGAGAACAAGCTGGAGAGCAGTGAAGGTCTCATCTCCGTAAACCTCCTTCTGTCGCGTCGTCCAAATCACGCCTCTCATAACTGCTAGCAAACACAGAAAAACATAGCGTTCTTCTTTCTTCATGGTCGGTGCCCAGTTGCAGCACGGCGAAACCGAATCCAGCACAAAAAAAACGCCCGCTCAACATGCGAACCGTGAAGCATTCAACTAACTCACACAACGGTCGAACGATGGCGCAGTGGAAGAAAGCATGATCAAGGTCTTCCTCCCAATCTCCGCATCGGACACAATTAGGTGTCTCCGTAAAACCCGCTGCGTAAAGTCTTTTGCCGACCCAGAGAGCATTTCGTATTACCAGCCAGGTGAGTGATGCCTCGTAATTATCGAAGCAGCTCGATCCAGGCGCCCAAGGCCTAAATAAAGCGGCACTCCTCCTTCGTAAAACCGAACTCCTCAATCTTTTCGTCTCGAACGGATCCCCTCACTAAGGCCCCATATAGCGCCTTGCGAGACAACAGCTGGATGTCAGAGAGGCTTTCTTTGACCCGTAGAAGAAACCTCAAGGCCTGCCGACACTCGCAATAGAAAGGGCACTCGTTTCGGGGCAACTTGTGTGCCTCCCCCTCAGCCGAATGCACACTCTCCAAAGCCTGGAAGGCTTTCTTAGTGTCTTCTATCCAGAAGACACCGCTTCCCTCACTTGGTGTACACATTCGATCCAGGTATATCAACATAAGAGTGTGTCTACGTATTTCCACACTAGGCATACCCAGACCGCTTTCAGATGGATGCAGGTAACAGACCTCCCGGGTAACCATGGCTTGCTTTCCGCGCCATAAGAACGCGAAAAGAGCACGCACCAGATCAACTAATGTGGTCTCCGGGAGTGGAAGTACTGATAGACGGTAAAGGATCAGGGGGTAGATATGAGAATTGCATACCTCCGCCCGACCCTTCAAAGACAGATTTCTCAAGGCCCACAAATGAGATGCAACCTTGACCGCTTCCAATACCTCCGACCAATTTTTCTCCAGCTGGAGACCGGGGCCAAACCAGACGCCGAGTAGCTTGCATGGCCCATCAGTCCAACCAAAGGGTCCCTGAAGGGGCATACCCCTCCAGGCACCGATACGTAAGCCAATAGACTTAACATAGTTAATTATGGCCCCTGTGACCTTGGCATACCGACTTGTTTCTATGTCGACGACTCTAATCTCGGCACTGCTCGTTACAAGCACAGTCACGTCATCAGCATAGGCGGTATACTTTACCGGGGTAGAGCCACTCGGCAAAGTAATCCCACGAAGGACCGAATTCACCCAAAGCTGGCGCAAATATGGCTCAAGCGCCAGCACATACAGCATTGGGGATAACGAACAACCTTGACAGATCGATCTTGTTAACATGAAGGGTTTCGACCTCACCCCATTCACTTCTACCATAGTACCAGGGTTAGCATACAAGAGGCAAATCCAAGAGCGAAACTGGGGACCAAACCCAGCCGAGCGAAGAACAGCCTCTAGGTAACGATGGTCTACTCTGTCGAATGCTTTGGACTGATCTAAATTAATCAGCGCAGCTTCTGTGTCGACTTTTTCTATGATCAAGCGTATCGTGTGCAAATTATCTTGAATCGTCCGGCCCTTAACAGAACAAGTCTGTTCGGGACTTATTAGACGGTGTAAGACAATCTGCAGACGATTTGCTAAGATCTTGGCCAAAATCTTTAACTCTGTGTTTAACATCGTTAAGGGCCGGAAGTTACCTATCCCATCCCCTCCATTTTTATCTTTGCGTAACAATTTAATGATCCCCCTGGTAAAGTACTGAGGTATGCACCCGTTTCTAAACCAGGAGTTAAAAAGTACAGTCAGCAAAGGAATAAAAATGGGCGACAGCCTCAAATACACCTCGTAGGGCAGACCATCAATCCCAGGGGTTCTGTCTAGCCCAACCTGTTTCAAGGCCTTAATGACTTCTTCCTCTTTTATGCTACCTTCACACCTAGCTGCTTCGGTCGCCTCCAGGCGAGAAAAGTCGGCTAAATAGGTGTCAAACTGTTCAATAGTCAGACCGGGCTCCTTGGTAAAAAGTTCCTGGAAATGAGTTCGAAAACCCTCCAAGATTCCATCGTTTGAAGTTACGGTTCGTCCGTCCGGCAATGTGACACTGGCGATGTGTCAATCTGCAGAACGTCGAAACTCCTCCACACGCAGTGACGCGGCCATATTTGTTGCCTCGTTTGGCGCTCTTTTTAATCTAGCCCTAACTAATAATCCTTGGTCCTCCCTGTTATCCAAGGAGTCCAGTTCAGCCTTAACTATAGTATAGCTAGCACTATCCCCTTCCTCCACCGCCCTTTCTAATCTATCTTCTAGTGCCGCTTTCGCTGCTCTAGAACTATGGTTGAGCCGGCGACTAAAATCAGCAGCGAAGGACCTAATGACTTTTTTAAGGTTGCCCCACCACTTATTCCCGATGATAGCCCCTGTCAACTCCCTCTGTATTGTTAGTAGAAGCTGTTCCCGGAAGTCCTTCACATCGAACAACGATGTGTTGAACTTCCAGTAACTAGCCATCCTAGGTTTAACACTATCTAAGTTTACTCGAACCCGGACAAGCCTATGATCCGAATAAACTATGCTATGAAAACTTGGACAGTCTAAAAGCCCTAGGTCGACTCTCCTAACTAAGAACCGATCGATGTAACTCAAAAGTTGCACCGGATCGGAGCCGCATCTACCTGTCCAAGTACATGCTAAATCCCCGGGTTTTTCGTTCCGAAATTTATCGACAAGATCAAACTTGTCGACAAAGTCTCGAAACGCTTTAGCATCCCGGTTCTGGTTAGTATCTCTTGTGGTATTAACCCCGTGATCTAACTCGGGATCCAGGACCGCGTTCCAGTCTCCCGCTAAAACTAACCGGCGAGATGAATTCATGAAAGGCTCGATTCGCCGAAAAAATGAAACTAGCTCAGTACGGTTATTGGGCGCATAAACCCCAATAAAACGAAATGCCACATCCTTTACGGTAACATCCAGAACGAGCAATCTTCCCTCTGGATCTGCATAAATAGGGTCACACGATGCATCAAGAGTGCGCTTAACTAGCCAGGTAACCCCCCTTGCGTGGGTATCATAATGTGCTGAGTAGAGCTGAAAGTCTCTAAGGAGCACATCCTGATAGTCACTTGGAATAAAGTGAGTCTCTTGTAGACAACATACATCCACACCAAGGCGTTGAAGGTCGCGTGCAACTCGAAGTTTACGAGAGGCGTCCCTCAACCCTCGGACATTTAAACTAGCTAATCTTAAAGAAGCCATCTTGAGTTACTTAGGGTTGGGAATCCTGATCAAACATAGACGGTGTCAAGACACCGACAGCTGTCCCCATGGATCCAGTGGTCATCTCAGTGGTGATTGACCCGTCAGGGGACAAACCGCCGATGTCAAGAGGAAAGGTTAGTTTAATGGCCCTATACAATGATGGATGCATTTTGATAGGGACCCGTCCAATACATGATTCCTTCATTTTTTGAATGTCGTTATCATTGAAAAAAACGGCTCCACTCTGGGCCTTACTACAGTCAAGATTCTTGGGGCTTTGGGGAAGTTTTCGGGGTTAGTGATATCCTTTTTCTTTATATTTTTTAAGGCTAGCAAGTTTTTATATTCTTTGTTCTTGTGAGCTTTCATCACAGTTTCTCTTTCAATTGAGATTTGGCAAACTGCTTTGCCTGTAAAAAAAAGGGGAGATTTTTTTTTTCGGGATTCTCTCTCGGAAAAGGGGCTCCTTTGCCTTTTTTTGTCTGTCGGAGTGGGAGGGGGCATATCTGTTTTCATGGGAGAAGGGGGAGGAGTGTTCTGAGGCGTGTTAGCAGGAGTGCAGAAGGGGGAAGGTCTCGGGCTTCTCTTTTTGGGAGGAGCGCCTAGAGAGGTCATATTTTTCCCTCTAGTCGGGGGTGTAGAAAATATTGGGGCTGGAATTTTTGGGGGGGAACGTTTTTCTTTTGGGTTAGGTTTCTCTGGGAACAGGGACTCTGGGAAGGGAATGGGTATTTTTTCTTTTCGTTTTTTATTGAGAGATTCTTTCAATTTAAGCAGTTCTTTATATTTATTCCCTCCGGGGTCTTTGCTCGAACGTATTTCCACTTTCTGTTCCTTTGTTAAGGATTTTGCATAGGTTGGTGATGCTGCTTTTCTGATTGGTACGGTTTTCCATTCACCTTTCTCTGGTGATGCAGCTTCGGTGTTATAAACTGCTTCGATCTCATCAGTTGATAGACTGGGAGGATTAGTTTCATCTATCGGCTTTGGTATTTTAGATCCAGGTTGTGCGCCCGGCTCTAAATGTGGTAATACCCGATTTTTTGGGTTTCTCATCGTTGTTTGCTTCTTGGGGCACGTATAAGTTAAGTGCCCCACTTCTCCGCATATCCAGCAAGCCGGACGCCTTCCTGCCACCACTATTGGTAGTTTCTCTTCTTGTGCTTCGATGTAGTATGGTATCTTATAGTATGCCTCCTTATTCAGCAAAATATCAAATGACCAGACACCATTGTACTGGTCGACGTTTACTCCAGTGATGTCTCCGTATTGCAGTAGATACACCGCCAAATATTCCCCTGGTATTACACCTGGGACTTCGAATATGGAAATAGTTGTCCGTCTCCGTCCCAGGTATCCCATCCTCAGGATGTATTCTGGAGTGATGATCTCGTTTTTCGAGAGCTTAATACAGTCTTCTCCAGATTTAAATAGGGCTGCCCAGGTGTTGTAGCCCTTTGTCTTGGTAATCCTTTCTGCTCTCATTCCCACAGTCGCAATTAACTTTGTCACAGTGTCTTTGGTCGATCTGATCAATTTTTTGGTTTTTCTGTCGATGACAAAAAGTGAAATTGTCTTTTTGGCAAATTCATCCATTCGTACTTGTTCCACCTTGATGCCATTCGAGGTGCCATGCTCATTGCATTTCTTGGCTTCTTCAAGGAACGATTCTACGTCTATTTTAACCGCTGGCGGCTTCTTCCAGACTGCATTCTCCACCTCTTACTTTTCCTTGGTAGGCTCCGACGGCTCATAGCTGGCAGTTGCCATGGCCGACGGGTAAAACAAACAAAAAATCCTGCTCCAAAAAGAATTGACGTCGAAGGAGGAGACGGGAAAAGCAATAACAAATTTAACAGGGTAATAACAAAGAAGATAACAGTATTAACAATGTAACGCGCAGAATAATAATCAATATACGAACCAACAGACTTGTAATGGGGGTATGAGACAAATGGATTCGCCAATCATTTTTATAACTAACGGCTGTGCTAAACAACCAATGAAAACATCACAAAATTATTATAAAAATCGTCAAATTTAGGATTCAGTCAGTTCGCCATTTGCTACGTCACGGACCTCATTTAATTCTTCGCCGCCATCTTGGTTACTGATCTGAACTACGCCGCCATCTTTGTTCAACATAATATCTCAGAACTTAAGAGGTTAACTATGCGACAGACCGCATTTGATTCTTGGTCGCCATCTTGGTTGCTGATCTGAACTACGCCGCCATCTTTGTTCAGCACAAATGTCTGAAAACTTAACAGGTTATGTGCTTTTCTTTGACGGATCGGAATCTAAATTCGAATTGTGGCAGGTAAAATTTCTGGGATATCTAAGGATTCGAAAACTACACAAAGTCATACAATCTACAACAGAGAATCCAAACGACCCCGAATTTCTCGAAAAAAATGCGACTGTTTTTGCAGAACTGATTCAATGTTTAGACGATAGAAGTCTGTCTCGGATTATAAGAGACGCATTGGATGATGGGAGGAAAGCATTGAACATATTAAGAGAACATTATTTATCAAAAGGGAAACCGAAAATAATATCCCTATATACAGAATTAACCTCTTTGAAACGTAACCAGGATGAAACGATTACCGACTACGTCATAAAGGCAGAAACAACCGCCAATGCCTTAAAACTCTCAGGTGAAATAATAAGCGATAACTTGTTGATATCAATGACCCTCAAGGGACTTCCAGCCGATTTTAAACCATTTACAACTGTTATAACTCAGAAAGACAAACCCATAAATTTCAGCGAATTTAAAGTGGCATTGCGCAGTTACGAAGAGACTAATCGTATGCTCGTGGACAATAATAACTCTAGCAATATTATGAAGTTCAAAAATGCTTCTCGAAAGCAGACACCACCAAATTACACAACTCACCACAACGTATTCTCCAAAAGTAATTTTCCCAAGAAAAAGAATAAAATTATCTGCTATAATTGTGGACGACCCAACCACAAAAGTTTCCAATGTCGATATAAACGCTCTAAAATGGACTCCGTAAAAAACGTTGAGAACTTTGAGGAAGAACATACATTTCTATTCACATGTAACTTTGACAATACCACAAACGGTAAAAACCTCCTTGTAGACTGTGGTGCTACAGCGCATGTTATCACCAAGGAATCTGATTTTATCAATTTTGATTCAAACTTTAATCCTCAAAGTCATTTTGTCGAACTTGCCGACGGTAGTCAAATAAATGATATAGTCTTGAAAAGAGGCGATGCTAAAATATACCTAAAAAATAATAAAGGCGAAATCTGTAACTGTATTCTAAAGAATGCTCTGTTCATACCTACATTTAAGCAAGACATATTTTCCGTGCAGGCTGCAATTAAACAAGGCGCCAATATACAATTTTGCCATCTTTGTTCAACATAATATCTCAGAACTTAAGAGGTTAACTACGCGACGGACCGCATTTGATTCTTGGTCGCCATCTTGGTTACTGATCTGAACTAAGCCGGCATCTTTGTTCAACACAAATGTCTCAAAACTTAACAGGATGTGATGAAAAACATTGGGGAAAGGATTGTCCTTACAAAAATATCAGATGTTTCAATTGCGACAAAGTCAGACATAAGAGTATTTGTTGCGGAACAAAATATAGAGTACACCAAATGAGAACAAACGACAAAGAGAAAGACAATTTACGAAAATATGTGTTGGTTAATATTTTCGGCAAATAAATAAAATTTCAACTTGATTCTGGAGCAGATTTGTCGGTAATAAATGTTAGCACTTGGAAAAAACTGGATAGACCAACTCTGAATAAGTCAAGTAAGGGTGTTAGAACGGTGACAGGAGACGAAATCAAATTCGAAGGAGAAGTCGGCCTGCCCATTAATTTAAATGGTACGACAAAGAAATTTAAAATCTTCGTAATTAAAGAAAGCGAGAATTTATTGGGAACAGATTTTATTGAAAAATTTAACCTTTGGGATAAACCGATGAACGCTTTTTGTAAAAAAATAACCAGCTGCACCACAACGTCAGAAAATATTAAAAATGAACTAAAGAACGAATTCCCAGAAATATTTACTATGGGACTGGGAAGATGTAATAAATTTAAAGCTTCGTTTTAGCTAAAAAAGGATGCAACACCAGTATTTAAGAAAAAACGGAAGTGCCGTTCGCCGGATTAGACAAAATAGATAGCGAATTAGACAGACTTGAAAGAACGGGCATTTTATCGAAAATCAAAACTAGCGTTTGGGCAGTGCCTACGGTGTACGTAAAGAAGAAATCGGAACAAATTCGAGTTTGCGGAGATTTTTTAACCGGGTTAAATAATATGCTACAAGATCACCATTACCCTTTACCAAGCCCGGAAGAGATTTTTGCCAAACTAAATGGTGGGAAAATTTTTTCAAAAGTAGATTCGTCCGACGCCTATTTGCAAATTCCTATAGAAGAAAAATGCTCAATGATTTTATGCATTAACACACACAAAGGGTTATTAAAGTATAACTGATTACTGTTTGGGATAAAATTCACACCGGCGATTTTCCAGCAAGCAATGGACACAATGCTGAATGGTTTAGATTGTGCTTGTGCATACCTGGATGACATAATCATAAGGAGCGCGTCCATAAGTGAACATATAGAGCATTTAAAACAAGTGTTCACAAGAATAAACGAGTACGGATTCAAGGTGAAAGAAAACAAATGTGAGTTTTGTCTAGACGAAATCAAGTATTTAGGACAAATAATAAGTAAAGATGGTCGACCCTCTGATCCAGAAAGAGCGATAGCAATTAGGAACATGCCAGCACCACATAACGTGACGACTTTACAGAGCTTCTTAGGCCTCGCGAACTACTACCAAGTATTTATCAAAGGCATGCATGACCTAAGAGCTCCGCTGAACGAATTATTAAAGAAAGAAACACCATGGATATGGACAAAACAATGTCAAGACTCGTTTGAGGAAATTAAAAAGACTTTGACGTCAGATTTATCCTTAACTTATTACGACCCAAAATTACAAATAATTGTTGCGAGTGACGCGAGCTCGTATAGTATAGGAACATGTATACAGCATATCATGCCAGATGGAATGAAGAAACCTATAGCGTACGCTTCAAGGACCCTAATTCCGTCAGAGAAGGCTTACTCCCAAATAGAAAAGGAAGCATTAAGCATTATTTTCGCGGTGACGAAATTCCACCGTTATCTGTACGGAAGACATTTTATACTGGAAACAGACCACAAGCCCCTAGTGACTATTTTCGGCTCAAAAAAGGGCTTACCAGTATATATGGCAAATCGGTTACTCCGTTGGGGTACGATCTTGCTAAATTATGATTTTCAAATAAAACATCTACGTTCGGGAAAAATAGGTCATGCGGATGGATTGTCAAGGCTTATACTTAAAAGGGATGAAACCCTTGAAGAGTCAGTAATTGCAGCTATACGTTGAATCACCAGTGTCACTTGAAATGTGCACCGGTCGTCGCTAGTCGTCGTCTTTTGTTACAGCGTATCTATTCTTTACTTGATCCGGGTCAACAAAGTTTATAGATTCATTATCAGTATTATCTGGAAACTTTAGAAAAGTGTGAACTCTGACAAAAATATAATTAAATAAAAATGAATTGAATTTTTTTTACCGTCTGCTAAACTTGAATTTGATTTGCTAAACGACTCAGCATAACCCAGTTCTTCTCAATATCTGTCCGGAAACGCTTGTGAAGATTCAGAAAAATCGCAGTAACAAAATTGCATAAGTACCGTTATTTCTTTTTAGTGTAAACTCAAATATAAAACAAAAAGATCGTTAACACAGTTTTTTTTTTTTTCTATACTTTTTTTTTTTTAAGTGTCTTATTTCTTCGTAATTTTCTTTTTCCACCCATTTATTATCATCACTTGATCCTCTTCTATATTATTTGCTTCCTTTCATGAGTTGATAAGGCAGATCGGCTGTTATGTGTTTGTTTTCAAACCATCTTTTCCGATTTTACTAAATGATTTTTCCATTTTTTTTTCCTTATTCTGCGTTTCTATTCGACTGCGTTTTTAATGCCCGCCTTTTCTTTATAACAACAATTAATTAATTAATTTATTTATCCATTTACTATATATATAATATACTCAATTCTTCTTTATAACAACAATTAATTAATTTATTTATTTATCCATTTACTATATATATAATATACTCAATTCTTCTTTATAACAACAATTAATTTATTTATTTATCCATTTACTATATATATAATATACTCAATTCTTCTTTATAACAACAATTAATTAATTTATTTATTTATCCATTTACTATATATATAATATACTCAATTCTTCTTTATAACAACAATTAATTAAGTTATTTATTTATCCATTTACTATATATATAATATACTCAATTCTTCTTTATAACAACAATTAATTTATTTATCCATTTACTATATATATAATATACTCAATTCTTCTTTATAACAACAATTAATTAATTAACTTATTTATCCATTTACTATATATATAATATACTCAATTCTTCTTTATAACAACAATTAATTAATTAACTTATTTATCCATTTACTATATATATAATATACTCAATTCTTCTTTATAACAACAATTAATTAATTAACTTATTTATCCATTTACTATATATATAATATACTCAATTCTTCTTTATAACAACAATTAATTAATTAACTTATTTATCCATTTACTATATATATAATATACTCAATTCTTCTTTATAACAACAATTAATTAATTTATTTATTTATCCATTTACTATATATATAATATACTCAATTCTTCTTTATAACAACAATTAAGTTATTTATTTATCCATTTACTATATATATAATATACTCAATTCTTCTTTATAACAACAATTAATTAAGTTATTTATTTATCCATTTACTATATATATAATATACTCAATTCTTCTTTATAACAACAATTAATTAATTTATTTATCCATTTACTATATATATAATATACTCAATTCTTCTTTATAACAACAATTAATTAATTTATTTATCCATTTACTATATATATAATATACTCAATTCTTCTTTATAACAACAATTAATTTATTTATCCATTTACTATATATATAATATACTCAATTCTTCTTTATAACAACAATTAAGTTATTTATTTATCCATTTACTATATATATAATATACTCAATTCTTCTTTATAACAACAATTAATTAAGTTATTTATTTATCCATTTACTAAGAAACTCATCATAGTACACTTTTTTTTTTTTTTTTTTTCCTAAAAAGAGTTTCATACCCGGTTTTTATACTAGTAAGTAAGTTTATTATTGTGACATCATGAACACTTGCATTTTTTAAATCTTTGGATTTGAATTGATTGTTTTTTCGTATATGATTTTGTCTTTGATTATACGTGTAAGCAGTAACGTACCGGTCAGGAAGTATGTAGTGCATGTATGAAAATTTAACAATAGCTAACCATTCAGTATAGGGTGAAGTGGGGGGGTCAGTGGAGTGACATTTGAGTGGACTGCCCCGGGTGACGTTTACTGTAGCTACACCACTGAAACTCAATAAAAAATGAGTAATCTAGTAAAACAAAAGCAGAAAAACAGTTTTCTATCTTTAAGAGAATACGAAAGAAACTCGTTAATGTGCTGACTGTAGTCAGCTCAGCACTGGTCAGCAAATTAGTACATAGCGAGCCGTTTTCCCGTTAAGCGGATTTGAATTTATATAAAAGATAACATTTTAAAGAAAGTTCCGCACAATTAATAATTAGCAAATATTTACATATTATGCATGAAAGTAATTCGAAATCTATATGAAAATGGATGATATATGCCGACTTATCAATTTTGAAATATTTTTCATCAATTTTGCTCGGTTGTAAGTTTGCTTCCTATGGTCATAAAAATACAAATCAAAAGTAGAGATGGACTTCTATATTTATATAGCTTGTAAGATTTCGGCCATAGCCAATCAAATTTAATCCCGCACGTATGTATCCAAACGTAACGTATGAAATGTAAAAATTGAAAAAACATTTTCCCTTTTTGCTGTTGTCATTTTTTAGCGTTTTTTCATTTTTTAACTTAGAGCATAAAAATATTGAACACATAAAAGAAAAATAAATTAAATTCATTGGAATGCTTATTTTATTCTCTTTCCATCAATGTAATCTTTTAAAAATTGACCCACAAATAAAAAAGATATGACTTGATGACGACAGTGTGAATTTTTGCTGATGTCTACGGAAATACAGCATACGTTAGTAATGCTAATATATTACCACACATCTGACTCAATCTAGAGCGACACCAGCCCTTCTGCTAGTATATATTTCCACACGTGTCATTCAATCCCGGGCGACACCAGGCCGTCTGCTAATATATATTTCCACAAACCCTATTTAATTCTTGACGATGCCAGGTCTTCTGCTAGTATATATTTCCACACATCTCATTCAATCCTGGGCGACACTGCATCTTCTGCTAGTATATAGTTCTACACATCTAAATCAATCCCTGGTGACATTAGGCCTTCTGTTAGTATATATTTCCACACATCTCATCCAATCCTGGGTGACGCTGGGTGCTCTGCTCATATATATTTCTACACATCTCATTCAATCCCAGGCGATGCCAAGTCTTCTGCTAGTTTATATTTTCACACGTCTCATTAAATCCTGGTTGACACCAGGTCTTCTGCTAGTATATAGTTCCACACATCTCATTCAATCCCGGGTGACACTGGGCCTTCTGCTAGCAAGGTTGCGGAGTCGGATGGTAAAAGTCTGACTCCGACAATTCCTAGAATGCAGACTCCGACTCCTTTGATATCTTCGACTCCGACTCCTTGAGCCTTATGTAGAAATCTATTCTGCAGATCCATATACCAACCTCCTACATCTATTCAGCATGCATTTTATAATTACTTTTCATGTATATCATTTTTTACATTTAACATGCACTTATATGATAAATATACTCACATGTACACTCAACCAGCTTTATTTATTTATTTATTTATTTTACTCACGTTAACACGTAACAAGGCTTATCACCACTTGGATGTAAAAGGCTACTATTTGGGACTATGTCTAAGAAAGATTAACAAGATGTTGGTTTATGTTACATTTAAACTTCTGTATATCAGTACGACCAGGAAAGCAGGTAGCAGGAACGGAATTCCAAAGTCTAGCTGTTCAAGGGAACAAACTATTAAAATAGAAAGCTTTCTGGTATCTAGGGACCTCAACAGTGAAGGGGTGAGATCTTATTGCTAAGCGGTTTGTTGGGGATATGTATGGCGGGGGGGGGGCGGTACAAGCGCAACGAGTTCATCAGAACACATTCCATTAAAATATTTGTAAAGCAGGCACAGAGATGCAACATTGTGATGATGGGATAAGGTCTGGAGCTTAGTTGATAAAATTGGACCGATTAGATTAACAACTTTTTTTTAGACCCTATCCAAGAGGGAGAGGCTAGTGGTAGATGATATACAATTGATGCAGCTGGTCTAAGCGTTACCAACGAGTTAGGGATCCTGTACTGTCAGTTGAAAACAGCAGTAAGACAAACTGTCAATCAGTCATCCTCAACCTCTCAGACAAGATCGGTTCAAACAAGTCTAGTCAGCACAAGTGGCATGCAAGCAAACTCAATTTTCTTCAGTTTCTGAGAGATAGAGATTTAAAATAGGGAAATGGCGTTCAATGTCCTATTTTAGTAATATCAATTTTAAAGGCAGATTAAGGGATGGTTAAAATTTTAAATAGATTAAATTTTTTTTAAATGCAAGTTCCCCTTACGAATTTTCATTATTGTATTTTATTGTATAACATGGGGAGTAGACTCGCCAGTTAAAATGAATTCAGATAAGAATGGGAGTTTGGAAATGTGGTTAAAAATACAGTATAAATGCATTTAAAAAAACGAACTAAGTTTAAGAATGAGTTAAAATAACAAAGGGATAAAAAGATTTACGATTAAATTTTAATTATGCTATCAGTTCAAAAGGGACTATAATATTTCGGAATAGGGAAACCTCTTTAGGCCATGGCATTTCGAAGCCAAATGCTTCTTATCCAAAGAGAGGAGGAAATAAACATATACGCAGAAGAAATTTTTTAAAAGATAATATTGCCTTTCTGGAAAGAGGATCAAAAGAAAAACAGGAAGCTATACTGAGACTAAAGCCAATTCCAGGACTGCCAGCAATCACTCTAAAAGAGTAATAAAGAACACGAGAGAGTCGTATGCTCAGTCTGTTAAGTCCAGCTGAGCAGCGGCTTGGTTGCCACCAGTTTTGGCAAATAGCAAACAGGATCCTGAACAGAATCATGTGCTCTATCCCAACCATCATCAATGGACTGGAGGTAATCTCGTCAGCATCAGACGAAGCCAAACTCTTTGCCAAGAACTTTGCAACTAATGTTTCTTCTTTTATCAGAAAACATGCTATGTGACATACAAATATGATGTTGCCACGCTAATCATGAACCTTAATTCTGATGGCATTCCAATTATAAAAAAGCTTCAAATACTTACAAAGTTGTTTAAGTGCTGTTTTAAAGAGAATTGCTTCCCAACATCCTTGAAAACCTCGTCAGTATTTAAGAGTTTAGGTGATCGGTCCTCTTCCTCTCATTACAGACCAATAAATCTCCTGTGCAGTATGAGTAAGTTGCTAGAATCCATGGCAAATGGAAAAGTAATGAACCAGCTCAGCAAAAATAACCTACTAGTGACATGCAATACGGTTTCTGTTACCGCATCTGCTGTAGATCTAGATCTACAGCAGACGCGGTAACGGTTATATCTCATAGAATTAGTGAATCTCTTGACAGAGGCATTGCTCTTAACCTATCAAAGACCTTTGATAGGGGATAACATAAAGGCCTACTTCACAAAACCTAGTGAGGTGGGGTGCCCTTTTCTCTTCCCTGCAACCTTTTTCCAACAGAAGAGACGTTACGAGTCTGTCTCTGCTCCATCTTTATTTTCATGGCAGGTGCATGTTTGAGCTCGAATCTATGATCCTCCCTCGCCAAACTTTCATGAAAAACCCTTGTCTAACTGAAACCACAATTAATAATTTCCCCCACACTTTATCTGTACCTAAACCTTAATGTAGATTCCATGAACAAAGCTTCTGTCTTAGAACTGCACGCCTGTGGAACTCTTTTCCATTTGCCTGCTTTCCAACTGACTACAATTTGGTAATATTCAAGTCCACCATAGACAAATTTTTGATGAGCCGTCCTCTCAAGTAATCCAATTTACCAAATTTTCACTACTAACGATTACTACGATATTGTCCCATTGACTTCTGTACGCTCATTAACCATTATCCTCGAGTGACCTTTGGGCCTTGATAAGTGGTGACTTCTATGTAGAAAAAAGGAAAAAGCTATAAAGGTCTATAGTGCCAGGGGTTGCTTCTTATTGATTTATGCCCATTATTTTTTTTTGGGGGGGGGGGGATAAGATTGTAATTCTGGATCGATCCCGGACTAATTCAATTGCCAAATTCCATTTGATTCCGGAACTGGATAACTTTCAGATTACAATCCGATTGTTATCCAATGTAATCCAGTGATCCTACTCAAAGACAGAACTTTCATTAATCTTGTGTAACATCACAACCAAAATGAAAACAGTTGTTCAGACAGGATTTATAGTGATCAAATGAACCAAAATATTTTGAAGTAGAAGCATTACAGTACAATACAAAATATATCTCAAAAAATAAAAGCAAAACTATACAAAAACTGCTAAAATGTGCAAACCACTACTTAGGAAGCAATTAAGCTATTGCTTATTCACCAAATCTGTTTTCCTGCTCTTATTTACTTAGACTGCTTAAAATTTACAATAGTGTAGTAAATAATGGGCAATCAACAATTCCCCCACTATCCAATAATCATGAGTTTGTTTGCACAGCAACTGAGAAAGCTAACATGCTTGCCCATCATTTTGCGTCAAACTCTACCTTGGACCCAGCAAACCATTCCCGCCCTGATTTTCCTCTGCGGACAGAAATTACATTAGATGATTTGAAAATCACCCCTTTTCAAGTACATGACATCATAAAAACCTAGGCACCTCAAAACCATGTGGACCTGATCTCATTCTGGCTGTGCTATTAAAAAAATGCTCCGCTGAGGTTGCTCTAGTTCTCTCCAAACTTTACAACAAATGCCTTAACGAATCTTGCTTTCCTGACAGCTGGAAAATTGCTTCTGTGCTACCAGTTTACAAAATCTCTGGCGAAAGAACTGACTAATTTTATAAATTTTGCCCAATTAGCCTCCTCCCGCTTTTCGCCAAAATATTTGAGTCTTTAATTAATCAAGCTCTAGTCCACCACCTTAACAATTGTCAAACTTCTGCTTGACCATCAATATGGATTTAAGCAAGCCCATTCTACTGCAGATATTCTAACTGTAATCTCTGAACATATATACATAGTACTGTATAAGGGAAGGGAGGGGAGGGAAGTAGCGCTATATATATCTAAGTCTTTTGACAGGGTATGGCATGATGGTCTTGTCATGAAAATAAAATCCTATGTTATTACTGGACAAATGCTTAACATAATTAAATCCTTCTTAAATGAGAGAAGAATTCAAGTTGCCCTCGATGAGCATACGTCAAAACAATCTATATATCTATAAAAGTGAACATGTCTGTGTGTGTGTGTGTGTGTGTGTGTCTGTATACATTTCCCTATGTAATAACTGTCAATTTTAAGTTTACACACTCGAAATTTAATATACAGGGTACCGAGATTTGGGACAATCTTTGTAATCTGTTTTTGGCCAGAAATTTGACTTTTAAGGGGTCAAAGTTCAATGATTTAACCTTTGAGAATTCTACCAAACTCCTCTGCCAATTTTGGGTATAAATACTTGAAATTTTAGATATAGGTTCCTTGGACATGGATCTAACAATAATTTGATTTGAGCCTAAAACAATAAATGTTAAGGGGTCATAATATGGGTCAAAGTTTTAAAAAATTTGACCTCTG
Source organism: Euprymna scolopes (assembly GCF_053919585.1). Lineage (NCBI taxonomy): Eukaryota > Metazoa > Mollusca > Cephalopoda > Sepiida > Sepiolidae > Euprymna > Euprymna scolopes. The sequence continues at coordinate 23,681,196 of NC_136521.1, read as the reverse complement.
TGGTCTCTACCAAATTACTCAGACAATTTCTGATCTAAACATTTGAAATTTTACGTAAATGGTATTCAGAGATAGTGCAAGCTTTTTAATTGGTTTGGGTCGAAAAATACCAAAAAATTGGCTGAAAACATTAATTTCTTCACCCTCAACTGGGCACTTTTCTACAGGGAAGGATCGCTTTTTTCGCCAATATTTTCGAAAGTCATCCCCTCTTTTCGATTGTCTAGCCTTAATTAAAACCTACGTCACTCCCGGTTTGATGGTGGTCATAACAGCAAAGACGTCACTTTTTTTTCCCGTTCTTTTCCTCCTTCATGGTATGGGTTCGAGCCTGCCTGCCTACTACCACTTTTTTTTTTTTTTTGCTCAACATACACCTCCAAACACCCGGGCAATGCCGGGCTAAAATGCTAGTGTGATATAAATGCAGGGGTACCTCAGGGATAGATCCTTGGACCTTTATTATTTCTGATATTCATAAATGACTTACCTGACTACACCATGCTCTGTAGCAGGCACAGGGGAAAACTAATAAGCACATATCTAAGGCAATGTCAGAAACCCTAGAGGAAGACCTTCAGTCCATAGTGGAATGGGGTCAAAATTGAATGGTAACGTTCAAAGCTGCCAAGACAAAGCTCGTTTCCTTTAATAATTACATGAAACATTATCAACCACCAATGTCTATGGCTAAAAATACATTTCCTGAAAGTACTTCTTTCAAACTCCTTGGCTTAACATTCATAGGGAGCATGAGTTGGAATAGATACATCGAGATCGTTGCCAAGGCTGCTGCGAAGAAGGTGGGCTCTTTCTACCATGCTAAAATGTTACTTATGCCTGAAAGTATCCTGTACTTCTACAAAATCACCATTCGCCGATGTATCGAGTACTGCTGTCACATTTCGGCTGGTGCATCTGCTACTAGTCTCTCGCTCCTGGACAGGGTTCAAAAGAGAGTCGCCAACCTGATAGGTCCTGAACTGTTATCCAAGTTTCATCCCCTATCCCATCGACGAAATGTTGCATCCCTCTACCTGTTTTACAAGTATTTCAATGGTGGATTCTTTGACAGACTACAAGCTCTTGTACCCCCCTCGATGAAAATACCCCTGACAAACCCAACAAGCAGCAAAGTCTCACCCCTACAGCATAGAGATCCCTAGATGTAAGAAAGCCTTCTGCTCTAATAGCTTCTTCCCCAGAACTGCTAGACTTTGGAATTCTCTTCCGGGTTCCTGCTTCCCCAACTATACTGACATGCAGAAGTTCAAGTGTAATGTAAACAGACATCTTGCTGCTAAACTCCCTACATAGTACCCCTGCTGCAACTTAGGTCCCTGATAGTAGCCCCCTACATCAAAGTGGCAATGTGCCATGTTTGGTATGAAAATGTAATAAAGAAAAAAAAAACTGGTAAAACCAAACAGGAAAACCATGTAAAAAAAAAAAAAAAAAAAAAATTATTGGACTGAAAGAAGTTAGAGTCGGATAAAAAATTCTGACTGATTCCGACTCTTAGTACTCTTAGAAATCCAACTCCAGCTAAAATCTTTAACTCTGACTCCACAACCCTGTCTGCTAATATATATTTCCACACATCTCATCCAATCCTGGGCGATGCTTGGTGCTCTGCTCGTATATATTTCTACACGTCTCATTCAATCCCGTACAATGCCAGGTCTTCTGTTAGTATATATTTACACACATCTCATTCAATTCCGCACGATGCCAAATCTTCTGCTAGTATATAGTATAGTATATACATCATTCAATCTTGGAAGACGCTAGGATTTCTGCTGATATATATTTCTACACATCTCATTCAATCCCGGGTCTTCTGCTAGTATATATTTCCAAACATCTCATTCAATCCCAGGCGATGACAGGTCCTCCGTTAGTATAAAATACCACACATCTCATTCAATCCCTGGTGACGCCGGGTATTCCGCTAATTAATATTACCACACATCTGATTCAATTTTGAGTAACATCAGCCCTTCCGCTAATATTTAATTCCACACATTCAATCCCGGGCGACACCAGGGTCTTCTGCTAGTATATATTTACACGCATCTAAATCAATCATTGGCTATGCCTGGGCCTTCTGCTAGTATATATTTCCACAAACCCCATTTAATACTGGGCGATACCAGGTATTCTGCTAGTATATATTTCCATACATCTCATTCAATCTCGGGCGACACTAGGACTTCTGCTAGTATATATTTCCACACATCTTATTCAATCTTAGGTGATCCCGGATCTTTGGCTAGTATATATTTCCACAAGTCTCATTCAATTCCAGGTGACACTGGGTTTTCCGCTAGATTATAGTTCCAAACATCTCATTCAATCCCAAGCCAGGTCTTCCGCTAGTATGTATTTCCGCACATATTCAATCCAAGGTGACGCCGGAACTTCTGCTAGTATATATTTTCACACATCTCATTAAATCACGGGTCATAGTTTTTGGATATGTTAATAATTTCGACAATCATTTTTTATAGTTTTATTATTATCATTATCGCCCCCCCCCCCCTCCTTACTCGAATAAAAATGTTGAGATAATGTCTGGAAGGATTATTTCATTAAACACTCACCAATCCATTAACTCATATTTACTCATTTTTCATAAGTTTTTGATATGTTACTAATTTCAACATTCATTTTTCATAATTTTAACCTACATTATGCCCCCCCCTTACTCAAATAAAAAGGTTGAGATAATGTCTGAGAATATTGCTCATTTAAATACTCGCAATCAATGAGATGTTAATAACAAGGTGTCCTCCACTTAACACCGTAATTTTAAGTGGAATGACGTCATCATTCCAAGTAAACCCATTAGACTATCACCCCCCACCCCACTCGAAAAGAAGGAGATAATGTCTGGAAGGATAATCTCATTAAACACGCACCAATCCATTAATTCATATTTAATATAATATTAAAGTCTATAAGTAAAAGCCTTAGAGAAACAAACGTTGATTGACATATTATCCCCCCCCTTCCCCCCGTACTCTAATAAAGAAGAGCATATAATGTTTGGGTAATGACTGCAGTTTAAAGCTTCATACTGAAATGAATTGTTTTCATTTTAAAATATAGCAAATGGTATTTCGATCTTCGTATTGGTAAGTATTTTCAATCAGAATTTGATTTCTTCCTCATCGATTTTCATTATACTTTGATATTTGACTTTTTTTAAACTCGATGATTATGTTGGTACCATTTTTATAACTTTTAAATGAGTATTTAATTCTGTGCTATACTGTCATCTTACCCTCAACCAGTGTTTTAATTAAAATATAAAACATCACCATGAAAGAGATGTGACGTAATTTCCGGCAACATTAGTCAGTTTTTTTTTTTAATTGCAAATGTTTACGTGGAGATAAGAAAACCGGTCAGCTCAACAACTTAGAATTACTCGTTTTGGCCAATTTTTCCATTTTTTTTTCTGGGAGTCAGATCTTTGTTATGATACCAAGTTTGTCATTGTTCGTCGCTTCTGTCAAAAGTTTTTAGCAGACATACAAACACACACACACAGATTTTTGCCCTTTATATAATAGACTAGCGGGGCTACCCGGCATTGCTCGGGGCCGTATAAACAATTAGAAAATTGAATTTGGTTTTCTAATATATTTGTTATTCTTACGAAAGAGGAATTTTGTATGTTTATGTATCATTTGTTATTTCGAACAAAAGAATATTTTACCTACATAAGACGGGTATTACACATATGAAATAATTGTATCTTACCTAGGGTAAGTTATTTATAACATGTATATGAAAGAACGGATAATATACAACACATTTATCTCATCAAATCCCAAGCGATGCCAGGCATTTTACTAATATATATTCTCGCCTATTTCATTCAATCCCGGGCAACGCTGGGTGTTTTGCTAGTATATATCTCAATCAATCTCATTAAATCCTGGGTGACATAAGGTATTCTGTTAGTATATATTTCAATCAATCTAATTCAATCCAAGGCAACGGCAAGTATTCTGCTAGTATATATTTACATCTATCTCATTACATCTCAGGCGACTGTGTATTCTGCTTGCATACATTTGCATATATCTCATTGAATCCAGGGTGACTCCGGGTAATCTGTAAGTATATATGTGGACGTATCTCGTTAAATCCCATAATTCTTGGATTGTTACAAATTTCGACAATTTAACCCACATTATCGCTCACCTGTCTAAAATAATAACTTTGAGACATTGTCTTGGCTGGTTTTTCATTACAAACACATCATCCAAATAACTCACAGTTCATCATTTTTTATAATTTTTGGATATGTTACTAATTTCAACAACCATGTCACATGATTTAACTTACATTATCGCCACCACTCTTACAAAAATAAAAACTTTGATACATAGGCTATGGTATGTCACTAATTTTGACTATCACTTTTCATGAGTAAATCCATATTATCGCCCCCTTCTATCACTAAAATATTAACTTTTAGACATGGTATGGCTGGTTATTTCATTACAAACCCACCAAAGAAGTAAGTCACATTAATTTCGACACTTATTTTTAATGAAGTAACCCAAATAATCGCAACCTCTAACTAAAATAATAACTTCCATACATTATCTGGTCTGTCTACTTCATTACGAATACACTAATCAAATAACTCACATTTCACCATTTTTCATTATTTTTGGATATGTTGCTGATTTCAAACGTCATTTTTTCTGAGTTCAATCACATAATCCCTCTCCTCTTACTAAAATAATACCTTTGAGACATTTCTGGGCTGTTTATTTCATTACAAACACATCAATAAAATACCTCACATTTCATCATTTTTTATAATTCTTGGATATGTTATGAATTTCGACAATCAAATTTAATGAGTGCGCACATCTAATCGCCCAATTCTTACTAAACTCATAAATTTGCTACATTGACTGGGCTGTTTATTTCATTATAAACACACCAATCAAATAACTAAAACTTCATTTTTCATAATTCTTGGATATGTTACTAATTTCGACAATAATTTTTCATGAGTTAATCCACATTATCGTCACCTCCTATCACTAAAATAATAACTTTCAGACATTGTATGGCTGTTTTTTTTCATTACAAACACACCTATCAAGTTACTCACATTTGACCATTTTTCATAATTCTTGGATATGTTACTAATTTCGACAATCATTTTCCATGATTTAACACACATAATCGCCCTTCTCTTACTAAAATAACAACCATGCGACATTGTAATGAAATAGACACCTTAGACAAACATACACATCAAATAACTAACATTTCATCATTTTTCATAATTCTTGGATATGTTACTAATTTCGACAATCATTTTTAATGATTTAACCCACATAATCGATTCCCTCTTACTAAAATATTAACTTTAAGACTATATCTGGGCTGTTCATTTCATTATAAACACACCAATCCAATAACTTACATTTAATCACTTGATAATTCTTGGATATGTTACTGATTTCGACAATCGTTTTTTATAATTTAACCACATAATATCCTTTCCTTTTGCTAAAATAATCACTTTGTGACATTGTCTGGCGTGTTATTTCATTACAAACACACCAAAAAATAACTCACATTTCATCATTTTTCATAATTCTTGGATATTTGGACAATAATTATATATTAATATAATGGATATCTAGAATGAAGTTACACTCAATGGAGGTCACTTGCATATTATACCAATTATGGTGTATTAGTTTTATGGTATACAACAATGATGCTACATTCAAGAGAGGTCACTTGCATGTTATGACAATGATTGTATATCAATCTAATGGAATTCGACAATGAAGCTACATCCAAGGGAGGTCACCACATAATATAGCAATGACTGTATATTAATCTAATGGAATTCGACAATGTAGCTACACTCAAGAGAAGTCACTTGCATAGTATAACAATGATTGTATATTAATCTAATGTAATTCGACAATTAAACTACATCCAACGGAGGTCACTTGCATATAATAATAATGATTGTATATAAATCTAAATGAATTTGACAATGAAGCTACACCCAAGGGAGGTCACTTGCATATAACAATGATTGTATATTAATCTAATGGAATCTGATAATGAAGCTATATCCAAGGGAGGTCACTGGCATATTATAACATATATACTGTGCAAGCACCTTCTAAATTTTACAAATCGGACATATACTGCATAAACACCTCAAAAATTGTCAAATCGGACCTATAATGCACAAGCACCTTCAAAATTTTCACATCGGACCTATACTGCACAAGCACCTAATTTTTAAAATTGGACATATACTGCACAAGCACCTTCAAAATTGTCAAATGGGACCTATACTGCACAAGCACCTTCAAAATTGTCAAATCGGCCTATAATGCACAAGCACCTCCAAAATTGTCAAATCGAACCTATACTGCACAAGCACCTTCAAAATTGTCGAATCGGACCTATACTTCACCTATGTCATACAATCCCAGGCGACGCTTGGTATTCTGCTAGTACATATCCACCTGTCATAAAATCCTAGGCGACACCGGCTGTTCTGCTAGTGCATATACACCTACTTTATCCAATCCTGGGCTATGCCGGGTATTTTGCTAGTACAGATATCCACCTATGTAATCTATCCCGGGCGACGCTGGGCATTTGGCTAGTACATATATCAACCAATTTTTTCCAATCCCAGGCGTCGCCGAGTCTTCTGCTAGGAAAAATTCCATGAATTTTATCCAATCCCAGGCCATGCCAGGTAATTCAGCTAATATATATGTCGTGCTAGTGCTATGTCATACAATTCAGGGTGACGCTGGGTATTTTGCTCGTACATATACACCAATTTTATCCAATACGTATGTTTTTTTTTACTTGGTCTTTTCGCTAAGATCAAAGTGTAGTATCTGTTCTTAGAAATAAAGTGGTTTCATCTTTCGCCCCCCCCTTCCCCCTAACTCATATTATGCCCGCCACCTTCCTCCCTCTAAATAGAATTAGTTAATATACGAAAACATAACACGCATATTTTTTTTTACTTGGTCTTTTGGCTCCTAATAACTTTTGTAAGAACTCCATAGGCCTGCAAGACCAACTTGTGGACAAGGCTGCAAGCCGCTGAAGGGGCGTTTACGGGAATCAAACTAGTTAAGAAAAATGACCCTTCTCTTGACGAACTGTCAAAACAATGCAAGGGAAGGGTCCCAGTGTTGGTCCATCCGTCACTCTACAGGGCCATAAAATTAATTTATCCTTTGGACGTCGGCGGCATTGCGAGAGAAGGTCAGGATATGAAAAACCTGACCACCTTGAGCATGGCACATAACGTCGGCGTCCTCTCCCCAGCTGACTTCGAAGCTGAGTGTGACACACCCTAAGGTAGGTACCATGGCTTTGAATTTGGCTAGTTTGAATTCGAGGGGCTTGAGATCATCGGGCCGGGCGGCTCGCCTCCGGCACGACCTCTTGTCCCTGGGAGTGGATGTGGCTGCGATTTAGGAGACGCATTTCATTTCCTCTGTGGACTGTCAGGTGCTGGCCCGAGATTTGGGGTTTCTCAGCATATGGCAGCCCGCGGGGGAAGGGAATTTCCGTGCTGGTTAAACGTACCCTGTCGGCGATGGTCGACGTTGTTCATAGAGATGCGGTGGGCAGGCTGGTTGTGGTCGATGTTGCCGTAAAAGATTCTGTGTTTCGGGTGATCACAGTTCATGCGCCCAGCACCGCTCGTGAGAGGGTCTCATTCTTCAGTCAGCTTGGCGCGTTTGTAGATTATCGGAAGCGGGTAGTGCTAATGGGAGATTGGAACGCCATCTTAGACACCGAGATAGATAAGGTAGGAGGTGATGCTAGAGGATCGGAGAGGTGCGAGTTCAGCCTGGCTGATCTGATGGCTAGATGCGGTCTGGTCGACAGGTTTTGGGTCGAGCATCCGGGGCGGGAGATGTGGACGTGGACCAATAGTGTTTCCTTCTATCTAAACACTTACTTGGACAGGATGTTAGTTAGGAGAGGCGAAGTAGACTTCTTATCTTGTCCCACGTTCATTGGCTAGGCCAGACGGATCATAAACTAGTTATGGCCTGGCTTAAGCGAGGAAATAGGCCTAAGTTAGTGGCTCACTGGAAGTTAAACACCTTCCTTCTGGAGATACAAGACTTCCAAGAGAAGCTAATAGAATTAATTCAAAAAGCACTAGTGGGGGCAGTTACAGGGAGTAAGTGCTGGGTAGGTCTAAAAGCCAAAATTAGAAGCTTCTCCGTCAAGTATGCCCAGCGCCTCGCACTAGATAAGGGCAAGACGAAGAAGAAGCTACGGGTTACGGGGGAGGGTGATAGGGTTAGTCAGGAACTAGCTAGGCAGGACCTTCTGCGTAAGAATAGCGAGTGCTATGAAGGTCAAATAGTCAGAGCTAGGCTTAGAAAGATAGGCAATGAAGCAGTCAACTCCAATACTGACGTGCGTCGTGAAATTCCTAGGCGTGGCTCAGAAAAGTACATTGCAAAGGTAAGACATCCAGATGGATGCACGCTGGAATCGACTCGGGAGATCTGCGAGGAGTTTCGAGGAGCGTTTTACGCAGCAGCCCGATCTTCCGGTCCTTGAGTTTAGCGATTATTTGGCTGACTTTCCCCGCCTCGAGGCGGCTAGAGCAGCTTCTTGTGAGGGCCAGGTGACGGAGCAGGAGGTTTTTACTGCGCTGAAGCAGGTCAGCTGTGACAGATCGCCGGGACTCGATGGTCTGCCATACAAACTGTATTTGAGGCGGCTGTCACCCATGTTTCTGCCTCTTCTCACGGATGTGTTCAACCATTGGTTTGCTCAGGAATTCATCCCGGGGCAAGTCACCAAGGGAGTGATCACATTGCTGGGTAAAGGTGACGGGCATGGTAGGGAAGAGTTAGACGATTACAGGCCCATAACTCTGCAAAACACAGAGTTGAAGATTTTGGCCAAGGTCTTGTTGAATCAGCTGCAGGTTGTTATCGGCAAGTTGGTTGAACCGGAACAGAACTACGCTGTGAAGGGGAGATCAGTTCAGAACAACTTGCACCTGATCCGCACGATCCTAGAGGGAGGGATAGATGACGACACGGAAGCCGCACTGATCAACTTAGATCAGTCCAAAGCTTTCAATAGGGTCGACCATCGTTTCTTGGCATCAGTCTTAGAGGCCGCCGGTTTTAAACCGGACTTCTGCAAGTGGATCTCTGTGATGTATCGAGCTCACAGCTGTTGTGCAAGTCAACGGAAAGCGCTCAAAACCCTTTGTTATCTCTCGGTCAGTTCGTCAGGGTTGTCCGCTGTCGCCCCTGCTCTATGTCCTGGCTTTGGAGTCCCTGCTCCGCAAGCTGAGACGTGGGGAGACAAATTCGGCCCTGCGCGGAATTGCAATACACGGTGGCTAAGCTGCCAAGGTATCCACGTTTGCCGATGATGTCACGGTCTTTATGTCGAGTTTCAGAGATATCGAGATCGCTCAGTATGAAAGAATTACAGGAACCAAGATAAACCGCAGCAAGTCGGTAGGACTGCGGTTGGGCGCCTGGAGTGGCAACGCCAACCTCCCGGCACCCTTCAGCTGGACAGATGGCCCGGTTCAGATCCTCGGCGTGTGGTTCGGACCAGGTCTCCAGCTTGACAAAAATTGGTTGGAGGTACCATCAAAGGTCAATTCGTGGCTTCCTAGGAAACTTTCCTTAAAGGGTAGAGCTGAGGCATGCGCCACTTACGTCTTTCCTCTCATCCTTTACTGACTGGCTGTACTTCCCCTGCCTGCACAACACCTAACAGCTCTCGTCGAACTCTTGTCCTCACTTCTTTGGGACAGAGGAAGACACTGGGTGAGCAGACAGGTCTGTATTCAACGTCTGTGTGAGGGAGGCTTGGGAATGCCAGACTTGAAGTGTCATCGAGACGCTGAGAGGCTTGCCTTCCTGAGCCACTATATGCAAGATGACCATCCGTGGCACCCCGTGGTTACTGCTGCCTTCCCCGAACTCATTCTCGACCCTTCTATCGAGAGCCGTCGCAGGCTGCGGGGAGAATCTGCCTACATGAAAGAGTGCCGAGCCGCGCTAAAACGACTACCAAGGTCCAGCGACCTTTTGACTGGTACACATAGGGAACTCCACAGAGATCTAGTGAAGGGGGCTGCCGACGACCCGCTATGCGCGCGTTTGGGTTGGCAGCAGAGTGAGATCCGCTCCGTGTGGAGCTGGGCGCCAGGTTTGAGTCATCTGAACAATTTAGAGTTCTCTCTGACCTGGCGATTGGCCCGAAATGCACTTCCACTCAACAATGTACAATGCAGTTCCGGATTTTTGGAGTCGCCTGATTGTCCTCGTTGTGGGACAACGACCGTAGAAACGACTGATCATGCTTTCTTCGATTGCTGCGAACCCCGCCGGTACTAGTCGTATGTCAGTGAGGTGACAGCTCGCATCGATCCTGAGCATCCTTGCCCAATTACCGTATCCAATGTCATGGACAATATGAGGCCACCGTGGGACCGGGAAAGACAAATGGTCTACGTTACGATCCTGGCTGTGGCGAGAATGGTGATTTGGACGTCGTGTCTGCAAGGTTGCTGGGGGGGGGTGTCTTTTTCCGATTAGGATCTGATCACTTTCTTTAAACACCAACTACAGGTGAAGATCAGATGTGATAGAAGGCTGCATCGCGCAGCATTTGACAGAAGCCGGATACAGGTAGCAAGTCTGTGTGTACGAAGAGGAGCCAAATTTGAATACATGTTCCCCGCCTAGGTGTGGAACGCGCAGTTCTGTAAAGTAAAATTTAACAAAAAGCCTCTCAGCTAGCTGAGTGTGTGTTCCATCCATCCCTGATTAGGAAGCCTCCAAGATCCCCACCCCCTCCTTCTTGCAATTTTTGTTTTCACCCCCTCCTCTAAATTTCACACATCTTGGAGAGAAAGAAATACAAACTAACCCACATTCCTTACCCACAAAATTTTCTTTTCTCCATTCACCCCCATCTAGAGGGCATCCCCACTTAGAGACTGACCCGCAGAAGCCAGGTTCCTTTTACAAACCTAGTGGAACGGCCAGTATATTAACTAGATGGTATTGGGAGGGTCCTACTAATCACCCCCCTTCCCCACCCCCCGCCCTCGACACAAATGAATTATTGTACCATTTTTATTATCTTTTTTTTGTTTTTACACGTCAATAAAAAATGTTTTAAAAATTGGGAGTTAAGTAGGATGTCCCCCAGTAGAAAGGGTGAATGCGGTATTATGGTGAAAGATACTAGCTGGGAGAAACTTTTGATTTTGTTTAGTTCTGGAGTGACAAGGATGACCAACGACACCCACAATCCCCCCCCCTTTGAGTTGGCCATGTGCCTAAGTTTTTTGTTCAGTGTTGATTTTCAATGTATTTTTAACATGAATAAAGGATTTAATATCTCAAAGTGTAGTATCTGTTCTTCAGCATACAAAACTTCTGCTCTTGGAAGGGATCCACCACCGGGCTCTCGGGCTAGGTTTAAGGTGTTCACTTACTAACCTTCGTTAGCAAGGACCAGACCCCCTCCTTTGTGGAGTCAGGACCTCAATGACCGACTCCACATTTGTGGGAGCTTGGACCCGAAAACCGATCCCCTTTCTTAGGAGACTGGAATTTCTGGACCAGCACCACTAGTTGGTAGTTGTGATCGGCTTACGTCTGTTTTTTCTTGTTTTATTGTTTTTTCTTCATTTCGGTCTTACCTCTTGAGGCTGGGATGGTCTACTTTCTCACCACTTAATTGCCTGAGCAGCACACTGACCTGCCAGGCCAAAACTGTGTCTATTTTCGCTGCTCTCTCGTTGGATCGAGCAGACAGGGTTCTGTTTCTCACTTCCGTTGGGGTAGGTAATGGGTAGGGTGACGTGGGGTAGGGTGGGTGCTTCGTTTCTGCTCCCCTCTGTGGGCAGAGATGTCTATCCCCTCTCTCTCATAATTGCGACGCGGCACTCTGACCCGCTAGCACCCACTACGTCTTTCCTCTCTGCTCTACCCCTCATAGGGGGATTTGAGCTGCTAACCCGACATCCCCGTGAAGGGAGGTCAAAACACTAATCGCTTCTGACCCCGCTCCTCTCCCTTCACCCCCTCCATTTCCCTGGGTTTTCTTTTCTCCCCACCACACTTTGGTCCACGTCAGCGGCCAGTACTGCCAACCACGATGCCAGGCAGGAGGGGCACATCACCCCAAATGCGCAACATCACCCCAACAGAGGACTCCCCATGTAAGGGAGTAAGTGCATCTCCCAGCGAGACGGAGACAGTAAGCAAGGTAGGGCCGCAGCCCGCAGAAACCTTGGGACAGAATGAAGGGGTAGGGCCGCAGCCCGCGGCGACCCCCGGAATACCACCTGCAGCTACTCCCCACAAGGGCGACTCTGCGGAAAAAGCAGGCGCAAAAGCTACAGTCGAGGAGAATACAGAGGGAGCTACACCAGCTGCACTCCTGGACACCAATCCAACGGGAAGTAAGGCGGGAAATCAATCCCCCGCTCTCCAAAAGGGCAACACCCCAGTGGCAGCAGAGGAAGGGGAAAATAGCACCGACGACAAAACCGAGAAGCTATTTAATGCCACAATAGCCTCTCTGCAATTGCTCTTCGAAGAAGAGACCAGCGATCTGCCCTCCAGCACTTCCTAAGAGGGCAAGAACGAGAAAAAGGAAGCCCGGGAAGGGGACGAGAAGCCAACCAGTACCAACCCAACCACACTGGTGGGAACGGCTCCCCTGACCACAGCACCTACAACGCCAGCAGCTGGGAATATAACCCCAGGAGGGGAGACACCACCTACTCCCCAAAAGACGGCCACCCAGCAGCTAAGAAAGAAAAAGAGAAAGGGGAATGACCCGGAAAGCAGAGAAAGCCAGCACGCAATATCCAACGCGGATTGGCCAACTCTGAATGGTAAAGGTCAGACCCCCTCTCATTGATTACCTCTGATGTCAAGACGAGGAACCTCACGGTTGTCAACAAAGACACGATGGTAAACGTGCTGCTATAGCAGAACATCCCGGCCAACTATATCTGCAGAAGAAGCTACGCGCAGTGGGATGTTCTGCTTCCCACCCCCGAACATGCGATCAAGCTGTCCAGGACCAGTCACCAGAGCAGAAACATAAAGCTGCAGCCCATTTACATGAACAGGAGGAGGGCAAATGTTTCAGCTCTGAACGTCCCCTGCTATATAGAAGCCAAACAACTGGGGGCCATCCTCAGTCAATACGTGGACGAAGTTACGCCAGTCCACGGTCTAAGAAACGTCCTGACCGGGGACTACAAAATCCAGATGGTCCTGGACAAAGCGGGCTTCTTTGGCATTCCGGCCACATTGAAATTCGGGGAGTGGACATTCTCCCTAATAGTGGAGGGGAGGAAGCCCCATTGCTGGCATTGCCAGCTACAAGGCCACATGGCCAAAGACTGCCCAAAGAAGAATGGGAATAAAAACCCAACAAAAACACAGAGCAAAGCAGTAGGGCCAGTCAAAACCACACCACAAGTCTCCACGCCCGCGCCGGCCACAAGCCTCCCAGAAGCACAGGAGGGTTGGTCGACGGTCACTAAAAAAGGGAAGACAGCTAAAATATCACCCCCACAAACAGTGACCAGAGACCAGCCAGAAAATAAGCAAGGACAGGAAGAAGGTACGGAAAGCAAGGAAAGCAAGGACACACAGGCACCCTCCTCCTCAAACAAGAGGAAGTTAAAAGAGTCTGAGGAGGAGGTCGCGTCAGAGGAAGAGGAGGAAATACAAGCAACAGCGACACTGAGCGCGTCAGAGACCAGGAGGGCCAGGAGGAAGCCGCGCTGATCAGTCCAAGGCGTTCGATAGGGTCGACCATCGGTTCCTGGGGTCTGTGCTAGAGGCCGCCGGATTTAATCCGGACTTCCACAAGTGGATCTTTGTCCTGTATGATAGACCGACGGTAGCAGTGCAGATCAATGGTAAGCTATCAGAGTCATTCGCCGTCTCCCGGTCAGTGCGTCAGGGTTGTCCGCTGTCGCCTCTTTTGTACGTCCTGGCATTGGAACCCCTCCTTCGCAAGTTAAGGGACGAGGCGGCTACACCAGTCCTGCGCGGAATTGCTTTACCTGAAGGCACACGAGCCAGGGTTTCTGCGTTCGCCGATGACGTCACCGTGTTCGTGTCTTGCCCCACGGACGTTCAAGTGGTGGTCGAGGCGCTCGCTCGATACGAAGAAGTCACAGGGGCCGTCTTCAACCGCAGCAAGTCTGTCGGCCTGCGGTTGGGGGCCTGGACCGGGGTAAACTCGCTTCCAGGTATCTTCAGCTGGACCGATGGGCCGGTCCGCGTTCTCGGTGTCTGGTTTGGACCGGGACTTCAGCTGGAAAAAAATTGGTCGGAAGTATATGGTAAGGTCAAATCGTCGGTCAAGACTTGAATTCGAAGGAAATTGTCCTTGAAGGGTCGGGCGGAGGCGTGTGCTACATACGTCTTTCCGCTCATCCTTTACCAATTGTCTGTACTGCCTCTCCCTGCACAACGCCTAACCTGCTTACAAAAGCGCCTCGACTCACTTCTGTGGGACGAGGGTAAGCAATATGTGTGCAGAGAGGTCTGTGTCCAATGTCTGAGTGAGGGAGGCCTGGGTCAGCCCAGTCTCTTGTGTCATAAAAATGCTGAGAGATTGGCTTTCCTGGGTCGTTTGCTAGAGGAGAACGCTCCTTGGGTCCCTGCGGTTGAGAACTCGTTTCCAAATCTCAAACCCGACCCCTCGGTAGAAGGTCGTTGTAGACCGAGGGGGGGAGTCCAAGTTCTTTGCCGAATGCCGGACTGCACTTAGAGTTTTGCCGGGGACCAGTGTCCTCGAACAGCCTAGAAAGAGATTTTATCGGGAGTTAGCGGTGGGCACCGCGAAGGATCCTCTTTGTAGGCGGTTAGGTTGGTCGATGGAGGTCATCCGCTCTCAATGGAGTTGGGCGTCGGGTCTGTTTTCTGACAAACTCTGAATTCTCCCTTACCTGGCGACTGGCCCGAAAAGCACTGCCCCTCTTCGACGAATTCTGTATGTACAAAGAACAAACGAGGGCCTGGTGTCTGGGCTGCGACGAACACAAGCTCGAATCGTTAGAGCATGCGTTTTTCAGTTGCAGCCGGATCCAGGCCCTATTGGAGTACGTCAGAGCGGTGACGGATCGCATCGATGGCGAGTGGCCGCTCGACCTCGACATAGGATATTTCGTGTACAACATGGAGCCGCCGGTCCACAGGGAGGAAAGAATGGTTTTCCTGGCGATCCTAGCAGTAGCACGTATGGTGATCTGGATCATGCGCCTTAAGTTGGTCCGCGAAGGGACATCTGTTTCAGTTCGGGATCTGATCGTTTACTTTAAACATTTGCTTATAGTAAAGATCAGATGCGATTGGAGGAGGTTGCCCAAAGTGGAGTTTAACAAGAGGTGGGTGCACAGCACTAGTTTGTGCATCCGTCAAGGAGCCAAGTTTGAATACGTGTTCCCTCATTAAGCATGACATGGGCGGTGCTGGGTCCTTCGGAATCCATCCCACTTAGGTTCTAGCTAAGAAAAACTTAAGACTCTTGACTGGTGGTACAAATGAGATCCTGTTCCTGTTTTTATTTTTTGGTTTTAGAGAATCTCTGAGTCGGCCCACCCCCTATTACACCACTCGTTTGTTTTTTGAACATCCTCGGTCACTCCCCTACTCAGAGGTCACCTTCCAACCCCCTCCTCCCGTTGCTTTATTTTTGCCCACTCACACTAAGGCTTTTTCCTAATCCCCAATAGGGGTCTACCTGCTTGTTTTCGGTTCCCCGGATAACAGTGGGGGGGGGGTCTAGTCACAGAGTAGCACAGGGGGGTCAATATTAACAACCCAGTAGGTTTTTTGTATTTTATTTTTGGAAAGAACTTTTTTCTCTAGTATTTTCCCCACTCCACGAATTTTACACACTTAATTCAAGAACTTTTTATTTTTCAAATGAAATTGAACTTTATTATCATAACACAAATGCACATACACACATAATTTGTTAAAAAAAAAAAAATTAAAAAAAAAAAAAAAACGCATACACAAACATACAGACAAATGTTTATAAATTGTATATATGTTTCGATTCTTAAACGCTGGGGATTTATTAGTTAGATTAAGATCCATAGAGTGAATGAGGTATTGTGGTAAATGTTGCTAGTCAAGAGTAAGACTCCAAAGTCTACATTTATTACTTTTAGTCATTTTAGTCACAAAGACCCTGAACCCTTCCCCTCCCCAATTTCTTATAGGGCCTTGTGCCTAATTTTGTTGTTTGTGATTTTTGTTTTCCAATTGTCATAATTGTAATTTCATTTTTTACCGACAATAAAATATATAAATAAGATCAAAGTGTAGTATCTGTTCTCTGATACATACACTGTGCTAGGCAGTGCTGTTCTGGCGACACATTCTCGTGCCCGGAACACCTGACGAGCTTGTTGGGTAGCGTTCTGTCCGCACCCCCACTTGGTCTGTCTTTCTCTGCTCTCTCCCCTCACGGGGGTTTGCGAGCTGATAATTTACGACTCCCGCGAGGGAGGGTGGAAACACTTTCTCTCTTCCCTCCACTAACTTCCCACTCCCTCTCTAAGTTCTATCTCCTCTCTTGCCGCCTTTGGCGCCAAAGTCGGCTCCCCACTTTGGACGCCGACTCCACATCACTCATTTTGGCGATTTTTAATACAGAGAAGAGAGCTTTTTAAAAAAATGGACACCCCCCAGCCCGGGGGCCACCAATACAGATACCTCCAGCCAGGGGGCTATCACAGGAAAAAACTGCTCCCCAAGAGGACGACTCCCCAACAGGGGGAGCAAAAAGCAACGGGGCATACCGCCCGGATAATAAACTGAAGGACACCCCCCAGAAGGGAGAAAACACACAGCTCTCCAAGAGGTCAACTCCCCGATCCAGGGAGCACAGGTAATGCAAACGAGGAACGTTTCAGGTGAACCACACTCAGTGGCACCACTTGCTCCTCGATCCTCGTTGGTCAAAGACCACCTCTCCACTCCTGCTCCCCACGAGGGCAAACGCCCAGCAGAAGCGGAGAAGAAATCAAGGGACAAGGAGACAATGGACGTCGCAGGTGGACCACAGCCGATGGAACCCCCGGCTCAGTCCACTACACCATCACCCAAACGTAGCACTCCAACTCCCCAAGAGGACGACCCCCTCACCAAAAAAGGGGAAAATGATGAGGATGGAGTAGCTAGAAAGACTAAAGCGCTAAATCAATGAAGCGATAGCGTCTTTAAAGATTCTCGGTGGGGTGACCAAAGATCCAGCCTGCTTAAACGCTCCCCAAGAGACCAAGCCCCAACCAGCCACCCCTCTAGAAAGGGAGATACCCAGCAACAAAAGCCTGGCAAAGAGCACTGGAGCAGAGGCCACCCCCATAAGTGGTGGAGCACAACAGGTAGCACCCAGGAGCCAACAATCCCCTCCCAGGAAGAAAAAGAAAGAGACCCAGGAGGCAGGGACTGGTAGATTGGCAACTTTCAACACCGATTGGCTGGCTCTTATCCCACTGGGCAAACCACCAAACCCCGGTCAGCAGAAGCAGCAACAGCAACACCCAAGCCAGACGACACTGTCCTGGACCCGCATTGCCAGTAATGAAGACACTGAATGGGGTCCACAAACCCAAATGTCCCCTCAGGAATACTGGGACCTTTTTGAGTCCACTTACAAGGACCTCACAGAAGGGAACGTAATAAAACCCCTTCCGGGCACCGCAGAGGACCTTAAGAAGAGGATAGTGTCCTTCATCACTTCGGACACAAAGAAAAGAGGCCTCACAGGAGTAGACAAGGACAGCATGGTGGACCTCCTCCTGGATCTGAAGATCCCAGCCAAATACATATGCAGGAGGAGCTACGCAATGTGGGACGTCCTGCTACCAACCCAAAGAGAGGCCGAAGAGACAGCCAATAGGACAAATCTGCGCTGGAAAAACATCAAACTCCAGCCAGAATACCTTAGCCAAATAGGCACCAATGTCGGTGTGCTGAACGTCCCCTGTCTCCTGGGAGCAAAGCAACTAGGAGCGGTCTTCAGCCAGTACGGGGACGTGGTGTCCGTGGCCCCAACAAGCAAGAAGAGGGACGTCCTGACTGGAGACGACAGACTCCAGATGCGCCTCGACAAAGCTAGCTTCAACCAAATACCAGCGACACTGAGGTGTAAGAGGGGACAATGTCCGTCATAGTAGAGGGACGGAAACCGCACTGCTGGCACTGTCAGGAGAAGAGACACATGGCCATGGATTGCCCCAAAAGAAATCCGACCAAAGCCCCTACAGCTGCCGACAAGCCTTGTGCCCCAGAGACAACAACCAAGCCAGTGGACCCATTCCTCAGCATTGGATGGGTCACAGTGACTCGAAAGGGGAAAACAAAGTCCCCCAATTCCAGCCAGCAAGCGGACAAAAAACAAGCACTGCCGCAACAACAGCCGCTGCAGCCAATTCCGGACAAGCGACCAAAACACATTGTCCAGCAACCGCCTCAGCGAAAGACGTCACAACCCAAGCACCAGCAACCGCAGCAGAAGCAACAGCAGCAAGAGGTGCAGAACAAACCAGCCTAGGAACAACGACTGGCCCCAGGACGAACTGAATCGAGGACCAAGAGAAGGAAGGACTGCTCCTCAGAAGATGAGTCTGCCAGCGAGGGGGAGGGAAAACAAACTCTCCCACTCCCCGGTCCATTCGAGGAACAAAAGAGAAAGAAAAAGAAAATTAAAAAGTTGGAAGGGGAAGAAAAGGTGGCCCCCCCACCCCCTGTGAGCTTACACCATCCCAAACAGCAACAGCAACAACAACAAAATCCACTCCCAGCCCCAAACCAGACACCACACACACCACACCCACCACACCAACATCTGACACTGCACCAACACACACCCCTACACCAATGCACACTGAACCACCACCCCAAAGAGAAAAAGAAACAAATGAACCCGGGAGAGGGAGGGGTCGCTCTGCCTCTTGAGGACCGACTAAAACACAAAAACTGTGTCAAATTGACCCTCTGACGGTGGCAACAGCCCTCTCACATCATCAGAGGAAGCCACTGCTGGATTGCCAACAGATAGAGGGGAAAGATGTTAATATCCCCTCAAATTTCCCAGATGCCCCGCTCCTAATAACTTTCATTAGAACTCCAGAGGCTTGCAAGAGCAACTTGTGGTCACTTCTGGAGGCAGCGGAAGGGGCCTCTCCGGAAATGGAACTGTTTAAAAAAAGTGACTCTTCCCTTGACGAACTGTCAAAACAATGCAAGGGAAGGGTCCCAGTGTGGGTCCATCCGTCTCTCTACAGGGCCCTAAAATTGACCTTCCCCCTAGACGTTGGCGGCATTGTGAGAGAAGGCCAAGACCTGAAAAACCTGACCCTCTTGAGCATCGCGTACAATGTCGGCATCATTACGCCGACCGACTTTGGAACCAAGTGCGACACACCCTAAAGGTAGGTACCATGTCTTTAAATTTGGCCAGTTTGAATGCAAGGGGCTTGAGATCACCGGGCAAGGTGGCTCGCCTCCGGCACAACCTCTTGTCCCTGGGAGTGGAGGTGTCTGCGATCCAGGAGACGCATTTCATTTCTTCTGTGGACTGTCAGGTGCTGAACCGGGATTTTGAAGTTTTCTCAGCATATGGCAGCCCGCGGGGAAGGGGAGTCTCCTTGCTAGTGAAGCGAACTCTGTCCGCGATGGTCGACGTTGTTCATAGAGATACAGTGGGCAGGCTGGTCGTGGCCGATGTTGCCGTAAAAGATTCTGTGTTTCGGGTAATTGTGGTTCATGCGCCCAGCACCGGTCGCAAGAGG
Source organism: Euprymna scolopes (assembly GCF_053919585.1). Taxonomy (NCBI): domain Eukaryota; kingdom Metazoa; phylum Mollusca; class Cephalopoda; order Sepiida; family Sepiolidae; genus Euprymna; species Euprymna scolopes. Next base: position 23,661,308 of record NC_136521.1, on the reverse strand, counting down.
GTCTCATTCTTCAGTCAGCTTGACGCGTTTGTAGATTGTCGGAAGCGGGTAGTGCTAATGGGGGATTGGAACGCCATCTTAGACCCAGATTTAGATAAAGTAGGAGGCGAAGCGAGAGGGTTGGAAAGATGTGAGCCTGGCCTGGCTGACCTGATGGCTAGATGCGATCTGGTCGACAGGTTTCGGGTCGAGTATCCAGGGCGGGAGACGTGGACATGGACCAATAGCATTCCTTCCTATCCGAATACCTATTTGGACAGGATACTAGTTAGAAGAGGCGAAATGGATTTCCTATCTTGCCCCATGTTCACTTGGTTAGGTCAGTCAGACTATAAACTAGTTATGGTCCGGCTGAAGCTAGGAAATAGGCCTAAGTTAGCGGGGTTCTGGAAGTTAAACACCTCCCTTCTGGAGATACAAGACTTCCGAGACCAGTTAGGAGAATTAATTAAAAAGGCTCTAGTGGGGGCGGTTGGCGGGAGTAAGTGATGGTTAGGTCTAAAAGCCAACATTAGAAGCTTCTCTATCAAGTCTGCCCAGCGCCTCGCACTAGATAAGGCCAAGACGAAGAAGCAGCTAGAGCAGAATCTAGCCCGGGCTACAGGGGAGGGTGATAGGGTTAGTCAGGAACTAGCTAGGCAGGATCTTCTGCGCGAGACTAGCAAGCGCTACGAAGGTCAAGTAGTCAGAGCTAGGCTTAGAAAGATAGGCAACGAAGCAGTCAACTGACGCTGTTGCACGTCGTGAGATTTCTAGGCGTGGCTCGGACAAATAGATTGAAAAAGTTAGACATCTGGATGAACGCACCCTGGAATCGACTCCGGAGATCTGCGAGGGGTTTCGAGAACATTTCGAGGAGCGTTTTACGCAGCAGCCCGATCTTCCGGTCCTTGAGTTTAGCGACTATTTGACTGACTCTCCCTGCCTTGATGCGGCTAGAGCGGCTGGTTGCAAGGGCCAGGTGACGGAGCAGGAGGTCCTTACTGCGCTGAAGCAGGTCAGCTGTGACAGATCGCCGGGTCTCGATGGTCTGCCATACGAACTGTATTTGAGGCCGTCGCCCATGTTTCTGCCTCTTCTCACGGATGTGTTCAACCATTGGTTTGCTCTGAGATCCAGCCCAGGGCAGGTAACCAAGGGAGTGATTACATTGCTGTGGAAAGGTGATGGGCATGGTGGGGAAGAGTTAGATGACTACAGGCCCATAACTCTGCTTAACACAGAGTTGAAGATTTTGGCCAAGGTCTTGTCGAATCGGCTGCAGTTTGTTATCAAAGAGTTGGTTGAAACGGAACAAACTACGCTGTGAAGGGGAGATCGATTCAGAACAACTTGCACCTGATCCGCACGATCCTAGAGGGGGGAATAGATGACGACACGGAAGTCGCGCTGATTAACTTAGATCAGTCCAAAGCGTTCGATAGGGTCGACCATCGTTTCCTGGCATCTGTCTTAGAGGCCGCCGGTTTTAAACCGGACTTCTGCATGTGGATCTCCGTGATGTATCGACAGCCCACAGCTGTCGTGCAAGTCAACGAAAGCGCTCAAAACCCTTTGTTATCTCTCGGTCGGTTCGTCAGGGTTGTCCGCTGTCGCCCGCTTTACGTCCTGGCCTTGGAGCCTCTGCTCTGCAAGCTGAGACATGGGGAGGCAAATTCGGCCCTGCACGGAATGGCTCTGCCTGGCGGCTAAGCTGCCAAGGTATCCGCGTTCGCCAATGATGTCACGGTCTTTGTGTCGGGCTTCAGAGACATTGAGATCGTGTCGGAGGCACTTGCACAGTACGAAAGAATCACGGGGGCCAAGATAAACTGCAGCAAGTCGGTCGGACTGCGGTTGGGCGCCTGGAGTGGCAACGCAAACCTCCTGACGCCCTTCAGCTGGACGGATGGCCCGGTTCGGATCCTCGGCGTGTGGTTCGGGCCGGGTCTCCAGCTTGATAAGAATTGGTCGGAGGTACGGTCAAAGGTGGCAGCTGCGGTCGACGCGTGGCTTCCTAGGAAACTTTCCTTAAAGGGTAGAGCTGAGGCATGCGCCACATGCAACTCCCCTTTTATCCCTTACCGACTGGCTGTACTTCCTCTGCCTGCACAACACCTAACAGCTCTTGTCGAACTCTTGTCCTCGCTCGTTTGGAACAGAGGAAGACACTGGGTAAGCAGACAGGTCTGTATTCAACGTCCGTGTGAGGGAGGCTTGAGAATGCCGGACTTGAGGTGTCATCGAGACGCCGAGAGGCTGGCCTTCCTTAGCCACTACCTTCAAGATGATCAACCGTGGCATCCTGCGATCACTGCCGCCTTTCCCGACCTCATTCTTGACCCTGCCATCGAGAGTCGTCACAGGCCGCAGGGAGATTCAGCCTTCCTGAAAGAGTACCGAGCCGCGCTAAAACGACTACCAGGGTCCAGCGACCTTGTGACTGCCACCCGTAAGGAACTCCACAAGGATCTAGTGAGGGGGGCCGCCGACGATTCGCTATGTGCTCGGTTGGGTCTGCGTGGAGCTGGGCGCCAGGTTCGAGTCATCTGAACAATTTAGAGTTCTCTCTGACCTGGCGATTGGCCCGAAATGTGCTTCCCCTCAACAATGTACAATGCAGTTCTGGTTTTTTGGAGTTGCCTGCTTGTCCCCGTTGTGGGACGACGGCCGCAAAAACAATTGATCACGCATTTTTTGATTGCCGTGAACTCCGCCAGTACTGGTCATATGTTGGCGAGGTGACGGCTTGCATCGACCCCAAGCATCCTCAGCCCATTACTGTATCAAACGTAGTGGACAACGTGAGGCCGCCGTGGGACCGGGAGAGACAAATGGTCTACATTGCAATCCTGGCCGTGGTGAGAATGGTGATTTGGACGCTGAGACTGCAAGATGGCTGGGGGGTGCTGCCTTTTTCTGATCAGGATCTGATCGCTTTCTTTAAACACCAACTACGGATAAAGATCAGATACAACAGAAGAAGGCTGCATCGCGTGGCTTTTGAAAGAAGATGGATACAGTTAACAAGTCTGTGTGTACGAAGAGGGGCCAAATTTGAATACGTGTTTCCCGCCTAGGTGTGGAGCGCTCAGTTCTAGGGTTTCTGTCGGACCCCTGCCCCTTTCCAATTCTACTTCCTTCAGCCTCTCAACCAGCCGAATAAATCTTGTTTCCTTTATTAGAAAGCCTCCAATAACAACAATTTTTTCTTTTGCCCGAAATTCAACCCAGCTTGGAGGAAATTAAATCAAACACTAACACCCTCCTGCCCCCACCGCCAGTTTTTTCTTCTCTCCCCTCCATTTAGAGGCTGCTCGCGAAACCCTGGCCCCTTTACAAACCAGAGTGAAACAAATGGTCTAGCATTTCAGATAGGATTGGGAGGGCCTTACTAACCGGGGGGGGGGGGTCCCCCCCATGTCCCCTGACACAAATGAGATTTTATTAATATTATCTTTTTTGTATTTTTTGATATAAATAAAAAATGTTTTAAAATTGGGCTTAAGTAGGAACCCCCCTTCCCACCACACACACATAAATACAAATTTAAAGGGTAACCATGATAAAAGAGGCTGGCCGAGAGAAAAATCATTTTAAATTTACAACAGAGACGAGATGGATCAACCAACCTCACCACCTTTTTGAGTTGGCCTTGTGCCTAAGTTTTTTGTTCATTTTCTCAATTGTATTTTTTTTCCTGTGAATAAAAAATTTAATATCTCAAAGTGTAGTATCTGTTCTTAGAAATAAAGCGGTTTCATCTTTTGCCCCCCCTCCCACTAACTCATATTATGCTTGCCACCTTCCTCCCTCTAAATAGAATTAGTTAATATACGAAAAATATACAACACACGTCTTTTTTTTTTTTTACTTGGTCTTTAAATCTCGTTTCCTGTCTAGACATCTCTCTCTCACTGCGTCTTCCTTACTCTAAAGAGTGTTACTAAAAAAGAAAATAGCCACTGGCTTTGTTTTTTTTGTAAAAACATCGATCGTTAATATTTTTTGTAAGCATATTTTTTTTTTACTTCATTTTTGGCTTGTTATTTTTCGTTTAACTATGGTATCTAACTATTTTTAAACCTGCTAATAACTTTGGTAACGTTTTCCTAACGTGAAATTTTTGTATTTTGATGTGTATGATAGTCGTCTTTTTTACCGATAACAAACTCTCTATTCAATGTTTGCATATACATATCGCCATTACAGCTTGCTTACATCAAGGTCACGTGATGACTCAGCGTTTATTAAATTATGTATAAATATCGTTAAAATGTCACATTTTTGCCCCCCCCCCTGTAGAAAAAGGGTCAGCTGAGTAACTTAGATTGGACTTTTCAGGCCCAAAATTCGATATTTGTCGTCCGGAGGGTGGGGCTTTCATATGAGACCAAATTTGTGAATTTTTGTTCTGTCTGTCAAAAGTTTTTAGCAGACATACAAACATACATACATTTTTGCTTTTATATATATAGACTAGCGGGGCTACCCGGCATTGCTCGGGACCATATAGACAATGAGAAAATTGAATTTGATTTTGAATATATTTGTTATTCTTAGGAGAGAGGAATTGTTAATGTCTATATATCATTTGCTATTTCGAGCAAAAGAATAATTTACCTACATATGACGGGTATTACACGTATGAAATATGAGCATGTAATAATTTTACTTTGCAAGGACAGGTAATATCCAACAAATATTTAAAATAATTTTACCTACACTAAGACGGGTAATTTAAATACATATATAAAACAATATTACATACTTTTTTTTACCCCAAAACAAACATTACTTTCTCCAACCCAACCCCCAAAAGAAAACTCAAGAGCACGTTTAAAATTAACATAATCATGCTTCTTTCTACCCACTACTACAACCATCACATCATTCCCGGATGATTACATAAAACATTTACAAAAATATATATCACTCCCTACAGAAATTGTCCTAGTATACTTTCATAGAAAACCAACAATATGTAGCTAATGTAAATGTCTCCTCTCATCACCTAGGACATAAGCTAACCAACCCTCTTCTCTATTGTTTCAGAGTGTAGAGTGAACAGCATTCTTTAGTTGAACTTGGAGGACGCACTCAGACTACATCAAGATCGTCAGTCTCTTCGCCCATTCCTCATCGACTAGGGAAAGGTGTGCTACTCATCTATGCTGTTCACTCTACACTACTCGTGGAGGTCTCTACCATACAGAGTATTGAGTCTAGGACAGAGGAGTCACCTTATAATCAATCATGCGGAATTCTGTCAACCATGCACAAAAGATGCTTTCCCTCTCTGTCACCCGAAATTCCTCGTGAACTTGTGGGGGAGAGGAATGCATGTCGAGCAGGTTTAAATTGCAGTTGTTTATGAGCAAATACTTTTTGAAATGGGACTTTTCAGTTTTTGCGCAGTTGAGAATAGTCTTAACAGCGCTCATTGTGATATAAATGGAAGAAACTGTCAGTGGCTGAATTAAGTTCAACATCAGAATTTTTATTGTCCATGCTCATGTTGTGAAAAAGAACGCTCAGCATTCTTTAGTGGAACTTTGAGGACACACTCAGACTACATCAGGATCGTCAGTCTCTTCGCCCATTCCTCATCGACTAGGGAAAGGTGTGCTACTCATCTAATATGTATGTATTAATCTAATTTTGAGATCGTAAACTGTTTAAGCCATATCGGGAACCGACATCACAAATAAAGCAATTTTGAGATAGAAAATTGTTTAAGCCATTTCCGATACAAACTTTATATTTTACCACCCTCATTTAATCCAAAGTGATGCTGATCATTCTGCTAATATATATTTGCCCCTATTTCATTCAATCCCAGGAAACGCCAGGAATTTTGCTAATATATATTTCCATCAATTTCCTTCAATCCCGGGCGATGCCAAGTATTCATCTATTCTGTATTTGTACCTATATCATTTAATCCCAGGTGATGCCAGGTATTCTGTTAGTATTTATTTGCACCTGCATTATTAAATTGTGCTTCTATATATTTCCATATATCTCATTCAATACAGGGCGATGCAGCGAATTGTGCTAATATATATTTCCACCTATTTCATTCAATCCCAGTTGACCTCAGGTATTTTGCTAATATATATTCTCACCTATTTCATTATATCCCGTGCAACGCTGGGTATTCTGCTAGTATATATCTCCATCAATCTCATTAAATCCTGGGCGATGCAAGATATTATGTTAGCATATATTTCAATCAATCTAATTCAATGTAAGACAACGCCAGGTATTCTGCTATTATATATTTGCATCTATCTCATTAGATCCTAGGCGCGCATGTATTCTGCTTGCATACATTTGCATGTATCTCATTCAATCCCAAGTGACTCTGGGTAATATGCTAGCATATATTTGGACGTATCTCATTAACTCCCATAATTCTTGGATATGTTCCTAAATTTGAGAATCATTTTTCATACTTCAATATCGCTCACCTCTCTCTAAAATAATAACTTTCAAACATTGTCTTGGCTAGTTATTTCATTACAAGCACACCTTCCAAATAACTCAAATTTCATCATTTTTCATAATTCTTGGATATGTTACTAATTCTGACAAATATTTTGAATGATTTAACTTACATTATCTCTGCTCCCCCCTTTCAAAAATAAAAACTTTGATACATCAGCAAGGGTGTTTATTTCATTACAAACATACAAATCAAATAACTCACATTTCATCATTTTTCATAATTCTTGGATACGTTACTTATTTCGATAATCATTTTTTATTTAACCCACATTATCGCTCCCCTCTGTCTAAAATAATAACATTGAGACATTATCTTGTCTAGTTATTTCATTACAAACATACCATCCAGATGCCTAACATTTCATCATTTTTCATAATTCTTGAACATGTTACTAATTTCGACATTATTTTTTAAAAGTTAATCTACATTATCGCCCCACTCTTACTAAAATAATAACTTTGAGATATTATCTGGGCTGGTTATTTCATTACAAACACACCACTCAAATAGCTCACATTTCATAATTTTTCATAATTCTTGGAAATGTTACTAATTTCGACAATCATTTTTAATGAAGAAACCCACTTATCGCTCAACTCTTACTAAAATAATAACATTTATGCATTGTCTTGGCTGTTTATTTCATAATTCTTGGATATGTTACTTGTTAAGTTTTGAGACATTGTGTTGGACAAAGATGGCGGCGTAGTTCAGATCAGTAACCAAGATGGCGACCAAGAATCAAATGCGGTCCGTGGCGTAGTTAATCTCTTAAGTTCTGAGATATTGTGTTGAACAAAGATGGCGGCGTAGTTCAGATCAGTAAACAAGATGGCGGCCAAGAATTAAATGCGGTCAGTGACATAGTAAACGGCGAACTGATTGAATCCAAAATTCGACAATTTTTATAATTTTGGGACGTTTTCATTGGTTGTTTAGCACAGCCGTTGGTTATAAAAATGATTGGCGAATCCATTCGTCTCATACCCCCCATCACAAGTCAAAAACATTTTACACACCCCCTTTTTTGATATAATGGAAACATCCTTTGAATTCAATTTTGGTTTCACTTGAGAAAAGGAAAGAAAAATAAATAAAGAAAAATAAATGAAAAAAGAAAAATAAACCAATAAAATAATTGTTTTTTTGTTTTCTTTTTTTTTTTTGTTTTCTTTTTCTGGTTTTATAGGAATTTGTCTATTCTCATCGGTCAAAAAGAATTATTAATATATTGGTATAATGTGTGCAAAAAGAAGACATTTTTTTTTTTGGATGCATATAAAAATAAACACTTTTTAAATATATATAAACATACAAATAGAATACTTTTCAAATACATATAAACATATGCACAAAAATTCACAAATTTGTTTTGTTTTAACAAATCTTTGCCCCCCCCCCCAAAAAAAAAGAGATACAAAAATAACTATTTGACAAATAGGAAGTTTAGAAAAGGGTTTTAACAAGTGGCTTCTTTTTTTTTTTTTTTTTTTTTGGTGTACAAAAACTGGAAACATTATGTTAGGTATTAATTGGTTAACTTGGTTAGTAAGGTAGAAATGGTCCCAGTTTAACGTCGTGCCCGGGACAATTTACAATTTTTTTTTTTTTTTTTTTTTTGGTGTGATTTTAACTGTTTATGCTTCTCCTTTTGGGTTTATTTCATTCTTTTTATATGTTTAGTGAAAATGTCGGCTATATTATTTTCAGACGTCACATAAGAGTAATAGATTTTTTTTTTCTTATTTCATCCCTTATAAAATGATATCTGATATCAATATGCTTCCACCTTTGATGAATCATAGAATTATTTGCTAATAAGATACTGCTCTGATTATCACAATGAATTACTATAGGTTTTTTACTTAGATCTGGTTTTAAAATAGATTTTAGAAGGGTGTTCAGAAAAATTGCCTCCTGTGCGGAATGAGTAAGAGCCACATATTCTGCTTCACAGGTAGAAAGTGCAACAATTTGTTGCTTTTTAGTTTTCCAAGAGATCATAGGTCCAGTCTTTGACAGTCTAAAACAATACCCCGCTATACTCTTTCTATCCTCAGAGTTAGTCCAATCTGAATCCGAGAAGCCTTCTAAATTTAGAGTATATGTAGATTTTTCAAATCTTAAAGATTGTTCCTTGGTTCCTTTTACGTAACAAAGGATTTGTTTTGCACGATTAAGGTCTTTAATTGTTGGTTTCGATAAGTTTGGAGATAGCTTTGTTACAGTGTAACATATGTCAGGCCTTGTTGCGGTCATCAAGTAGATGAGGCTTCCTACCATTTCCCTGTATATTCTTTTATATCTATCGTATTGAGTGGCAAGTTGTAATAAAATTCTAATTGTCGTTAAATTTGTCGTTGGTGAAAATGTTGCACAATATTCCACTCCAGGAATTTGTGAGAAACCTTTTGCTACAAATCTTGCTTTAAAAGTTTCACTATTAGAAGCTGTGATTTTTTTGGAAAAACCCCAGCGTGAAGAAATAATTTTATCTGTTGGTTTTGCCACTATTTCGTATTTGTTATTTTCAGATAAAGCTTTCAATTCGGATACCATAGCTTGTTCCCATTCTTGGTGATTTTGTGAATTAATCGCCTCATTATAACTTTCTGGTGCGCTGTTCAACGAATAACAGTAATCCACGGCGTAATCTTGTATCTTTTCAATTTGTAAGAAGTCTGGCCTTTTTCACTCCCTTATTGGGTATCGACGTGTCTGGTTACTGTTTTCGTCAGAATTGTCGTTGTTATTAATATTTTCATTGTGATCGATTGAGATGTTAGGCAATATTTCACGTTTTTCATTCACTGGATCGCCATTTTTAAAATTTAATGTATCATTGAATTTTACACATCTAACCCTTTTTATGGCATTTTGAGCTGCAAAGTAGATTAAGTATGCCGGACTAGTTTTATCATATATCATAACCTACGAAAGTAACTTTTTCGCTTTTAGTATTTAGTTTACTGGTGTTTTCTATAAATGCCAAACAATCAGAACCAAATAGATGCATTCTGTTAATTTTAGGTTTTACACCGCAAAACGCTTCATATGGCGTTTTTCCTAGCCTCTTATTGAACGATCTATTTCTGATATATGCTGCTGCCATTAAAGCGTATGTCCATAAACTATGCGTTAATTTCGATTCGATAAGTAGGCATCTTGTCATCTCAAAAAGGGTTCGCCATGCCCTTTCAGCTGTGCCATTTTGGAAGGGGAGTACGGTGCCGATTTCTCGTGTTTAATACGGTAGTTAATTAATAGAAGTTCAAGTCTTTACTAGTAAATTCAGTCCCATTGTCTGAGCGAATACATTTTACTGAACTGTACAGGGCAACATCAGCTAAATATTTCTTAGTGGCGAGGATAGTGTCAGATTTGTTTTTTAGAAAGTAAACCATAATTAAACCGGAAAAATCATCAATAAAGTTCAAAACGTACCTTAGATTGTTTCTCCCCATCGGGCTGATCGGACCTGCTAAGTCACAATGCACAAGTGAGAGAATTTTCGTAGCTTTTTTGCCTGGCGTTCGGCTTATATCTTTTGTCATTTTCCCCTGTGCACACACATCACAATTTGGGAGATCGTCTGAAGGTATTATTTTCATGCCTTCGACTACATTTGTTAATTTTTTAATATCAGCTGTATTGCAGTGTCCTAGAATTTTATGCCAAGTTTCCAAGTTGTGACAGGCAGTTTTTGAGGCAACCATACTTTTTTAAATAATATAATCGGCCATTTTCTTTAATGTCAAATACAGTTCCATTGGGATATGTCAATTTTGATGTATTTTGGCCAAATTGTATATTCACGCCTTGTTTAATTGCAGCCTGCACGGAAAATATGTCTTGCTTAAATGTAGGTATGAACAGAGCATTTTTTAGAATACAGTTATAGATTTCGCCTTTATTATTTTTTAGGTACATTTTAGCATCGCCTCTTTTCAAGACTATATCATTTATTTGACTACCATCGGCAAGTTCGACAACATGACTTTGAGGATTAAAGTTTGAATCAAAATTAATAAAATCAGATTCCTTGGTGATAACGTGCGCTGTAGCACCACAGTCTACAAGGAGATTTTTATCGTTTGTGGTATTGTCAAAGTTACATGTGAATAGAAATGTATGTTCTCAACGTTTTTTACGGAGTCCATTTTAGAGCGTTTATATCGACATTGGAAACTTTTGTGGTTGGGTCGTCCACAATTATAGCAGATAATTTCATTCTTTTTCTTGGTAAAATCATGTTTGGAGAATACATTGCGGTGAGGTGCGTAATTTGGTGGTGTCTGCTTTGAAAAAGCATTTTTGAACTTCATAATATTGCTAGAGTTATTATTGTCCACGAGCATACGATTAGTCTCTCCGTAACTGCGCAATGCCACTTTAAATTTGCTGAAATTTATGGGTTTGTCATTCTGAGTTATAACAGTTGTAAATGGTTTAAAATCAGCTGGAAGTCCCTTGAGGGTCATTGATATCAACAAGCTATAGCTTATTATTTCACCTGAGAGTTTTAAGGCATTGGCGATTGTTTCTGCCCTTATAACATAGTCAGTAATCGTTTCATCCTCGTTACATTTCAAAGACGTTAATTCTGTATATAGGGATATTATTTTCGGTTTCCCTTTTGATAAATAATGTTCTCTTAATATGTTCAATGCTTTCCTTCCATCGTCCAATGTGTCTCTTATAATCAGAAACAGACTTCTATCATCTAAACATTGAATCAGTTCTGCAAAAACAGTTGCGGTTTCTCAAGAAATTCGGGGTCGTTTGGATTCTCTGTTGGAGATTGTATGACTGTGTAGTTTTCGAATCCTTAGATATCCCAGAAATTTTACCTGCCACAATTCGAATTTAGATTCCGATCCATCAAAGTAAAGACGGTGGCTGGGCGCATAACCTGTTAAGTTTTGAGACATTGTGTTGAACAAAGATGGCGGCGTAGTTCAGATCAGTAACAAAGATGGCGACCAAGAATCAAATGCGGTCCGTGGCATAGTAAACCTCTTAAGTTCTGAGATATTGTGTTGAACAAAGATGGCGGCATAGTTCAGATCAGTAAACAAGATGGCGGCCAAGAATTAAATGCGGTCAGTGACATAGTAAACGGCTAACTGATTGAATCCAAAATTCGACAATTTTTATAATAATTTTGGGACGTTTTCATTGGTTGTTTAGCACAGTCGTTGGTTATAAAAATGATTGGCGAATCCATTCGTCTCATACCCCCATTAGAAGTCAAAAACATTTTACATTACTAATTTCGACTAAAATTTTTATGCTTTAACCCACATTATCGTCTCCCTCTTACTAAAATACTAACTTTCATACATTGTCTGGGCTGTTCATTTCATTACAAATGCACTAATCCAGTAACTCACATTTCATCATTTTTCATAATTCTTAGATATGTTACTTATGTCGATAATCATTTTTCATGATTTAACCCATATCATCGCTCCCCTCTGCCTAAAATAATAACTTTGATACATTGTCTGGGCTTTTTTATTTCATTACAAACGCACCATCCAAATAACTCAAATTTTATCATTTTTCATAACTCTTGCATATGTTACTAATTTCAACAACCATTTTTCATGATTTTACTCACATTATCTCCCCTCCCCTCTTACTAAAATAAAAAAAAACTTTGATACATCCGTTAGGGTGTTTATTTCATTACAAACACGCCAATCAAATAACTCATATTTCATCATTTTTCATAATTCTTAGATATGTAAATAATTTTGATAATCATTTTTAATGATTTAACCCACGTAATCGCCCCCCTCTTACTAAAATAATAACTTTGATGCATTGTCTTGGCTGTTTATTTCCTTACAAACACACCAATCAAATAACTCACATTTCATCATTTTTCATAATTCTTTGATATGTTACTAAGTTCAACAATCATATTTCATGATTTAACCCACATTGTAGCACCCATCTTACTAAAATAATAACTTTCAAACATTGTCTGGGCTATCTACTTCATTACGAACACACCAATCAAAATCCTCACATTTAATTATTTTTCATAATTTTGGTATATCTTACTAATTTCGACAATCGTTTTTCCGGAGTTAATCCACATAATCGCCCCTCGCTTACTAAAATAATAACTTTGACACATAGTAATGGAATAACCAGCCCAGACAATGTAATGGAATAACCAGACAATGTGTCAAAGTTATTTTAGTAAGCGAGGGGCGATTATGTGGATTTACTCAGGAAAAACGATTGTTGAAATTAGTAACATATCCAAGGATAATAAAAATTTATGAAAAGTGAGTTATTTGACTGGTTTGTTAGTAATGGAATAACCAGCCCAGACAAACAAACCAGTCAAATAACTCACATTTCATCAATTTTCATAATTCTTGCATATGTTACTAATTTTGACAATCATTTTTCATGATTTAACCCACATAACCATACTAACTCTTACTAAAATAATAACTTTGATACATTGTCTAGACTATTTATTTCGTTACAAAAAGATCAAATTAAATAACTCACTTTTCATAAATTTTTATTATCCTTGGATATGTTACTAATTTCGACAATCATTTTTTTTTTTTATTCAACCCATATTATAGCCACCCTCTTATTTAAACAATAACATTGAGGCATTGTTTGGACTATTTATTTTATTATAAACACACCAATCAAATAAATCACATTTTATCATTTTTCATAATTCTTGGATATTTTACTTATTTTGGCAATCATGGTTCATGTGGTAACCCACATTATTGTCCCCAGCTTATTGAAGTCATAACTTTGAGGCATTGTCTGCACTGGTCATTTCATTACAAACACACTAATCAAATAACTCACATTTCATCATTTTTCATAATTTTTGGATATGTTACTAATTACGACAATCATATTTCATGATTAACTAACAAAAACAGCCCCCTTTTACTAAAACAATAACTTTGATGCATTGTCCTGGCTGGTTTCATCACAAACACACAAATCAAGCAACTCACATTCCATCATTTTTCATAATTCTTACTTCGACAATCATTTTACATGAGTAAACCCACATTATCGCCCCCTCTTTCTAAAATAATAACTTTGAGCCATTGTCTGGGCTTTTCATTACAAACACACCAATTAAATAACTCATAAATTTCATCATTTTTCATAATTCTTGGATATGTTACTGATTCCGACAATCACATTTCAATCACCCTACATAATCGCTCTTTTCTTACTAAAATAATAATTTTGATACATTGCCTGGGGTGTTTATTCCATTACAAACACACCAATCAAGTAACTCACATTTCATCATTTTTTATAATATTTGGATATGTTACTAATTTCGACAATCATTTCTCTTGATTAAACTTACATTATCTATGTTCTACCCCCCTTTTACTTAAAAAAAAACTCTTATACATCCGCTGGGGAGTTTATTTCATTACAAACACGCCAATCAAATAACTCATATTTCATCATTTTTTTATAATTCTTGGATATGTTACTAATTTCGACAATCATTTTTAATGATTTTACTCACATTATCACTGCCCCCCATCTTACTAAAATAAAAACGTTGATACACTGTCTGGCCTGTTTAAGACACCAATTAAATAACTCACATTTTATAGTAACGTTCACTCGTAAACGGTTTCTACCATTTTGCGGGACTTACCTTAGATCCCCCACCCCACATTTAAAAATATACATGAAATGCAATAATTTTAACTTGTAAACGGTTTCAGCCATTTCCGGTACTTTCTGTATACCCACCACCCACTGTTAAAAATATACATGAAATATAGTAATGTTAACTCAAAAACGGTTTCTGCCATTTCCGGGACCGACTTCACAACCTTCACCCCACTGTTAAAAATATACACGGAAAATAGTAATGTTTACTAAAACTGTTTCTGCCATATCCGGGATTGACTAAATATCCCCCACCCCACTCGTAAAAATATACATGCAATATAGTAATGTTAATTCCTAAACGGTTTCTGCCATTTCCGGGACTGACTTAATATCCTCCCACCCCACTGTTAAAAATATACATGAAATAAATATACATGTTTTGTAAATTAATACATAAAAACATTAACACGGTTATGGATTAGGCAACCATTACTTCAACAGGAATTCCTAAGGGCAGTATCAGCATTCCAGTGACTTTATATGATTTTTGGAATGTTACAAATAAGCCCCTAGCGTGCACTCAAATCATTTACCTGATTTTTGGAATCAGCAGTTCAGCTGTGTGAGTTTTGGAATATGACATCTTTTGTCAATTTTTTGTCTCAAAATTGTCACTCTGGATTATAATAACATAACAAAGAGAGCTTACTTCACATCCGGTGATATGACTAAACATTTTTTTAAATACGTATAAATGACTTAGCATTTTTTCAAATATGTATAAACAATAAAAACACCCTTAAACTTAACACACAAGGTGGTCGAGTGGGTGATCGCTCTTGGACTTTTGCAAAATTAACTTTGTATACTGTTGGAACAGATACTACACTAATCCCACGCAGTACCGAGAACGATCGATTTATTTCAGTTTCGCTTTTTTTATACTGAAAAATCAAAGCCATATGCATCAAGTGAAAAAAATCACGAAAATAGCGTGTAAAAGTCACCGAAATTAATGGTACATTCAAGCTCGTTTCGTAATTCTTAGATATAATATACGGAGCATATAAAAAGTTTTAAGAATGAGTGACAAAAAAAGCCTTTTGCGGACATACACAAAAAATGCACACACTCACGCATTTTCACTTTAATATAATAGACTAGGGGGGGGGGTAACCGGCGTTGCCCGGGTGCTTGTAGGTGTGTGTGTTTGTGGGAGAGATAAAGAAGAACAAAAAGGAAACTTAACCCTGTTTAAATAAAAAAAAATGATAAAAAACAGCGATTTTAAAAATAGTAAAAAAAAATAAGGGGGAGCTTAGTGATAGGTCAGCTCGAACCCGGAGCCTTGAGGCCCATAGGCTGAGCCTGAACATCTGCGCTACAGCAACAGTTAACATAAGAGCGATTAAAAAGTAAACATCATGCTATTCCGCAGTTTTTAATGAGGTAAAATCGTTTTACTGTGGGATAGTTGACAGTGACGTTTACATCCGGTTCGAATCCAGTTTTGCTGTTTTTATACTGAAAAGTGAAAGCAACATGCGGCGATCTGAATATGTGGAATACTTATCTTTTGAAAGTCGGGCAAATTAAATAGACAGGTGATCCCCGTTGTTAACTGGTACATATGATTTAGACGTGATATAAAAAGTCTTAAGAAGGAATGAGCCGACCGAGAAGTCCAGCAAAAAAGCCTTTTACAGACATACACAAAAAGCGAACATACATACATACATTTTCGCTTTTATATATATAGATTAAGAAACAGAGAGAAGCGAGAGAAATACAAAGCCGCGAATGATATAGGTGACTTGTTCATTTAATGATAAAATCTGACTAATTAGAACAATTAGAACAAAACTTTTTATCAAAATTAACTAAAAAGTATCTTTTAGAATGTATTTGTGCGATTAAAATATAAAGAGAAAAACTCAACGAAACAAGCCTTGATTAACTTGCATATCCTATGACAATGGACTACATTTACATTTTCACTTGCATAAATCAATGACAAACTGGTTTTTGAAAGAAAAAGTTGCAGATAAGGTTTTGTTTTTATAAATTCCATGTTAATTATTCGGTTCTTTTTGTGGAAGTTGTAAAACATGGCCTGTAAAAAATAAAACAAGACAAACGTGTCGTCCTCCTTGCAAAAACTGGACTAAAGGAAGATCATAAAATGTTCATTTTTGTACAAGGACGATAACTAGTTTGTGTGCCAGAAATATAAAATAATGGAGACTGGTAAGAAGTCAGATGTTTGTATGCAAAACTATTGAAATTGTTCGGATATTGTTGTGATATCATTAGAGCACAGTGAAGAGCTGGTATTAGTGTGATTGCAAGAGTATAGAGTAGGTTAGGGTTAGTTGGTGGAGTAAGTTTAGAGAATTTCTGTCATTACTAATCAGCAGAGTGTTGCCACTGTTAACCAAAGGAAGAGTCTATCAAGCATGCAGGGAAGTGAAAACTGGCCAGAGAGAATTGAGGATATCCATTATGTGGTGAGAAATGAAATGAATGGATGTGTAATGTGAGTCTTAAAAACAAGATCAGATCTGATAACCTCAGCGGAAGATTACATTTGGATAGTATAGGAAAATATGTGCAAGAGACATCATTGGTATGGTTACGTTGAAAGAATGGGTGAGGTTACTTGGTTAGACGTGAAAAAGTTGGAAGGGAATGATCAAGAAAAACATGTAAGTAATAAGAGTGGATTTGAAAGAAAGATGAATTAAAAACTTAGTGGCTGGTTAGTTTGGAAGTTGCTTTCTAAGAGGCATCCAATGCATGTAAAACTAACGTTAAATCAAATATGATAAGGACAAAGTTTTCCAATATTTTATAACAATGCATTCAAGTACTATTTAACTGATAAATGCTCAGAATGAGGAGATTCATACATTTGCAACATTTTAGTATTAGCATTGTTCAACATGTTTGATAGCCAATAAACATTGTGTGAATCTGCTAGTGTGAGGGTTAGACAACTTGTGTTTGCATATCTTTTTTGATCTTTTCTAAATTCCTGATTATTTCTTGAGTTGCAGGCTGAAACTGGCAGATGTATTTGCCATACTTCTAAACCCGAACATGTTCGGTACCTTCCAGAGCCATCTTCAAGCAATAAATATAAAGTGAAAATATGTATCGTTAAATATTTAGAGATGGTTTTAGTGTGAACCGTGTAATTGGCTGCAGTATTAATAGAGTATTAGTATTAAAAATATTTTAGGATGTTTTCACTTTTATTGAAATTAATTTTATTAATGATTGGCTTTCTAGTTTTTATGTGCAGAGCTTCTAATATCTGTAGTCTTTGTTAGTTTCAAGTTCAAATGCTAATACAAATCTGGAGCAAGCGATCAACAAAGTACGAACGTTTCTGAATTTGTGAAAATACCAATGTTTTGTCATTTTTGAATTGTAACCAGTCATACAACTATACAGCCATACATATATTGTTGATAACTAATTAGAATAATTATATAAAACAATTCTTTTTCAAACAAAACTTAATCCCATAACTAAACTATATTTTAGAATGTATTGTGTTATTAAAATATATAGGACCAAAAAAAAAATTTTTTTTAAACTTAAGGAAACAGACGTTGATTAATTCGCATATTGTATAATAATGAACTTTGCATATTAAATTCACTCACATAAATCAATGACAAAAACTGTTTGAAAAAAGTTGCATATAAGGTTTTGTTTATATAAATTCAATGTTAATTATTCGGCTCTTTTTGCGGAAGTTTTAAAATATGTCTGTATAAAAATATAACAAAGCTAAAACAAAGCATTGCTATCATAAATATTGTAAACAAATGTTAGTTCATTTTGGGTAAAATCAAATGAAAATTTTGTTGATTGGGGGCAACGAGTGGATTTATGTTTCGGATGTGGATTGATAACACTGGTCAGCAACAAATTTGTTGTCTGCGTTTTTCAGCTGATTTAGGGCAAATCTGATGCACTGAATCCAAAAATCACATTGATTTTGCTCAATCAGGCCAAATTTTTTAACTGTAGCCACATGTTGGCTTTTACGGTTTTGTTTACATATATGCATGTATGGAGCATTTTAGAAGTTTGTGGGGGTAAAATGCCATGTTTTGATTGGAAATGATTATTTTGACAAGTATTTAGGTCTAATAGTTCTGGATGATTATGTTGAAAAGTGATCAGTTTGAAGTCATAAAACTTCAAATTCTTTGTGTATGCTCAGCATACACAAAGAATTGGTCTGTGTGGGACACATGTAAAGAAAGGAACATCAATGATCCTATAGTGATCCTAAACCAGTTGTGAAAATCTAGACAACATTCAAAAAGTAAAAAAAAATTGTCAGCGTAATTTATATTATTTGGATTATTCTTGCAAAATAATGATTCACTTGTTAATGCAGAAGACAGGCAGCAGAGGAGTAAGAGAAGGTTGGGGTCATGACCGGCCAACAATTGATAAAGTTGAGGACAGATGAGTCACTCATAAAATTAAAAAAGCAATGAAATGATTTTTGTTTGACACAACAAACTATCAGATGAAGTAAACAAACTCAACTAAACGATAGAGTTTTCGTGGGTATCAAGTAAAAAGGCTTAAACAAAGAATGTAAAAGTGCACAGTTGAACAACAAAATAAAAAACAGATCAAAAGGAAAATTTAAATGTGTACTTAAAAAATGGAAGAACTCTGCATCAGAAGTCTTTGTCTAACGCAACGCAACAAAACTTTTTGGCTACAAACTTGGCCTTTTGGTCAAGATCAAAGTGTAGTATCTGTTCTTCAGATGCTGCACTTCTATTTCTTGTTCTCTTTCAGTGGAGGAGAAATCCTTCACGACTGAGACAATTTTTATTTTTGTACCTTTTCTCCACGTTAAAAAACGACCCTGGTGTCTAACTCTGTCCCGTGGGGAGGCATAGTAAATAGGTACAATGTTAAGCAGAGGTTCGCTAGTCTAAGTTGAGTGAGTAGAGTTCGTTGTTCACAACACGAAATACACGTCGACGTTCTCTATTCTCATGTCTTAAACGCTTCTGCCACTCCTCCCAGCGACTCGTTTTTCATAATGTTTCGGGCACACCTAATTTGCATATACAACACGAGATTGCTAGAGATCTACGTGTGATCGGAGGCTTTAAAAGACAACAGCCGCCATCTTGGGCTTCTTTTTTCTGTTTTTCAGCCTACTGCCGAGAGATTCTCGTCCGTTTCTGAGGTAGGTCCTCTCTATGTCTATCAAAAACTCAGACCAAGAGAATACGACTTATCAAATTCAGATCCAAATAAAATGCCTATTGGAAATTGACCCTGTCGTCAGTGAGACATACAGACAAGTCATACTAAGTGACACTCGAATTAAGTGGAGAGAGGATATAGAAAGGGTCAAATATAAATGTTCAAGTGGACGATTGAAAACTAGAAATCATTTGGGACTCCAAAAGCTAGTTACTGAAAGAAGTATCTGCATTGGCATCTCAACAAGCTTTCTCAGAAGCCGACAGTATTAATGCTGGTGTCCCTCAACGGTCCATCCTGAGCCCAACTCCCTTCCTGATCTACATCAATGATCTCCAGAAGACTATCACTTAGAATTGATTATAACTCAGTACTTTTATGCATTGCACCACAGAGTCTATGCAGACAATCTTCTGAACATTGGAAGTTCAATCCTTAATACAGGTGATGCTATACTATTGCTTCCAGTACTTCAATAGTGTTCCTCATATTTCAGCTGGCAATCATTTTCATCACATGAACACTCATCTTTGAGTAGCTCAGTAGTGACTCAGTAGTAGAAAAAAAACTTATTTTTATTAAATTTCTAAATTGAAAACGATAGAAATTAAATAAAAATGGTTCAAGACTGAGAGTAGAAAGGTTCTCATGCATTCAAACCTTGTAAATAACAAAAACGTGATGATCCAAAGAGTTTTATTTTTTAATAACATATTTTACAGAGGCAATCCATTGTCACCTGGCATTTAGTCTTTATTAGAGCATATTTAAAGTAATTTGAATTTAATCCCTTTATTATTTTGCGCGAACAGTCGCCAGAGATGTTGGAAATTTTCTGTTTCTATGCCTATCCTTGTAGCCATGTCACTAGTAAGGGTGCTGGAGGTAAACGTTTTATCTGGGCTGACGTTATCCGCCTGATATTCAGGGACCCGAACCTTGAATTAAAAACTAAGGAAGCTGTACTATCAGCAGGTGCAAAGTATTGGGGCTGCTGTATTGCCATTTGGTGAATGGATTCTGGACCATACAGTAGCTTCTGGTGGGGCCTCTCGATGCCATATTAGTGGGTAATTGTTACCGCTTTACCTTATGTGCTACAAAAAAAAAAAAAAAAATACTAATAATAAATTTCTCAGTTTCTTTTTCTCTATTACTTTCCCTCTCTATCCTGCTCTAAGCAAGTCTGTCGACCTAGTCCACAAATCCCAAAACTCCATCATGAAAAGTTTCAAGAAAAAATACACGATTAAACTCGGATCTCCAACTTCCAACATAGACCCCCACTACCATGTCTCCTTCTCTAACATCAGGGGTCTACGTTCTAACCTTCCAGAGGTTGAAACCCAATTATAGGAGACTAAACCAGACCTATTATTCCTAAGCGAAACTGGCATTGGACAGACTATTTCCCTAGATGAGTTCGTAATTAAAGGATACTCTTAACTTCCAAATCTGACTCCCAAGATCGCCATGGGCATGGAATATATGCCTATATTAAAGATGGCTTTCCATGTGGTAGGGGCATCTCCAGAGAAGATCCTAACTTACTCTATATCATGTGCTTCCGGGTTGCACTTGCTCACACTACTGCGGAGTTACTATCTTTAAAAATATATCTGCGAAAATTGACTATGTCCTATCTGCTTATCCTTCAGCTAACATTCACATATGTGGAGACTTCAATGTTCACAATGTGGAATGGTTAACCCACTCAAACAAGACTGACTATGAGGGGAGGTTCTGTCACGATTTCTTCATTGCTTATGACCTCGCTCAGATTGTTCGCAAACCCACCCATATGCCCGATACTGATGGCCAGTATGAGAGTCTCCTAGACCTTTTTCTCACAATGTGCCCTGAACTATGTTCAGTTTCTGTTCTGTCTCCACTTGGATCTTCCGACCACTCTGTTGTATCAGTTAAGATAAAAATGAAATGTAATAAGTCCTCAGATGTACCTCTCCATCGTACAGTATATCGATACTCTATGGCTGACTGGGATAGCTTCCGTACATTTATATCAGATCTACCTTTGCATTCCATGTTTAAAAATGATGCGTCCTCTTTAGTATCAGACCAGACAGAATGGTAAATTGTAGGTATAGACAGTTTTATACCCTCAAAAAAGTTTCAGCAAAGACCTAACAGCCAGTCGTGGTTCTCTCCAGAATGAGCTGCTGCCATTGCGCACAGAAATCAGTTTTTCCATTGCTTCCTTTCAGGACTGCCAGCAACCACTAAAAAAGTGATAAAGGACGTAAGAGAGTTGTATGCTCAGTCTGTCAAGTCTAAAGTAGCTGAGCAGCAGCTTGGTTCCTACCAGTATTGGCAAATAGCAAACAGAAGCTCTATCCCAATTATCATCAATGGACCTGAGGTAACTAACTGCAGCTAATTCTACCCTTTGCGACCAAGGCCGCCAACCCCCAATATTTTCTCATGTATCAAAAAATACGCTATGTGATATACAAATATCTGTACGTGATATTGCCAAGCTAATCAAAAACCTCAATTCCAGTAAAGCAACCGGCTCTGACGGTATTCCAATTATAGTACTCAAAAAACTTCAAACTAATGCCCATACTTACAAAACTATTTAAACGTTGTCTTAAGGAGAATTGCTTCCCATCCCACTGGAAAATCTCATCAGTATGCTCTGTATTTAAGAATTCAGGTGATTGGTCATCTCCCTCTCAGTACAGGCCAATAAGTCTCCTGTGCATCATGAGTAAGTTGCTGGAATCTGTTAAATAGAGAAGTAATCAACCATCTCAGCAAAAATAACCTTCTTAGTGACACAATATGGTTTCCGTTCTGCTAGATCTACAGCAGATGTGCTTACAGTTATATCTCATAGGATTAGCGAATCTCTCAACGGAGGCTTCCTTTCTAGGTCAATTGCTCCTGACATATCAAAGGCCTTTGATAGAGTGTGGCATAAAGGTTTATTTACAAGATCTACAGTTACGGTATAGCTGGAAATGTCTTTTCAATTATTAAATCATTTCTCTCTGATAGGTTCATAAGAGTAGTGGTAGATGGACAAAAATCGGAGGCCTGCAATATAAATGCTGGAGTCCCTCAGAGGTCAATCCTGGGTTCAACTCTCTTCCTGATCTACATTAATGACATCCTTACATCATTCATAAACATTTATGTTGATGACACTACCATCTATCGTAGCACATCTAAGACCGTAAACGACAAAGTTCTCTCTGATTCTCTCTTCTCCAATCTTGAGCATGTGGTATAATGGGGAAAGAAGTGGCTGGTTACTTTTAATGCATCTAAAACCAAGCTTTTATCTTTACATCATCAACGCTCTGAGCATCAATTGAAATGAATGGCTCTCGTCTTCAGGAGGCCTCATGTTTTGACAAGCTTCTGGGCTTGACCTTTACTCCTGATTTTAAATGGAATACATACATCAAATCCGTCACCAAGGTCGCTGGAAAAATGGTGGGATCCTTCTATCGATCCAGTAGATATCTCACTGCTGATGCAGTTCTCTATCTATATAAGAGCCAGGTACGTCCAAGGATGGAGTACTGTTGCCACATATGGGCAGGAGCTGCTAGAAAGGACTTATTCTGCCTTGATAAAGTTCAAAATAGACTTTGTAGCTTCATAAGAGATGTCCTTTTCTTTTCCCTGCAACCTCTTTCTCACAGAGATGTTACGAGTTTGCTTTATCGTTATTTTCATGGCAAGTGCTTGTCTGAGCTTCAATCTATGGTTCCCCCTCACCAAACTTTCCCAAGAAATACTTGTCTAGCTAAAAACACTATCAATAATTCCCCCCACTCTTTATCTGTGCCTAAACCTAAATGTAGATTCCATGAACTAAGCTTCTTTCTTAGAACTGCATGCCTGTGGAACTGTCTTCCGTTTTCCTGCTGACTCTAATATGGTTGTCTTCAAGTCCAATGTAAACAAGTTCTTGATGAGCTGTTCCACTTAAGTTAACAAATTTATCGAATTTCCATTACTAACGATTACTATATTGTCCAATTAACTACTGTACACTCTTTAACCCTTATCCTCGAGTGGCCTCTAGGTCTTGATAAGTGGTGATGCCTACGCTTTTATGGAATAGTTCATCTTTTAATCCATTACATGTGAAATCGTTTCATGAAACAAACTTATCCTGAAAATTTTCAGTCATTATTTTAAATCATTCGAGAGCCACCATCTTTGAAATGTTTAAACCACTACAAGAAGGAACAGGGTCGGTTTTAAGCTGATTTGACATATTTAGTCAAATTAGACTCCTCACTATGAGGGCCTCTGCATATGTATATAGGTGTGATGCATTAGTGTTCCACATGTATAATTTAGTAATGCTATACATTTGAAAATCCGCTGCCAAAACCACTGAAGAAAAACGTACAGCTGCATTCAATTTGGGGGCAAAATTATGAAATATAATTATAAAATAATTTACCTGAAAAAGCAAACAACACTTTCATGATATTTTATGTTTCAGAATTTTTTGAGATGAGGATTGATAAATTGTATTATTTGGACTACTGTTCTCATCTTGAATGTTATTCTCACGTTTTGACTGATGTAACCTAACCTTTTTCAAATGCATGTACAGAATTTTGATCAGAAATATTTAATTAACACTGGTAACTTGCTTTTGTTCTGTTAATTATGACCAAGTAGAAACTTTATGAAATTTGTAAATTTATTCTTCGTCTCGCCTTTAACTTTCAGAAGCCTATCACTTAAAACTAATTATACTTAGCACTTTTATTCATTATGCCATAGATTCCAGAGTTTGACAGAAAGATTCCAGAGTTTAACAAGACTAACATGAAGAAAGTCAGGTTATATTGACCGACATTTTGTGACAATAACATCCAAGTTAACAGTAAACTGAATAATCCAAATTATATTAATATTTCATTGTTACAAATAAAATCTGAGGGATATTATCAACCTTTTATATAACGTAAGCATAATCTGGCTCAACTTCAGTAATCTAACAAAACTCATTTCAACATAAAACTAGAATACCCGTTATAAGTGGGGTAAAATAGATTCATCAGACAGAACAGTTTTATACCACTTTTATGTCTCCTCATGAAGATTCAACTGAAGTTTTCAAAAGAGGAGGGGGGTTCAATATTCTGCCCCTAAAATATAAAATATTCCACAGAAATTGAAATTTAAGAAATACTTATTGATATCTAATACCTATTGGCAACATTTTACAAAAATTGGCGGTATTTAAATTTTTATCAAGAGCTTCATATTTTCATTTTTTAAATTTTTAATTCATTCTTGAATAAAAAAAATTAACAAAAAACCGTTTGTTTACAGCATTGCTATCACTGATAGTATTGCTGCTGCTACCATTACCCTTTCGTCTACTTTGCATAGAACTGAATTCAATTATAGACTGAATCATAAAACTGAATTCAATTATAGACTGAATCATAAAACTGAATTCAATTATAGACTGAATCATAAAACTGAATTCAATTATAGACTGAATCATAAAACTGAATTCAATTATAGACTGAATCATAAAACTGAATTCAATTATAGACTGAATCATAAAACTGAATTCAATTATAGACTGAATTATAGAACTGAATTCAATTATAGACTGAATCATAAAACTGAATTCAATTATAGACTGAATCATAAAACTGAATTCAATTATAGACTGAATCATAAAACTGAATTCAATTATAGACTGAATCATAAAACTGAATTCAATTATAGACTGAATCATAAAACTGAATTCAATTATAGACTGAATCATAAAACTGAATTCAATTATAGACTGAATCATAAAACTGAATTCAATTATAGACTGAATCATAAAACTGAATTCAATTATAGACTGAATCATAAAACTGAATTCAATTATAGACTGAATCATAAAACTGAATTCAATTATAGACTGAATTATAGAACTGAATTCAATTATAGACTGAATTATAGAACTGAATTCAATTATAGACTGAATCATAAAACTGAATTCAATTATAGACTGAATCATAAAACTGAATTCAATTATAGACTGAATTATAGAACTGAATTCAATTATAGACTGAATCATAAAACTGAATTCAATTATAGACTGAATCATAAAACTGAATTCAATTATAGACTGAATCATAAAACTGAATTCAATTATAGACTGAATCATAAAACTGAATTCAATTATAGACTGAATCATAAAACTGAATTCAATTATAGACTGAATCATAAAACTGAATTCAATTATAGACTGAATCATAAAACTGAATTCAATTATAGACTGAATCATAAAACTGAATTCAATTATAGACTGAATCATAAAACTGAATTCAATTATAGACTGAATTATAGAACTGAATTCAATTTAGATTACGTCTTTCAGTTGTGTTCTCAAATTGATAAACTCATTAGTTTAGAAGTGAATTCTGTACACAAAAATATATCATTGAAAGATAAGTTATAAACGTTTTGGAAAGATCTTCATCATGACATTATTTAGGACTGTTCCAAATAATAAAGCACAATTAATCTTGATTGAGATTGTCGGACTGACTTCCTCATCTTGGTTGTTATAGTCACAACGTTTCGGCCGTTTTGCCCTCCGGCCTTCGTCAGGTGTTTTGTATCGAACTGGGGAACCGTTTGTTAGGAGTCTCGAACCCAACCCTTTATTATTGATGAAGGCCGGAGGGCAAAACGGCCGAAATGTTGTGACTATAACAACCAAGATAAGAAAGTCAGTCCGACAATCTCAATCAACAAAAACACCTCATCTCAAAAATACAGACAATCACAATCTAATTTGCTTTAGATACACCTGGACAAAGTATTCCCACCTCTACCACTCCCAAATCTATCCTTCATTTTTTTTTCTCAGTACCCTACTTCAAAAACTTATCAATTGTTTTTATACAAGTTTTCAAAAATTCTGGTGAAAGAAATGTACCCACTAAATTATAACCCCATTATCCTCCTCCCTGTCTTCACCAAAACCTTTGAGTCCTTAATCATGCATTAGTTTGCCACTTCGTAGGTAATAAACATCTTTCTGGCTGATAGTGTGGATTTAGACTAGCCTGTTCTACTGCAAATATCCTAACTGTAGCAATACATATGAAAAATTTGAGATGGCTTAAAATATTTCAATATTGGTATCCATAGAAAGAGCTTGATGAGCTAAGAAAGAATCTTTAAATTTTTTAAATTCAATTAAGGAAGTTATGACTATTTTTGTGCCTCACACGTTTGGATATTTTCCCCTCTTTAAAACCATATGCGTTTTGTCACATTTTTTACACTACTTTTTCAGTAAAAATGCTATATCTTTGTTAAAACAGTAGATTAAGCAATGAAATTTACCATATAAGTGTATTTTTGTGCTAGGAATTAGAATATGCTACTGAAAATCTCCAAAAATGAATGGTTTCCAAATAAGCTGCAGTAAATGCACATAAATATGCTGCAATTCCTTAAAGATGCCATGTATTCATTAAAAGAAAAGAAGTTAAAGAACTCAAAGCTGAATTGTAATGCATTTTATGTACAAATAACTGAAATCAAAATCTAGGACTGTTTAAAAATGAATATATTACAATATTTCTTTGGTATTATTGCAGATTAATACCTTCCGTTAACCCCCATCCCATCTGACCACCTCTCCAAAATATGCGATTTTACCTTTGTAGGCAATTACGTGTGAATACCTTGAAAAACTTTAATGAAAGCTTTTTTTTTTTTTTTTTTTTTGTCTTTTTAACCATATATTTTTAAAATTTGACCAGAAATAACGCTGGACTGGTCGGGATTGCTTTAATTATATATTCTGATAACTGAATAGCCCTAATTAAGTTAATTATGTTTCAACTAAGAACATATTTTTTATATTCATATTTTCATTTTTTAAATTTTTAATTCATTCTTGAATAAAAAAAATTAACAAAAAACCGTTTGTTTACAGCATTGCTATCACTGATAGTATTGCTGCTGCTACCATTACACATAGTTTTTAGATACTTTTTTTTTTTTTTTTTTAAATAGAAAATTTTTTTTCCGGGTATCATAATTTTAAATTGCTCGGTACCACAAGAGAAAGCAAGTTTTTACTTTACTTTAACGGATAAAAATAGTAAAAAGATTGATTTATTTAACAGTGCAAAAATGAGTTCTCAAAAGAATTTCGGACACCCAAATCTATTAAAAGTGATATCTCTTCTAGTAAATTTCCAAATTTCATGAAAAAAATTCAACACAAACGCAGTATGACGATTCACAATTTGGGAAGATGGGGAGGGGGGGGGTTACAAAATCTTACCGAAAACGCTGTTTTATGATGTTAACATTTTGATTGCTTAAAATTCTTAAAATATATAATGTACATTATTAATTCATTTGAAAGTATATTCATTTTCGAACAAAACAGTGGTATTTTGAGGACTAGAAGTGCTTTGGTTTTTAAAATATGACGATTTTAGCAGAACCCACTTGAAATCTGTGATTATCCAAAACGTTTTATCGTCTGTGTGTATTTCTACTAACTGTAATCACTGAACGTATACACCATGCACTGGATAAGGCAGCGGAGGCTAGGTCAGTAGCTATAAATATATCTAAGGCCTTTGACAAGGTTTGGCATGTTGGTCTTTTCATCAAAATTAAATATGGTATTACTGGACGCATAATTAATATAATCAAATCCTTCTTAGATAATAGAAAAATCCAGGCTGTCCTTGATGGTGGTACATCTGAACAATATGATATAAATGCCACAGAGGTCAATCCTCAGACCATTTTTATTCCTGATATTCATAAACGATCTCACTGTCTCCAAGATGGGGATATTTGCTGATGACACTATGCTCTATAACAACAGACAGGAAGGTTAAACGAATGAATATATATTAAAGAAAATGGGAGAACCTCTAATCTGTAGTGGAATGGGGCTGAAAGTGGTGGTAATGTTCAATGCCACTAAGACTAAGCTTATTTTCTTTAATAGAAAGAAACCTTCTCAACCACTGATGGCCATGGCTAATGATACACTATCTGAAAGTACTTCTCTCAATCTCCTAGGCTTCACATTCACAAATAACATGAATTGGAACAAATACATTGAAGTAATTGCCAAGGCTGCTGTGAGGAAAGTTAGCTCTCTCTACAGTGCTAGAAGCTTACTTATACCGAAGAGTATACTGTATCTCTAAAAAGCCACTATTCGCCCATGCATGGAATATTGTTGCAACATCTGGGTTAGTGCATCTACCACTAGTCTCTTGCTCTTAGACAAGATTCAAAAACGAGTCTCCAACCTAATAGGTCCCACACTAACAACCAAACTCTAACCTTTGTCCCATTGTCGAAATGTGGCATCTTTGCGTATTTTAATAGTAAGTGCTTTGACGAAATGAATCATGCTTTATGGCATATAGGGATCTCAACAGTGAATCATGCTTTATGGCATATAAGGATCTCAACAGTGAAAAGTTGGCTCTTCACTGTTGAGATCCTTACATACCGTAAAGCCTTAAGGGATAAAAAGAATTATTATATGAAAGATGCAGAAATCAGTGAAATTTTCTCAGGTCCCATTAGTTCTTTATTATTTTCCTATTTTATAGTTAATTTTATCTGATTGAAATGTAAAGTGCACTTGAGAGTTTTAATTACTCAAAGGCTGAGAAACATGACATTAAAGGAAATGTAATTAAACTACAGACTTTGCCAATTGGTCTGTTTGTTTGTTTGTTTGTTTGTTCTGTTTTACGGCATATCAACCACTTTGGGGTCATTTAATGCCGAAAGGTTCGTTATGTTGTGTTAAATATTGGTTTGTTCTTCTTAAGGTTTTTCTTTTTTTTGGGGGGGGGGTCTTTCCTTATATTTTTGAGTATATTTTAGTTTCTTTCAGAAAATTGATAATTTTTTGGGGATCAATCTTGTTTAATATTGTTTTCAGATTTTTTTCTTGGTAATACTTTGTTCGGATTTGTTCAAGGTCAATGCAGTTTGTCAGTATATGGTGTATTGTGTAGGGTTCTTGACACGTTATACAGTTTGGTGTCTCCTCCCCTTTTAGTAGATGTGAGTGGGTGATGTGAGTGTGACCTATTCGCAGTCTGGTCATTACTACCTCTTCCTTTCTTGTTAACTTTTTGGTGTTTCTCGTTCCAATATTTGGTGTTATTTGGAATAGTTTGTTTTTGGTGCATGAGCTCCAGTTTTCTTGCCGTTTTCTCTTCAAAAATGTGTTTATTTTAGTCTTTAGGTCTGTATAGGGGATTTTTCCACTTATGTGGTTTTGTTGCAGAGTTTCCTTTGCTGCCTTATCTGCTTGTTCATTCATGTATATGCCGATATGGCTTGGTATCCAGCAAAAGATAATGTTTTTTTTCATGGTTATGGCATCTATTTTGTTTAGCAATTTTGTAATAAGTGGGTTTGTCATTTTTTTTTCTTTTAGAGATATGAGTATTGAAAGTGAGTCAGTAAATATGATATATTTTTGATGGTCATCATTGGTTATTATATTCAGTGCCGAATCTATGGCTGTTGCTTCTGCGCTGAAAATAGAAGATTCGTTTGGGAGCCTTTTCTTTAGTTTTATTTTTTTGTGGATGGCTGCGCATCCTACTTTATCTCCATCTTTTGATCCGTCAGTGTAAATTTGTGTATATTCTTTGTATGTATTCTGGATGATAAGTAGTTCTTCATGGAAGGTTGATGGGTGGGTTTTCGTTTTGGGATATTTATTTAATTTTAATATTATGTGTGGTTGTTTGATCATCCAGGGTGGAGTTTTTGATTTGTTATATTTATGTATTTTTGTAATGTCCATTTGGGCTTCTGTGAGAAGGTTTTTTATCCGGAGGCTGTAGGGCTTGATGATATTTTCTTTCTTGTTGAAGAGATGTGTGTATTGTGGGTGGAGGGTACATTGGTATGCAGGATTTGTTGGACACGATACCAGCTTTAGGTAATATTGTAGCGCTAACTTCTGTCGTCTTAGAATCAGTGGAGGCTCATGGGCCTCTATATAGAGGCTTTCTACTGGAGAGGTTCTAAATGCTCCCAAGGCTAATCTTAATCCTTGATGATGGATTGTATTTAGTTCTTTTATGTAGGACTTCCTTGCTGCTCCATAGATGAAGCATCCATAGTCCATTTTAGATCTGATTAGAGTTTGGTATAATTTCAATAATGTGACTTTGTCTGCACCCCAATCGGTGTGTGCTAGGACTTTGATCAATTGCATTGTCTTTTGGCATTTTGCTTTTAAATATTTTATATGCGGTATAAAGTTCAATTTTTTATCGAATATAATACCTAAATATTTATGTTGGTCGGTGAGTGGGATGTTCTTGTTATCCAGTTTCAGGTTGGGGTCGTGGTGGAATTTTCGTAATTTGCAAAAGTGGATGCATTTAGTTTTTTCCTCTGAGAATGTAAATCCATTTTCTATGGCCCATTTGTTTATTTTATTCAGACAGAGTTGTAGTTTGCGTTCGGCTGTTTGTATATATTTAGATTGGTAGTATATAAGTAGGTCGTCCACGTATAGGGCGTTTTCAATTCCTGGGTCTATGTTTTTTATGATATTGTTTATTTTAATGTTGAAGAGGGTGACAGACAGGATACTGCCTTGGGGGACCCCCATTTCTTGATCTTTTTGGACTGAATAAGTGTTGTCCATCCGTACTTGGAAGTTTCTATTTGTTAAGAAATTTCTGATAATTTCTGGCATTCTACCCCTAAGTCCTAGTTCATACAGGTCTTTTTGGATTCCGTATTTCCAAGCGGTGTCATACGCCTTTTGCATGTCAAAAAAAATTGCTATTAGATGTTCTTTTTTTGCAAATGCTTCTCTTATGCGTGTTTCCAGTTTTATTAAGTGATCGGTGGGGCTTCTATTTTTCCTGAAACCCGACTGGCTTTCTGTAATTAGATTTTTGCTTTCCAAGTACCAATTTAACCTTTCGTTAATCATTCTCTCAAAAGTTTTGCACAAACAACTAGTTAGTGCAATGGGTCGGTAGTTTGTTGGGTTTGTATGGTCTTTTTTTGGTTTGGGTATTGGGATTACTGTTGCCTGCTTCCAGTTTTTTGGAATGTTGTTAGTTATCCATATCTCATTGTAAATTTGTAATAAGTAGTCCAGTGATGGTTTTGGTAGTTTTTTGAGGAATTGATAATGGATCTCGTCGGGGCCGACTGCTGTATCGGGAGATTTGTTTATTGCCTCCTCTAGTTCTGCACTGTTGAATAATTGATTGTAGTTTTCTTCATTTTTTGATTTGAAGTTTATTTTTATTTTTTCTTCATTTTTCTTTATAGCTTGGAATTTTTTATTTTGGTTTTTTGTTGATGAGTTCATTGAGAATTGTTCTGCTAATTTATTTGCGATATTTTGTTTGTCGGTAATCTTTGTGTTGTCGCATATAAGGTGTTTAATAGGGTTCTTTGTATTTTTTCCTGCTATTTTTCTGACCATCTCCCATACTTTTTTGGGTTTTGTGTTTTGATTAATTTTTGTTACATAGTCTTTCCACGAGTTCCGTTTTGATTCTTTGATAGTTTTCCGTGCTTTGGCTTTGCTGTTTTTATAGGTGTCCAAATTTTCTTTCGTTGGACTGTTTTTGAATTTCCTTAGGTTTGCACGTCTGGCTCTTATAGCTTCTTTGCATTCTTTATTGTACCAGGGTTTGTTATATTTTGTAGTAGTGGAACTTTTTGGTATGTTCTCCTCGGCTATTGTGAGTAGGGTGTTGCTGAAATATGTGATGTGTTCTAAGTCAGGATTCGCTTCAGGTATTAATCTGTATTGACATGTATTTTGGAAATTTTCCCAATTTGCCTTTTGTAAATTCCAGCGGGGTGTTTTGTCTTCTGGCTTGGGATTCTCGTTTTCTATTATGATTGGGAAGTGGTCACTTCCGCATGTATCCTTATGTGTTCTCCAGCTATAATCCATGTATATAGTTGGGTCACATAGTGTTATATCGATTGCTGATAGGGTTCCCGTTGGTGGGTGCATATATGTATTCTCTTTGTTGTTGAGTAGGCATAGATCATTTTGGTTAATTATTTTTTCTATGGTTTGGCCTCTTTTGTTGTTTTTTTTACTGCCCCACCATATATTGTGACTATTGAAGTCTCCCAACAGTAGAAAAGGTTTAGGTAGTTGTTTGATTATATTGTTTAATTCTGTTTCGTTTATTGTTTCATTTGGTGGTATATAGAGTGAGCATAGGGTTACTGTTTTGTGTAGTGTTGCAGTTATTGCAACAGCTTGCATATTTGTTTTTAAGTTCACTTTGCTGTGTGGAATGTTTTCGTTTATCAGTATTGATGATCCACCGGTGGCTTTGCATGATAATTTGTTTATGTGGTTGTATATTGAGTAGTGTTTTATGTTAATTTTGTCATTTTCTTTTAAGTGTGTTTCCTGTAGGCAAATTATTGCAGGACATAAGGATTTGATAAGTATTTGCATTTCTTCGATATTAATTTTTAATCCTCTTATGTTCCACTGTAGGATTTTGTTAGTCATGGTTTATATTTTCTTTTGGTTTTGGACTGTTGGTGTTTATGTCTACGTCCATAGTTTCGATGTTAGTTTGGGTGTTTCTTTTGGAAGTGGATGGTCTGTTTCTTGTTTCTGGTGAGAGGCTTTTTTGGGGTTTTGGTCTGGGACTTTTAGATTTACTTTGTCTTGACTGTCTTTTTTGGCTACCAGTTTCAACTAGTTCAAATTTATTTTCATTTTCAATTAATACTAATTCTGTTTTTTGTTTGTCATTTTGTTTTTGGGGGGTAGTTTTTTTGTTGTTCTGTTCTATTTCCATTTTTTCTGTTGTTGTGTGTTTATTTTTAACATCTGTTTTTGTCCTTGTTAGTGACTTGGATCTTTCACGTTTTGATAATTGAGGAGGTTTCATTTCTTTAGAGATTGATTCCTCAATATTGATGGAAGTTTTTCTGATTTCCTTTGTTTCGTTTTCTTTTATACTGGGTTGTTCGTTTCTGACTTTTATTTGGCTGTTAGAATTTATTTTCAGTTCTGATAAAAAAGATTTTAATTCTTCAAGTATGTTCTTTAGTTCTTTTGCTAGGTTTGCAATTTCTGGAGCAAGGTTTAGTTCATTGTAGTTGTACATTTTGTTTGCTTGTTGGGTTATTGTGGCATATGAGTTTTTGGTGCGATTTGTGACTTCTTTGCGGGCTTCTTGGAAGGTTATATTTTTTTGATATTTGATTGTTATTATTTCCTTCTCTTGCTTATATATTTTGCACTGTTTTGAGTGAGAGTGGTGCTCTTCTTGACAGTTTGTGCATTTGGTTTTATTTGGACAGTCTTCTTCATCGTGGTCTGGGTTTTTTTCACTGCAGTTTCCACATGTGAAGAATCTTAGACATTGGTCTTTATTATGTCCAAACTTTTGGCAGTTGTAGCATTGTAAAGGTTTTGGAATGTATTGTTCTATTTTCGTTCTTTCATAACCTATATTGATGGTCTCTGGTATTTGAGGATAATTGAATGTTAATATATAAGTGTTTGTATATATTACCTCTCCTTTTTTTTTAAATGTGATTCTTTTTACATCTGTGACCCCTTGGTTTTTTAGTTCTGTTTTGATTTCTTCTGTTGTGCAGACGGAGATTTCCTGGTTTTTTATGACTCCTTTGGAGTAGTTTAGTGTTTGGTGTGGATAAGCTTTGATGTTTGTTTCATGCAATTTTTGTAGTTGAAGTAGAGTTTTGGCCTGTTTTTTATTTTGTACTTCTACCAATATGGTACCATTCCTTAATTTTTTGACATTTTTAGGTGTTATTTTGCTTGATATTACCTTTTGGATAATGAAGGGTGACATTTTAGTTAACGGTATATTAGACGTTGCTTCTAGCACGATGAATCTTGGAAAGTTTGTATCTTCATTGTCGCTGTCAGAGTCTATTTCTGTGTGTGGTCTCTTGGATTTTTTGGCATTCATAATAATTTTTGAAAAATTCATCAGCCATGCTCCCCACCCTCCTCGGAGCCCCTTATGGGGAAGAACTATGAGGGGGTAAATCCCATTCGCCTCGGTTCTCCAGGGCTACATAGCTGGTATACTCAAACATGGGGAGGTTTCCAAGCATTCACAATATATGGTTATGCCCACCCAAGTATGGGATTTCCCTGTATTTTTATTATTCCTGATGGTTACCTTTTTCCCAGCTTGATTGACCCTTCAGCCATCGCTTATTAACTCAGTTTATTGTTTATGTTGAGTGTTAGTGTGTTTTTGTTTGGATTGTCTGAATTAGTGCTTGTCATGACCAACCGATTGATTGGATCGGGCCTATCCAACCTCCCGTCTAGCCTAGTAAGGGCCAAAGTGGTGTGTTGTAGTATCATGTTATTATTTCCTAGGCATGTTCCACTCAACCACCAGGATCCCGTTCTTAATGCATTACGGGTTGCCACCAACGGTCAACTGGTGGTCCCATTGAAGGATTTTTACCCTCTGCAGGGGGGCAGTTGGTATGTTCTATCGCCCTACCAACTAGGCAAAAAAAAAAAAAAAAAAAAAAAAAAAGGGGTGAGGAGGTGAAGGAAAAAGAAAACGAGGGAGGGGAAGGGGAGGAGAATGTTGTTTTTGTTTTTGTTTTCGCAGAACATGACTAAGTTTTGCAAAAGGGAATAAAAAAACAAAGACATCTATGTAGGTGCGTTTCATCTCAGGAAGTCAGTAGACAGCCTGATCTGGTAGCACCAGCCAATTGGTCTGAGTGTAAACAAGAAAATATGAAGGAAAGGAGAATGTTGTGTGTGTGGGGGGGTGTATGTGTGCGGGAATGTATGTGTATGTATGAGTGTGTGTGCTTCATTCTTGCCACCTGAGAAGCAGATTACCACCTTCCAAATGATGTTGCCATGCCAACAGAAGAGTCTACTGTTAAGCCACAAACCAATTTAGAATACCTCCGCCACCCGTCAGCCTTTTTGCAGGTGGATGACAGAGAGACCGGCCCTGAATGAAATTACAGCAATTGAATGAAGGGATAGGCAGTGTCAGAACATAGGAATATGAGTGACCCCAAGAAATGAGGTGAAATAGGGGCAGGGTGTCTAATAAAGAAATTAAATGCACTAAAAGTGAACACACTAAGTAATTAGTTAACACAGGAGGGAGGGTGGCATAATTTCTGACACTTGTTTCAATTTAGAATGACCCCCAGAATTTCAAATATGCTCAGAATGAGTTGGTTCCACTTAAGATTTTGAGAGTCTAAACACTACGTCGAATAATAAGAATAATTGAGAAACCAGAAAAACATTTTTATAAACCAGCTGCGGAATGAAACGTGAGCACAAGACGAAATGGCAAAGATTAAGACAATCTAACGAAAAACATTTTAGACAAATGAGAAGAAGAAGGAAACGTAGAAGTTGCCTATGTAAACAAATAGATTCTCGGTGGATTCAAAATTTAACACAAATCAGAAAAACATCTGATTTTGATCAGATTTTCAACACAGAGTCTATTCCCCGTAGAATAATTGCCGAGTAATATAAATAAATACGTATTAACAAAATACATAAAAGTGGTAACTGAACAATATCTTTGCTCATGGCAGGACTAGTTCTGAACGACCGTCCGCTGTGTCTGTATCCGACTCTTTCGTTAACTGCTTCTCATGGACGGAAGTGACATCATAGAATAATTCATTATTCCCGGTAATAGGAGTGCGCCCTCAATACCTCCCTCCCAAGCTTTTTGTTCATAAAAGCTGTTAATACATTTTACATTTAGGATCGATCATTAGTGGATTGGTGACCTTTCCCTTTCTTTTCTGAACCGGCTGTCTTAGTTCAGATGCTGTTATGGGGAGGTTTGAGATCAAATGTATTGAAAATAGTGCCGATCGGTTCTTCCTCCAACAGTGGTGCATCGCAAGTCATCTGCACGACATCTTAATTGGTTTTTTGGTATTGTCAGACATTATATGAAATATACAAGCTCCAATACCAAATGAGCTTGCGTCAGTCGCTACTATTATTTTCATGTTTGGATCATTGTGTGTGAGAAAAAGATCCATTGAGAAATCCGCGCATACACTCTTCTGATTTGTCTTTTTGGTCACATATACGGTAGGGGCTGCCCAATCACTAGTACTGACTTTTGATAGTATTCCAGCCTTTTGTAACCAATCCAGTTCCTTATCAATTTTCTCAGTTGTCGCAAACGGGACGTTTTGTTTCTTCTTGAAAACTGGTAGAGCATTTCCCTTCAATTCAAATCTGGCTATAACCTTGGTACATTTTCCAAGAACTGATGAGAAAACTTCTGAAAATTTTTCCTTTAACTCGTTCTTCAGTTATTGTAAATGAGTCTTCTACCTTATGGCAGAATTTATTCATAGGTTGGTCCCACAATTCAAATCGTTCCATCCAATCTGTTCTGAAGAGGTTTTCGGATGTCTTATGCACATAAACTTTCACTTTTTTGGTAGTGCCATTTAACGTCACAGGGAGTGTCAGTTCTCCCTCAAATTTTACTTTATCGCATGTGACTGCTCGAGCTGACTTATTTGTCTTTTGCATAGTTGGTTTCTTCAACCTTTCCCATGTCTGTAGGTTGATAATGGACAGGTCTGTGCCGAACTCCACTATCTTATTGAGGATGTTGACCGTGATGTATTTCTGCTGTTTCTTCTCGACTTTCCTGTCAAATCATGTTTGTTGAACCCTGTGGTTTTTGTTCCTTTTGCGTCACCTTGTGGCTTTCCCTGCCACACTCCTTGCATATTTTGTTTCTGTAAAAACATCTATCAGACCAATGTTGTCCACCGCAATGGTTGCACGGTCTTGTACGTGAATTTGGTTTGAAAATTGGATGGCCAAACTTTGGTTGTGCATGGTTTTTCTTCTCGTTTGTTTTTTTTTTCTTATGAAAGTAATCCTTTTGTCTGAAACTAGTCCTTCATACATATGACACACCTGATTCTTCAATGTTTTGTGAGTCGTTCTTTACACTAACTACACGTTTTCAATCCTCAGCCAACTTCTGGAGAGTGAGCCCTTGTTCATTTTTGAGTCTAGATAGGACTTATCATCTTATCTCTGCATTTTTTGCTGAGACGAGACCCTATGCAAGAATCAAACATTTGAAATCATTCACTGATAATTCAGCCGAAAATCGTCAGTGTTTGTTAACCATAAACATGAAGGGGAGATAGTTTTCGTTATCATGTTTTGCCAGGTTGAAACACTTCCATCTCTTGTGAAAAAATGTCTCATTTGGGCTAAAGAGTTCAGATAAGAGCTTGACCACTTTGGAGAATTCCAGCTCGTTCGTCTTCCTGAGTAAAATACAGTCAATGAACTGTGTTCTGTGTTCTGTCGTCCCTAGCTTCCATAGAAGTAGTCAGACTTTTTCGGCATTGCTCCACTCTTGGCAGTTAACAGTGAATAAATCCTCATATCTCCTATAAAAAGTGTCAAACGTCATATCCTGCTCGGGTAGGTAGATAAATGTATCGATGAAATTCCATATAGTGTTTTAGGAAAATGCGGTGCTGTCATCACTGTGTTCTGTCTTATTCAACATTTTTAAAAATAATTTTTTGTGTCTTCTGTTGGAGGAGAAATTGCTACTCCAACATATGTTGTCGCTCTATCCGTTGCTGAATTTGGTCTTTCAAACTTTCCTCCAACTTTTGTTGGTTATCCATCTGAGTTTTTAATAATTGCGTAATTATGGCCTTAAAGGCTTTCATATTGGTATCCTTTCCAGGTGGACAACAAAAAAAGATTTTTTTTTTTCTGGAGCTGAGCAAAGAAAAATCTCGAAAGCAAAAAAAAATGTATTATTTTTTTGTGTGTGCGTGCGTGTAAATGGGAAGGAAAGAATTTGTTCCTAAAATTTGCTGGCAAAAAAAAAATAATGTTACAATAAATAAAAATGTTCACTTCCAATCACAGTCAGGAAAAACAAAGAAAATTATTCATAACTCAAGACAAAACAAAAGAAATTTGATTCAGTTTTCCCAGTTCATAAAAATGTTTTCCAACAGACATTAGAAGTAAAAAAACAAATATTCAACAATTTAAATGTCTCAGAGTTAATTCTATTTCAGAATTACTTAATCAAGTCACTTGCAAATACGTGCCTAATTACGTCAACACTTTGACAGTTTCGTTTTTTCTTTAAAAAGAAAAAAAAAGGCTCATCTGCATGCGTGAACATTCAAATATAGAATTCAGGTTAAATCTTTGTCTTTAACAGCACATCATAACAGACTAAATTATAACAGTTTATAATGACGTGCTTTTTTTTAAAGACAAAAACTACTTTTTTTTTTTCAATTTTCAAGGCATAAAAATATTACCAAACTTCTGGCTTAGTCTTTTTTTTTTTTTTGTAGAGAGATACTTATGAATTTATCCAACTTTTTTGTATTTACCGACTTTTTGTTTTCAAAAAATTCCTTGTGAAACAAATTTTTC
Organism: Euprymna scolopes; assembly: GCF_053919585.1. Classification (NCBI taxonomy): domain Eukaryota; kingdom Metazoa; phylum Mollusca; class Cephalopoda; order Sepiida; family Sepiolidae; genus Euprymna; species Euprymna scolopes. The sequence continues at coordinate 23,622,438 of NC_136521.1, read as the reverse complement.
TTAGTAGCTTCCAGTTATTTTGTTTAGAGCCGAATTTTTTGTTGCCAAAGTGCTTTTTGGGTTTCAGGTATAATTCAAATTCCTCGATGGCAGTGTTCACCATGTGTTTCTACACTGGGGTATTTTAAAATTAGGTTTTCCCTCATGAGTTTTCGAAATCTCATCACCAGTTGTGGTGTTAGTGATTGAATAAATGACGAGAAAGACACAGTAACAATTAAATAAATATGCATTAAGAAAATACATAAAAGAGGTAATTAAACAATATCTTTGCTTATGGCAGGACTAGTTGTGAATGGCCATCCGCTTCACATGTCTGTGTCTGACTATTGTAAACCGCTTCTCGTACCCAGAAGTGACGTCATGGAATAGTTCATTATTCCCAGTAATAGGGGTACATCCTGAAACCCATCCCCCCGTTTCACTTTGGCTATTATAGATTTTTAATGAAAAGCTTTATATGCTAATCTGTTTCACTAACCACTTAGAAGACTTTATAATACACGTTTTCAGAATACTAGAATACAAAAATTCTTACATTTATTCTAGAGAAGCTGTTTCAATGACATATTCAACAAAGAAGGTGGCAAACATTTTACTCTCCTACAATTATCTACTCCCACGTCCTTTATATATGCTGGGTAATTATCTCAATATAGATGCTTTCACATAAAACACTTGGTTCAATTTTTCTTCTTACTATTATTTACATACTAGCAGGACCGATAAACTGCCATTGCCTGGTGGAAGCATGCCCCTCCCCCTCGAAAAAAGTTTAAGTACAGCTGTTGTTGGTATTGCCCAACCCCCAACCTTCTCACGTGAAGAACGGCTTTTGGAATAGACACTCTAAACATCCTCATGGTAACAATGGCTTTCGGAATGGACACCCCCCAACCTACCTCTGTTAAGAACAGTTTTCTGAATTTTGTTGGTTGTCAAAATATCTGTCCCAAATATAATCTTGATAATCGTTGTCATGATCCCCATGCGCAAATACTATGAACCAACCTTTATTTTTTGTGTGCGCAGTATCAGTCGGAAAAAATGTAAATGTTGGGTACTTATGTATTTTTTCGTTGTTGTTTTTGTTTTACGGCATACCAACCCTTTTCAAGCTATTTAATGCCGAATCCAGTTATTTTAAAGAAAAATCTTTTTAATCGAATATATATTTTTTTCAAGTCGGTTTCTATTTAACCCATAGTTGGGACCCTAACAGGTACTACTACTCCGGGTTAGAGTGGATCTGGGAGCAATGGCAATTAAAGGGTGGCTCCACACTCCCCAAAGCCTGCAAGCTTGGGCCTCACCATCGGATATAGTTTAAGGTTATATCCAGGACCAATTATGTATTTTTTGTTACTATGCTGAAATAATAATGTTATTATTTTGAAAGCCATTCTGAACATGGTGTGTGTTTTGTAAGTAATCTGTGTTTCCACCCTAAAATTTAATAATCACATGATTACATGTTCAATAATAACGTTATTAAATTTTCCCTGTATCCATGTTGACCTTTAAGATCCCCTTTTAGTTATAGGGTGTGCGTCGGTCAAGAAAAATAAAACAGTAAAAAAAAAAAAATAATTAAATAAAAATAACCTTAGTGACATGGAATATGGTTTCTGTTCTGCTAGATCTACAGCAGATGTGCTTACAGTTATATCTTATAGGATTAGCAAATCTCTTGACAGAGCCTTCTAAAGGTCTACTTCACAAGATCTCCAGTTATGGTATAGCTGGAAATGTCTTTTCAATTATAAAATCATTTCTCTCTGATAAGTTCATAAGAGTAGTAGTTGATGGGCAGAAATCAGAAGCTCATAGATCCATCCTGGGTCCAACTCTCTTCCTGATCTACATCAATGATCTTCCAAATAACATCCTTAGATCATTCGTAAACATTTATGCTGATGACACTACCATCTATGGCAGCACATCAAAGGCCGTAAACAACCAAGTTCTCTCTGATTCTCTCTCTATCATAATATTATCCTTTTGACACTGTACACTCTAACTTTTATCCTCAGGTATACATTCCTCGTAAACTTAATAAATATTAGTCTTTTTATAACTCGAATAGGTCACAAATATGTAGGTAAATCAAAATCTTTTTTTTTTTAATAAGGTCGCAACTGTAGTTTCTATAAAATAACTTTGTGCTTAATCAGGATGATTTAAATTACATTAAAAATGTTATATTGCTTAATATTCAAAAAACTACCTATTTGCGTACAATGAGAAAGCCGTATTTTTTTTTATTTAAATGCAAATAGGTCACAAATAATGTAGGTAAATAATATTTTATCCGGAAAAATACTTATTTGCGGACAATTTATATGCGATCTTCTTTGTTAAAAGACAAGTAGGTCACTAATTATGTAGGTAAACGATAATTTTTATTTTAATGATTTCACAACTTCCTTTCTATAAAATAATTTTGTGCTTAAATGCAAATATGTCCCAAATATCGTAGGTAAGCCAATTTTTTTTTTTTTTTAAATAATTTCGCCACTGTATTTTCTATAAAGTAAATTTGTGCTTATCGTAGGTAAATGAAAATGTTTGTTTAAAAAATAATTTAGCAACTGTATTTTCTATACAATAATTTTGTGCTTATTTCCCCCACCCCAATCATTTTTTGTATAAAATAGAAATAATACTGCTCAAGAAACAATTATATTTATTAATTGGAAAACTACTTATTTGTGGATCATTGTAATCATACTATTTCCCCTAAAAAACTATAAGAAGTATAAGATTTATAATAACGATGTATAAGATTCAAAATAAAAAATATCAAAAAACTTCTGTTCGTATTGTTTTGAAGTAAAGGAAAGGTCTATAAACTCCTATGTGTATTGTTTAAAACAAAGAAAATGGTTGGTCGAAAATGAAGTGTTTTTTTTTTCCAAAAGGTGTTTCTCTCTCGCTCTCTCTCACTATGTAGACATCCTCTCAACATAAGTCTATCTTATGCTGTTCGTGTATCTTGAGGTGTTCGTGTGTATATGTTTATGAAATCTGTTGTTCACGCGCTGGTATCGCAAACCACAAATATTTTGATTATGTCTTTGATTTAATTTGCATAAAACTTGAAATGACAGCAGTAGATGAAGTTAATTAATATTGTGGGATGAAGGAAAATGAAACAGAAAAGAAACCGGTTGTTTATCATCCATGTTTTTTTTTACAGCTAATGTGTTCGTTTATTCAATAAGGTTTCTATTCTCAAATAAGCAGGTTGAGAGGTAGCAACGAATGAGAAGGGATGGAAATGTGTAAGGGAGAAATCATTATTTTGTGTAAGGAAAATGAAAAGTTAATGCTTTGTAGAGGAGTTTATAATCCAATTAAGAAGGATGACTAGAGGACATAGTAAGAATGTTTATATATTTTCCGGGTGTAGACTGGTGGCAGCAACAGGACTGTAGAAAGAGAGGGGAAAAATAAGAACTACTTCCTCTGTAGATGATGGCAATCGTCATGATACCTCTCCTAGGATGCAATGTAGGGTTTTAATATAACAAATAATTGTGTCTATGACGGTGGTCAAAAGTTAGAAGATGGCTGATAATAGTTTAGACATAAAAAATTTGTATGTGGCATCTGTTCTTGCAAACCTACAGTAATTTGGTTCAGAGAGGAAAAAACAGCACCTCTGTTATCATATAGGAGATTACATTAAAAGTTGTTCTGATTGTACTTGAAGAATATAAAGAAATATTGGCCAGAATGACAAAAACCGTAATTTGTACTCAGCATGGCCTTTCTATGATAACTCATCTTTTATTATTTTTTCTGCAGCATTTCTTTTTAAACTAAAGATTTGTTTATTCAGATTTAAACACTAAATTCTGTCATATACATTCTTTCATATTCCAGAATAAAAAAAAAAAATAATTTATGAACTTCTCTTTTACTATAGGAATTTGCATTCATAAATTACAAATTTATACTTTTTTCAGAACATAAACTACACTTTGCAGCTTTTTAAAAAATCTGTCAGATCAAAACAAAAAAAAAATACATCTCCATACAAGTACTGGGAAAAAGATCACACATTGGTAGTTTCTTTTACTTTTTTGATGAGTTTACTTAATTTCCAGTGTTTTGTTATATTTTTGCTATCATAATCATTAACACAAAACAAAAAAAAACAAAAGAAACATACAATTTCATTATTTGGGAGAAAATGCACATAAGCAGCTTGGAAAAATGTTTGTGAAGGAGGAATTTAACACAATTTTAGTAGGTATAAATTTACGACAAAATGAAAATAAGTTGTTTTTTAAGAATTAATTTACAAATACATAAGTTTTATAAAATTTTACACTAGTTTTCCTCTGTCACTCCCAAAAAAGCATATTTAAATTAATTTGGTCGATTACATCCAAACAGTCTGAAATAAAAAAAAAAAATATGCAAAGGAATTATTTTTTAATTCAAATATTTGTTAATATAATGTGGAGATCACTTTCCTATCGATATTTTACATAAAATGAGCACCCATTTCTTGGCCATGTAGTGATAATTAAAGGCACCGAAAAAGAATTGGGGGGGGGGTAGAAACTATCTAAGATGTGGGTAGGTATTATTCACTAAGCTATTATTGGAAGGGATCATTTTTTTTTTTTTTTGCAATAAAATAACGTGAAAACACCAAAAATAGTGTGAAAACTATTTACGGGTGAGGTATGATATTTTTTCTGATTGAATTTAGTTTTTTTTCTGCTGTGAAAATAAATTATGACATGAATAAGTAGAAAAGAAAGTGGTGAAAAAATTTAAAATTTTTGCATTTTTTTAGAGGGGGGATGCATAGCTATATCTAACCTGGCGTGATATAGGCAAAAGCGAAGATTGTTACCTTTTTTAATATACAATTTAGAAATTTAAAAAATATATATTTTCGATAGGGTAATATTTTATAAATTGTTGCATAGTTCATCTTAAATGAGTAAATATAATTTATAAAAGCAAAATGTATCAAACAAAATTCCATAAGAACTCATTCTAATTCCAACTAATTTACAACCACCACAAAAATACATTCTTTAACTAGAATGTGTGTGTGTGTGTGTGTGTGTATATATATTATATATATAATCGAACAACCAGAAAATAATACTCCTATGAATTCCCAGCCATATGAGATAATTTCCAATGATAACCATTACGAAATCAACAAAATTCTCCAACAAACAATAATAGTAATCGACCCAACAATCCTAATAATGGTGATCTCCATGACATCCCTCCGATCACTATGTAAGTTCAGACAATAGTACTATAGAAAATACCAATCAAAACTAATCAAACACGAATAGCCACCCCGCTTCTAACCTCAGAGTTTCCCACAATAGCAACATTTCAAATGCCACATTTATATTGGTGCCATATCTACATTAATTGAATTTCAAACCATATGCATTCTTTTAATAATAACACCATACGGTGGGAGAACACTGGTTTGTATAGAAGACTGTGTGAATTACACAAAAAAAGAACTAGAAAAATACATAATGCAAAATACTGAAAGGATAAATATGACAAGAAACGCTGAAAACAAAACAGAAAACAGAGATAAAGTATAAAACGAGAAAAGAAAAATGGGAAGAAACAACTACACAGAAGATTCATGAGGATGACAAAAGATGACAATAACGAAAACATTTGGACATGGATGCAAAAAAGACATGTAAACCAAGAAAATGAATCCCTAATAACAGCAGCACAAGATACAAAGCAAAGATCGACAAAACACAAGAAAACAGCAATTGCAGACTCTGTGGACAAAGAGACGAAACAATAAACCATATAGTAAGCGAATGCAGCAAACTGACTCAAAAGGAATACAAGAACAGAAACGATTAAGTGGGGAGGGCAGTACACTAGGAATTATGCAATCAACTGCATCTCGAATGCACAGACAAAATGGTACAAACATAAGTTGGAAACAGTACTTGAAAATGAGAATCACAAAATTCTATTGGGTATGGAGATACAAACTGATAAACCCATCAAAGCAAGAAGACGAATAATCAACAAGAAAGAAGTGTCCTGTCAAATCGTAGACTTTGCTGTCCTAGCTGAGCACAGGGTGAATACCAAAGAAACGGAGCAAATATACAAAGCTAGCCAGAGAGCTGAAAGGGATATGGATAAAGGAAATCAAGATAGTACCTATAATAGTAGGAGCACTAGGAACAATTCCGAAAAACTTTGAAAAAAGAATGGGAAAAATTGGAATCAGGAATCGCTGCAAAGATACAACAAATAACGATAATGAAAAGAGCTGAAATATTAAGGAAAACCCTTGAATGCGGAGACTAATACACATGTGTAGACCAGACAAACTGCTGCAGAGGCAAAACATGAAACGTTACATGGAACCAAGAACATTGAAGCTGCAAGTTCTCTATCCCCTCACCCATCCCCTCCCATTGCGCCATCATTGCCTCTCCTCTAAAAGAGTGATGCCAAATAGTTGAGAATGTTCAAGGAGAATGGCAAGACCGAGGAGAAAGCACTAACCAGACTGGACAAGTGTGAAGAGAACTGGGACCTTGGGGAGGCTTATTGCCACTGAAATTTAAAAAGAGACCAATGGCAACTGCCAGCGATAAATCAATGGTAAGTGGCTGTTGCAATAACGCAAAATTATTTGCAAATGTTATCAAAAGAGGTGGAAATCTGAGGAGACTTATTCTCACTCAGCTTCCAGGGAACACCATAGGTTGTTTTCAAGGAGAGATCTTTGATGACCTGTGTGTAAGCTCCTTGTGAGCCAATAATAATAATAGTACTTCTCTTACAACAATAATCAGAACACTAAAATCCAAAAATTGTACTTTCTTAATAAAATGGACTATACTGAAAAAAATAAATTGTACAGTCCAGGCTCTAAATTTTTTAATCTTTGCATCTCAGAGACAGTTAAGATAATTACATCCCCCAAAGTGAAAATGTAATTAATTCAAAAAATGAACTAATTTCACAATGCAAACATATGAAGAAATTTAAATTCAGACAATTTGTAATCACTTAGTAAGGTCTATTTTGTATAACAATTATGTACAATAACATTCCCCATACATATCTGGTTGTCTTCATCTAAAATTAAATAACATTATTTTTTATATCCAAACTCCATACAGTATACAACTTTACATTTAAATCCATATCTGTGGCTCAATTCCTTCCCTTCTATTTGAAATATCCACATCAATAACTTTACAAGTGATTTTTACTATTGAAAAAGTTTTTTCACCAACCCCTTATATACTCTAGTTTCAAACTCATTGCTATAATACAAACAACATTTGATTCGACCTCAAAACTCTCTATATAGGCACTTATTCTTTTAAATAACTCATTACAGAACCAACACACTAATTAATGTAGTAATAACTTATAGATCACCATCATAGTAAATTTGTATGTCTTATAAATTGGGTGTCGGGTGCAATCGTTTTCAATCATATGCTTTCTGATTTAACAGCATTCACAACATAAAACATTTCATTATTATCGTCATTATTGTAATAGTTGTCTGCATGTACATGTCCTTCCATTGATTCACATTAACTTAACCCGCAGCAAACAGCGAACCCAGAACCTTTCAATTATAAATAAAGTCTACTAATGAGCTACACTCATCTTACCTCAAAGCGACAATTTAGTTTCGCCCAACGACTATAAAAAACAAGCTGATATATCATTCGGGGCAGTCGAAAAATATTGCTCTGATAACGTGTCTTGCATTACTGCATTTTGTATCATGGTGTGTCGATTCAACAAGACTGTTCTGTGGAGTGTCGATTCAATGATATTGTTCAGTGGTGTGCCGATTTGACAATATTGTTTTAGTTGCATGTCGATTCGACAATATTCAACGATATTCAGGATTGTGTGGAGTAATTTGTTCAGAACCATGCAGTCATGTGATATATCTTTTTTTTTATTAGCATTCTCTCTTCCATCGTGAAGCGACAAGCTATTTCGGCCATCATGGCATTCGATTCAAAGCTAATACCTATTTGTATTTGATGAAAGTAAATTCGGACAGTCAATAGTGGAGTGGTTGGAGAAAGCTGAACTAATGTGCCGGCTGAGTGGGGTGTAGTGCATCATTCCGATGCACTTGTCACATTGTGCATATGCTGTGTATTAGCAATTAAGTGAAGAAAAGCGTGCCGATTTTGAGTGTATAAAGAAAACACTGTACACAGCGTTTGTTTTGGATCCTTTTGCTGCATGGAAGCAGTTTGCAGCAAATTCTTAAACATAAACCATGTTTTGCTTTTATTTATTAGTTAATTCTGTGTTCTTTCTTATCTTAAACAAATTTATTGATGCTTCATGCAATTAAATTATGCATATTTTTTTAACTGGTGGAAAATCTAGTCAAGTAACCCACCCAATGTGCCTATAAAACAATTACCCTCCCCCTATTCCCGATACAAACAAAAACATAGAATTTCCCTTTCTAATATGTAAGATAGTTTTACATGCTTGACCCAGGAGTACACTTTAACAACTCAGCTTTGATACCGAACTCAACACAAAGCCAGTTATTTTAAGCCATAATATTTATGCAAATGTTCTTAAAGACAAAACTAAAATGATTCATTGAAAGTAATGAAACATTAACACAAATTTTTTTTATTTTTTTAATTTAACAATCTGAACATCATTCATAAACATAAGAAACGACCATTTCAAACTTAAGCCAGACAGACCAAAGAAACGGTGATGTCACACTTAAGCCGAACAGACCAAAGAAACGTCTGTGTCAAATGAATCTGGCAGCAAGTAAACAGACAACTCCCTAACATGCTGCCGAATGCTTAGCCATTTATTGTCATTACCAAAGTTCATTTAAAACGATTCATGCATGTAGAGTAGTTTATAGAATAAATGTAGTATTTTGGTGACTGTTGGAGTGAGTATTATGGCCAAATGATCAGCTATTTTGTCTTTTACTAAAAAGAAAATTTGTCAACTTTGAAAAATTAGTCTGGTTTACAATGTATCAAAAAGTAGTGTTGCCCACAAGTATAATCATCTACAACAATACCCTTTCTTTAAGTGAAAATGTTATATCTTGACCATAACATTTTTTCGTTTGGTTCTTACTTTGCATTATGCAAGCAAAAAATATAGTTTTATTTTGAAATATAAAATCCGTGTTGTGGCACAATGATCAAGATATTGATTAACAATCAGTTCTAAGTGCCAGTTATTACATAACTCTTCTACTGAATTATCGTTGAAGAAATGAAAAAATACTATTATGCAAGTAGCTTGTATCATTTCATAGACCGCTGCAATGTTAGATAAGTATGAATGAAAATTAATTTAACTATTATTGTGGTATGCAAGTATTTAAAAAAAAAATAGTTTAATATTTATTAATGTGAAATTTTTGAAGGTTTCGAGCTGAATAATAAAACGTTTCCATTTTAACAGTATTCCTAACTGGAAAAGTTGTTTTTAATATCAGAAGCAAAATACATTTTACTGTAAAAATCATGGAAGGAAACGAAAACACAAATTGGCTAGGCAGAATCAAATATTGATTTGTCAAATTGAAAGCTATTGTGGAAAGATTTAGAGAAATAGACCATCTTCATTTTATACATTAGATTATTTGAAACCAAAATTGCAATAGACAAAATTCTAAAATCCTATTTAAAAACTAATTATGAAATTAAATCCCCCACAATGTGTTTTGTAAACAAATTAGTTATTTTAATTGTTTGCTAGTAATTTTCATTACCCTTCAAAATTTTTGAAATATTGTAATGACTTGGCAACTGTCACTTGGCATTTCTACCAGCACGGGGTTGATGAATATAAACTTTATAAAATTTGTTTTTGAGAAAATTCAAATTTTATTGAATTTTGTTTAAAAATAATATGCAAGAGAATTTCTGTTTATGATTGAATGATTGCTTTTGTGTCAACCTTTCATTTGTTGATGTCAGTCTCGTGGCGGTTTTTGGATTGCAAATGTAGAATTTTATAGGTTTTTGGATATGTTGACAACAAATATCAGAGTATGTTGATGAGTCGTTTACCAGATATGAAAACATGATAACCAATGTAAAAGCTAATGTAATCCCTGACAGCCATTTTGTTTTCACAACTGGGTAGTTAGTAATTCGCATGCATTTACACGCATGCGAATTACTAACTACTTTGAAGACAAAGCAAATATTTTTTCACCCTTCTCCCAATGGAAAAAATGGGGTGTTTATTCTGAAAGTTGTTCTTAACATAGGAAGGTTGGGGGTGTTTACTCCGAAAGCCATTCTTAACATGGGTAAGTTGGGGGGGGGGGGGTCTGAAAGCCATTCTTAACATGGGGTGATTGGGAACATTTATTCTAAATGCAGTTCTTACATGGGGAGGTTGGAGTGTTTATTCCATAAGCCATTACGCATGCACAGTTGTGAAAAAAAATGGCTGTCAGGGCTTTTACTTTGAATAACAAATGTTTTCATATCTGGTAAACTACTTATCACCCCCAAATTTAACTGTAATATTCGTTCTCAGGATACCTGAAAACCTTTAAAAGTCGACATTTCAAATGTTAACAGGGAGTTGTAGTTAATATAAAAAAAAATACCGAAAAAAGTGTATTTTAGTCAGCTAATTATTTAAAGTGTCATTGAAATTAATATTTGTTTTCTCAAAATTTAATAATTATTTATATTTTATTAGTTACGAAAATTCATATTTTGTATTAAAATAAACTTCTATTTTGTGTTGTCATAATTTTCTTGAAAATATTTGAATTCAAAAAAGTGTAAGAAAAACTTTCTAAAAAACACACAACAGATGTATTCGAAATCTTTAGAATTTTGTTTGAAACTAATATTTGGTTATCTAATCGATGAATGAATAAAAACAGAAAAGATATATGGGAATGTCTTCGTTTTATTTTGTTTACACAAAAGAAAAGGAGAAATTTTATAGAAAAAAAGAGAAATTATTTAAAGTAAAGGGAAAAAAACGATTTATAGAAAAGAAAATTATCTAAAGAGAACAGGAGTAATAATTTAAAGAAAAACAACATTATTAAAGTTAGGTTAGACCATAAATATTTCCAATTTCAGAATCTTGAGCAAGAAAGAAAAGAAATGCAGAAAGCTGACATTAGCCAATTAAGCTTTTCTATCAAAACTGTACTTAGAATTTGTTCCATGTCGTGGAAGATTTACTTAAGAAAAATATGACATTTTTTTTCATTGAATTTTGTTCATGAGGGATTTTCGGCAAAAAAAATAATTGTCAAAAAATATTTAGAGTCATAAAAAACTGTAAGAAAAGTTTTATTTTTCAAGCTTGTAAATAAATATTTTTTATCGCGCTTGCCATAAAATAAATTTAAATATATTTAAAATCATGCAGATATTCATATTTATCAATACAAAGACATAATGGCAAAAGTTTTTTTTAAAAAGATGAATTGGTGCCATCAGCTAGAATCGAAAACGAAACATTCGGCATTCCAACCACGTTCTCTACTGATGTTGTTATCGAAAGAAAGACATTAAAGGCTAAATATTGACACTTGAAGAAATGAATTTTATGTGAGCATGCGCAGAAAGAAGTAAAAACATGTCGGACAGTTAAAATGAACATTTCACATTCCAACTTGCCGATTTATGTCTGTACGTGTTATTCATCGATCTAAACAAAGATTTTACTTGTTATAAACTATCCTTGGTGTATAACTACTATTTCCTATTAATTTCAGTGTTATGTGACAAGTATAAGAGTTTACCTGTTAAATATTTACAAACACACATACATCTATTTACTTTATATAGATTTTATTATTTATAATTAATCTAGATATATATTTACTTAGATAATATTAATAATTGTAATATCTATAATATGTCTATATATTTAATCTAACTAATTACAAAATATATTGTATTTTATTTTCAGTAATAACAATTGTGGATTTGATCTAAATTTTATATATAGAATTCAATTTTATTAATATTTTAATTAAATTTATAATTACATAAACTACAATTCTTTTATTTGTCATTTAATTATTTTTAATAAATCAGGATATAGAAGTGAAATAAAATATTAAAAATGAAAATAATAAATTAATTGAAGGGAAGGGAACAAAACTGAAACCATTACATGTTATTTCATACAATATGGCAATGGGTGAATTTAATTGTAAAATTAATATAAAAAAATAAAACTTGTAAAAATAGTTTGAAAAAATAAATAAATAAAAATCTCACAAAATAATATCAGAAATAAAAATAAAAATAGACGTAGAAATAGATATTGCAGATTATGTACACATAAAAAATAATTTGCTGAAGGAATATTTTCAAATTATTGACAAAAATTTTCCAAAAGGAACTAATCTGGGGAAAAAAAATCATAAACCAAAATAATGTTATCTTTTTCTACAACTACTAACTTATTGAAAACTATGATAAGTTCTAACAGTGCAGAAATAGACAAAGATATCAATGAAAGGGGTTTCTTAACTAATCAAAACATTGAAGAGAATTCACTTTGCAACTGTGAGAATATTGACGAATGTCCGTTAGAAGGTAAATGTCTCATTTCTAATATAGTTTATGGATTAATAAACTGCTATAACCAAGTCAGTTCGCGTATATAAATCCAATTGGAAACCTTTTGGGCATATTAGACCAGAACCTTCACAAAAAGAAAGGAAGTAATGTTCTAAGCCTGAACTCTTAGCGTCTTTACGTCAGACAGGGCAAGAAATTCCTCAAGATGATATTCGTCAACACATCAATGCCATGCCTATAAGGGTCCTAGTATTAAAAACAGCAAAGGAAATGTCAACCAAGTATTATTAAATTTGTGACCATTTATTTTAATCTTGTTCAATAAATTATGTTTATTGACATAAACTGTTTCTATGAATGTCTATTCTTTTGTCATGTTTGAAGTTTTGTATAAAAATCAAATAAATAGACATATAAGATTTAACGGTTAGAAATACCAGATGAGTGTGGAATTGTTTTTAATGAATATTGCTATTTATTAAAAAAAAAAATTTTTTTAAAAAAAAAAAAAATTTATTTCAAATTTTCATCTTCAGAAAATTGGACAGTTTGTTCTATTTTTCTTTCTTTTTCTTCCTCTTATATACCATGGTGGTGGTAATCCCTAGCATGACTTGAAGGGTTTAAAGTTAAGTCAAAAGTGATGTTTATATGTCCGAAAGTCATGCTAGGGACTACCATTACCACCATGGCATACAAGAGGAAGAAAAAGAAAGAAAAAATAAAAGAACAAACTGTTCAATTTCCTAAAGATGAATATTTACTATTTGAAAATTTGAAAAAAAAAAAATCAATTTATTTTTAATAAATAGCAATATTTATTAAAAATAATTCACTCGTCTGGTCTTTCTAATCATTAAATCTTAAATTGTTATCGAGTGTTTCAAACAGTGAATTACTTTTTATATCGACATATGTTATAGATATTACAATTATTAATATTATCTAAGTAAATATATACAGATTAATAATAAATTAAAATAAAGCATTTTTTTTTATTAGTGTATATTAAAATGAATACAATTTATTAATACAAAAATTTAAATTTCAGTGACTTTAATTTAAAAATTCAAAATGGCATAATAAAAGAAAAAAAAGGTAATTGCAATGTCTCTTCCAATTTTCGGATTTTGTAATCATGCCAATATGCATTTTATTTTCTGTTAATGGGTTGATAGATGCTATTTCTTCTGAGGAGTTAAAGGCAGAATAGGTTCATTGACTGAATAATTTTGCACTACGAAACAAGTGCTTGCAAGAATTGTGAATGCCCACATACTTAAAGGAATAAATTGTAAGATGGTCAACATCATGAAACTTAGAATATAGACTTCTGTCATTTATTTGTTATATGTTGTGTATATTATATTGAGCTTCATAAATTAAGGATCGGTATAAATAAAAGGTGAAATATAATTGAAAAAAATATATATATTTCTACAGAAATATATATGTCTGTTTATTATACAAATATTATTGGTTACTTATGGATAGACATGTACAGTGGAATCCTAATTCAAGAAGACCAAGCGATAATCATCACTTTTTTCTTTTTTTTTTTGGTCTAATAAGGTGGTCTTCTTGAATTATGATTCCACTGTACATGTATGCACATACGTAACTAATGTTTGTATAATAAACAGATTTTATATCAGCTCTATTCTCCATTGAGCACTCTTTAATAATCACACGGGTTTCATTGGATTTACCTCTAGGAAACCAATACACACACACACACACACACATTGGGAGGAGATCTTCATTCTGAAATTAGCCACTACTTACAAAAAAGACTATGCTGAAAAACTGACAATAATGACCGTTGACGAACTTCACAGAACAATCTGCACATTATGAAACGAAACTGATACTTTTTCATTTTATTCTAAACTAACAAAAAACTTCATCTAAACTAAACCTAACATAACCCATAACTAAGTTTTAGTTTGCAGTTTAATCCTGTTCATACAAATCAGGAAAAAAAAAAAAAAATCCACAGTGATTCTACACTAAAACCTAAAATATTCATGAAAACTTTTTTACAATTAAATTACTTTTTATATTCCATCCGGACAATGCCAGGACATTGGTTCTGCTAGTGTATATATATAATATATGGAGTGGGGGTGGGGGTCAATATATGACCATATGATATTAAGGATCGCTTTGGATCAATATATTTATAAAACAAATAAAATAAATTTTGTTTTTATTTTGTGTAGTTAATGCAGTTTCAAAGTATTTTCAATTCGTAGAAGTGCTGTTTAATGATGTACATTTGAATAAAAAACTCATTGATAAATTGAAAAACAAACATGAAACTGCAGTAAAATATTTACATAAGTATGCATGTAGATAATAAGTATATTTCTATACTTATTAGTTGAATCAGTTTATTTATTGTCTTTTTTAACTCTGTAATCAAAATGGGATTAACTAAAAAGACTTAAATTGGATTAGTGGGGCTTCTCCTGATCTAACCTGCTTCTACCACCATGCAATCAGCCTAATGACGCAATTCTAGCTGGGTTAAGTTTTCCACCAAAATGCAAAACAATGTTCTTGTTTTTTGTATCTTGAATGTACTATTACACAGACTTGTGCAGTAAGAGTCAGGGAAAATTGGTCAACTCTGAACAAAAAAAAATGCCTAAAACAAAATATAAATCTTATTAAATGGCATGGTGGCCATTAAAAAAAAAGAAAAAAAAGACGATGACCACAATTTAATAATGACATAGATTTAGATACTTTTTGTTTTAGTCACAGAGTTTATGTTTTAGTAGAGTTAGTTGGTTTATCACTATGTTTGTGTACAGTCTAGCATCAACATCACTTGACTAATCGTCACCAAACTTGGTTGAAATATTGGTCATAGACTAACTTAGAACTGATTTAATACTAGCCAGTATGCCACAGTTTAATGTCTGAGGAACAGGGAAATAAAACTTTCTATTTGATCGATGCAGCTACTTGTCAATTTAGAGTTAGAGAAATGGAAAGAGGAAGGACAGATAGAAAAAATGAAAGAATACCAATTTAGAGATTAAACCTATGTAATCTTGCCTTGCATTTTTTTCTTTTTTACAAAGGAGTCACCACTTATCAAAGCCCGGAGGCCACTCGAGGATAAGTGTACAGGGGAACATGTCAGTCATCGTTCGTAGTGGAAATTTGGTAAATTTGATTACTTTAGGGGGTGGCTCATCAAGAATTGTTTCATATTGAATTTGAAGACAACCAAATTGTAGTCAGTTGGAAAGCAGGCAAACGGAACAAAGTTCCACAGGCATGCAGTTCTAAGAAAGAAGCTTTGTTCATGGAATTTACGTCTAGGTTTAGGCACAGATAAAGAGTCCATCCATCCATAGCCTTGAGCCCCTGGAGGGGCATAGGCCATCTACAACTTTTTAGATGCTTTTGTAGAGAGTTCTTTTTACAGGGTGAGGGTGCTGGCCCCATCCCAACCTTCCCAGAAAGTACATACAGCACCTAGCCTTCCCAAAATGGTCACCCATCAGGTACTGGCCAGGCCCAATGTTGCTTAACTTCGGTGATCTGGCGAGAACCGGTGTGTCAACATGATTGTGCTGTACTACAGATAAAGAGTGGGGGAAATTATTGATAGTGGTTTCAGCTAGACGACTGTTTTTCATGAAAGTCAGGAAAGGGGGACCATAGTTCAGATGAGCACTTTCCATGAAAATAATAAAGCAGAGACAGACTTGCAACGTCTCTTCTGTGGGAAAGAAGTTGCAGGGAAGAGAAAGGGGCATCCCCACTAGTCTATTTTGAACTTCGTCAAGGCAATATAAGCTGCTTCTAGCAGCTCCTACCTAGATGTGGCAACAGTACTCCATCCTTGGACATATATCTTATATAGGTAGAGAATTGCGTCAGCAGTGAGATATCTACTGGAATGGTATAACGATCCTACCATTTTCCCAGCAGCCCTGGCAACAGATTTGATGTGTTCCATTTAAGATTAGGAGTAAAGGTCAGATCTAAAAGTTTGTCAAAACATGGAGCCTTCCCAAGACGAGAGCCATTCATTTCGATTGATGCCAGACTGAGATCAGAGTGTTGATGATGTAAAGATAGAAGCTTGGTCTTAGATGCATTAAAATTAACCAGCCACCTCTTTGCCCATTGCTTCCTCCTGCACTAAAATGTGATACAAGGCTGAAAGGTAAGAGGAGCACTGAAGCTGGTACAAAAATAGTCATGAATGGTATTTCCTGGTAACAGCATCTCAAGAAATCGACAGTAAACCAACTCCTTAACAAGAAAATGCATAAGACAGTCAAACCATACCCACCTCTGAGGGTCTAGTGGTGCAAGTCAGTTCCTAAGTTGTCAGAATGATTGCCAAGGACAGATCCTCGGTTGGTATGAAAATGCTGCTAAAATAACTAGTAAAAACGAAAACTTATAATTATCAAAAATATAATTTCTTAATTGAATTATTATTCAACTTTTATACAGACTGGCCCAAGACTTAAAATGATAAGTTGTGTAATTTTGTTTTCAATCATGTGGCGAAACATTCTGTAGTATACACAATCATTATTATGCTTTAAGTTAAAATATAAAGTAGGTATCACAAACCAGCCTAGTTTAGATAACTATAGCGATATTCTCTTCAATTATAATTTATAATAACTCATTTTGGGGGATTATTTTGATAAAATGTTGAGGTAAACATTTAATCCTTTCTCACAATTTTTTTCATGTTCCATTAGCAGTTTGCCTTTTTTAATTTTTTTTTCAAGTCAATTCAATGATGGGCTGGTGTTTTTCAACTGAATACCCACAATATTATTTGTTTCTATGTACATAAAACATTCCTATTTTAAAGAGACATGGTGGGGCTTAATATGCAGTCTTAAGCTGTCTTTTACAAAAAAAAAAAAAAAGCAACAACAAAAAAATAGATTGAAAACTTTTACATGGTCTAAATCTGAGGGATATTTTTTTTTTTTTACCATTACAAAAATCATATTAAGGTTAAATATGTTAACTGTTGAAATTAGAATCATGCAAATAATCAAAGTTACACTTCCACATTTGAGGAATTATTCGTGAAATGAAATCAATGGTAAATAAGTAATGTAATTTTGCCTAATGTTTAAGAGAGTTTAATTTAATAATTATCGTTAATATTATATTCTATGTTATTTGTAAAGATTTTTTACACAATACATTTATAAGGACTTTTTTTTTTTTACTAACCTGTATTTTTAGTTACACATAGTGAAAATTGGCTTCATCAGGTCTGAGTTATTGTTCTGCTTAAGTGTATTAAAATAATGACATAAATCTGAATTCCACCTCAAATCTTGGCATTAGTTTGTTCGTATGATGAAGGCAAATTGACGTTATATAAAAATGCAGGAAGAATGTGCCATCTTGGAGATGTGCCAACTTCTTAGGCATTAAATATTTAATGAACTTTCAGCACAGAAAACAAAATGTTTTTTAATTCTTTTTAAAATAAAATTTCAGAAATCTTTAAAATTGTCACAAAGAAAGAGGGGAGAACAGACGGAGGGGAGAAGAGAGAGATAAGGAGAGGAAGAGAGTGATATAGGGAGAGGAGGAGAGAGAGGTAAAGAAGGAGAGGGGGGGGTCAGTAGACAAAACTGACCGTTATTAGATTTAAAAAAATCTAATACTGAATGATTGTTTTTAATTTTTTAAAAGTTGATTTTTTTTTTCCTTCGTACAAACTTGACATGCTTAAATAACTGATGTGTACCCTTATTTGTAAAATGTAATTTTGAGGTATAAAAATCCTTAAATAATAAAGATTACAAAAAAAAAAGAGAAATGCATAAACGTTTCTTACATAATATAAATGTTAAATTTACACTTTTTATATCTTATTTTATACTACATGACTTCGCTCACTCATTATCGCTTCTTTTATTCACTACTTGAAATCACTGAAACGAAAATGAAAAAAATATCTTTCTTTTCTCTACATTGTCAAAGAAATGTAACTTTTCTTGGATTGAAAAAAAAAAATTAATTCCATCATTCATTTATTTATATAGTTACTGTTTTTTTGCAGCATGTCGAACTAATCAGTCTATAAAATTGATAATCGTTAGCATGTTCATTTAATCTTGATGAATCTTTTATGGTATTTTAGGATTCATTTAAAAATGCTATTGACGCACTCTTTTCTCTCGTACAACTTTCAATGAGATACACGAAAAATGTCGAGAGAGATTCTTTTTTATTTAATTATTTATTTTTGTTTATTTTTTTTATTGTAGTTTTCAAATATTTAAAACTTCAGCGTTCTCTATCTTTGTAACATGCATAACTTTCAATAACCAACCATTATTACAAACACTACGAATATCGCAAAATTTTATTTTTCAATTGTTGATTGAAATGTGAGTTTACGATATTCAGTGTTTCATTTGCTTTCTTATTAATAATAGCAAATTAGAAAAATAAGAAAAATGTTATTTTTCAAAATGTAAATATGACGTTATGTTTTATGCAGTTCCATGTTATCCATGGATTGAACCGGTTAGCATGGCGCTTTCATTGTGGAAAAGTTTACCAAGAACAATGATCGAGACAACATCAGTTCTGAATTTTCTTAGTATTATGCTTTTGAATTTTCTTAATAATCAAACATCCTGCCAAGATTCGGTAACATGCTATATTTAGAAGGGAACAGTGCTGAAAATTAGTAATAATTTGACATATTTTAAACGATTCATTATAATAAATCGTTTATGTATTCAAATTTTAGTAGCAAATGACCTTATGAAGGCTGATATGCCGTAAAATAAATGAGTCACATTATTATTATGATTAAATGGACAACAAAAAATTACTATATGTATATTTCAACCGTCATAGATGAAGGCGGTTCATAATACCCAACATCAATTTGCTGTTTTGGTCAGAGAGCTGAAATGTTACGGAGGTGGAGAAAAAAAAAAGAGAATCCCCGACTCGATTTTAAACAATTCTTCTTCAAACTGTGTTAGAAATTGTGTACAAGTTATCAATTTTAAATTGTGTACAAGTTATCAATTTTAAATTGTGTACAAGTTATCAATTTTAAATTGTGTAGATTTACTTTGATTATTCCAAGTTTAGATTAACAGAAGATTATTTTGAAAACGCAATCTGCTTTTTGAACAAAACTCAAAAATGGTCATTAGTTGGCCGGTCATATAACCAAAACTTATAGCAAATCAAAATTGTATAACACGAAGATGTAATAAATTATAAGCTATGAATCATTAGGGGGAGAAAGAGTGACGAAGAGCTGATCAGTCATTGTTGAGTCACCTGAGAGAGAGATAGATTGTTTGATGTGTAAAAACCCTCCACTCCAATCCTGATAATCCTATGTAAATAACACCTTTAAGGACACTTCTCCCTCCTCCACCTCTAACAATAAATATAATTTATGATATAGATTACAACATTTTTGGTTCATAATTTAATGGTTTACTTTAATCTTTCAATTATTTGCATGTGAACGCGGGTCACCTTTTCTTCACTTTACCAATTGGACAGGCCAGTAGTTCATGGAAACGTTTATCAAGAAATTGGAAAGAAAGAGCTTGGATATAATTCTACAAGTTAGAAAAGCATTTCATCCAAGGCATGAAAATTGTTAAATAAAATGTTTTTACTAAAGGCTTTAAAAATAAAGGTAAAAGATTCAATTTGAAATTTATTTATCTTCAAAGTGCACTTTTATAAATTTTACAAAGTTATAAAAATTTAATTTAAATTGAATCAAAAAATTACGTTGGATATATTTTATGTAATGTACATTCTGTTGCACGTTTTAAAAAAATCATTGAAAATGTTATATCCATATCATTAATTGCTAGATGAAAGATAATGTTTTTAAATTGAATCTTGTACCTTTATTTTTAAAGCCTATAGTATAAACATTTTGTTTAATAATTTTCATGCCTTGGATGAAATGCTTTTCTAACTTGTATCTTATCTTTTTGAGATTATATTTTAAAACTCTCCTTCTATTTCAGTTTGTATTTCTCCTCAGACCACAACTCATTTTTGCGACCTCTCTTTGTATTATTACAGGTCTGAATATTCTCTCTGTTTCAGTTTGTATTTCTCCTCACACCACAACTCATTTTTGCAACCCCCTCTTTTTAATATAGGTCTGAATAAGGAGAAAATCTAAACATATTTTAACAAAAACTTTAAAATAACTTTTTTAGATTAAATTTTATAAACTTCTTTCAGAATGGAAAATCTTTAAAATTTAATAAGGAACATATTTCATATAGGTTTCATCAACAAATATTCAGTACATAATGAGAAAAATAGAGACGAATATTTCAAAAGGACCATATAACTGGTTACGGTCAATAGTAGTCCTTGCCAGCGAAAGTCTTTGTTATTGTTATTCTATTGTTATTATTTAAAACATTTTGTGTTCTGCTCTTTCGTGCGAGGACTAATACACAAAGAGCTTGGTGGACATAATTCTATACACAAAATACCATTTTATTATGGCTTACAAAGTTCATATCCAGTGAATCCGCGTTGATACGAAAAACTGATGCCATTTTTTAACGAAATAAACAAAATTATATCACATGTACATTTGGAAAGTAAAAATACTTTTTCCATCAAAATTATATTTACACAACACACAATCTGATAATTGTTTTTAATAAAGAATTATTCTTCTACAATTTGAGGAATTATTCGTGAAATGAAATCAATGGTTAATTCTAATACTTAATTAGAATTTTTTCTTTCTGCATAAAATTTACTTGTTGTGTAACTTAATTATAATTGAGTCATTTTTAAATGAGAGAAACGAAAACGAGCAGAGATTAAAAAGAACAATATTATTTGCATAAGTCATCCTTAAGATTAGGCACAGCCAAAAAAATTGAAAAATAAACAAGTAATTATTGTTTTTAAAACTAATTAAAATCTATTAAAATCCATTATTCTTGGTAACCTTCATGTGGTTCCTTATGTATCTGACTCTGGAAAGAAACTAATGCCAACAACAGAATCAAGTTGCACCATTTCATATGAATTATCCCTTTTTTATTATTACTAAACATTGAGAAACTTTTGAAAAATAAGTTGACTTCATTGAAATATTCATTCGAATTTTCAAGCTATTGTTCACATTATCAATCTTGTTGCATACTATCTACATAGGACGGGGAGATTACTGCATTCAATCAAATAGAGTGGAGTTGGCTGCTGTTTTTGTCTTATCATTACAAAGATAGCAGGAGCTGACATTGCTTGGGATCGAATGAGGATCACTACTGTATACTTGTCGTTACGCTCGTATCAAGTAGAGAAAATGCTGCTGTGACTGAAGATAAAGAGAACGATAGGAAAATTCATCTTACGTCAAATATTAGGTGCAAAGCACGTCTCAATACAAAAAAGGGATTTTCAAGTGTGAAAAATGTCTGATCCTGAAATATTATATTGCCAATGAGAAGAAATAATTTCAATAAAAACTGAATTCAAACCAATCAGCCTGACAGGATTACAACCCGACAGACTAAAAGAGCATCCACTCATCCTGAACTTAATCACCCCCCCCGCCCCGTACCTAATGCTGATCAGACTCACTTTCTTTTACATATAAACTCTTATATGAAACAAAACTCATGCTTTCCAAACTATTGAACTCTAATGTGGATTATCGTCTATTAAAAATTAGAAATCCACTTTCTCTCACAAACTTATTTTATGTATTTAAATGTGGTCTTTGCTCTTTAGATTAATATAGTATATAAATCTTTCTCTTCATATAATTAGATTTTTTGCTGATTTGCCTTTATATATCTTTTTCGTGTATTTTTATGCAAATAAATGAATTAACTTTTAACTTAGTTGTCTCATGTTATTTCTCACGTGTTTAATTGTTGCTTTTATAGAACTGGAGAACACTTTGCCCCGTGTTCTGCTCTTACTTGTATCAGAATCCTGGGAGCTCCAGTTGCTTCCAGATTTTATCTTTGTTTTTATTATTATAATCATTATTCCACGTAAGATTCCATAGTTTCAATGAAAACTCAGCGTAACAGTACAAGTTTGTGTTTTGTTTCATATTATATATATATACATACATGCACATACATATACAGATACTAGAGCACAGCCTGGCATTGCTCAGTCATAAAATATGATAATTTATGCAGATTTTCTATTTATTTACAATTCTCTATTGATTGTACCCAATATATAGAAGTGATTTCAAACTTTAAAAAATACATGACTTGAGAGTGTGATCAACTAGAATCGATACAAAACTCCTGTGTTATTTGTTACTGAGTTAAGTGCATATGCATAAGAAAACATAAAAAATAATGTTAAACGTCGAACTACATCTACAAAGTTCCTTCTTTTTTTTTTTCCTACTCCTTAGCACCTATTTTCCAGTTATAAAGCAAATCGGTTTTGTTTTACTGGTTCAAATATCCCATATATCAATTTTCATGTAGATAGACCAAAAATTGACAAAATTTTGTAGAGACCATTCCAAGAGAGAGATGTATTGTAAATGCAGCTTCAAATGCTATGAAATTTTGCACAATGTAGATAATATGCACAAATAGAACCATGCATAATAGTGAAATGAACTAATCATCCAATAAGAAAACAGAAAAAAATTAAAAAAAAAAAAAACGAAACAAGAGAAATTATTTAAATAATCAGCGAAAAAAAAAAAAACAAAAAAAAAACAGGAGGCCTTCAAAGTGCTAATACAAGCACTAAATATAACTAAGGATTAAATCATTGTGAAAATGGGGTTGGTTGGTTGGTTTATTTAACCAGCATATCGACCTTCATTGGGTCATTTAATGCTGACGATCGTTTTGGTTCATTTTTTCCATAGTGTTTGTTTGCTTAGTACTTTTTTTTGGGGGGGGGACAAGTTTTATATGTTTTAGTTGAAAGTTTTTTTGTTTTTTTTGTAAGGCCTTGATGTTATATTTTTTGGTATAGTTGTATCTCTCTCAGAAATGAGAGATATCGTCTGTGCAGGTGTTTTTAAAAATGGCTTTCATATTACTGGTTTTTAGGTAGCAATTTCTCGCGGTAGCGTAGGCTCCACATTCCACAAAGATATGTTTTATTGTGTAGGTCTTCTAGCATGTTAGGCATTGTGATGGTTGCTCTTGCCTGAGTATGTAGGAGTGAGTAAGGTTTGTGTGACTAATGTGTGTTCTGGCTATAACCACTTGTTCTTTTCTTGATTTTTGTGGGGATGGTCCCCATTCTCCTAAGGTGCGTTTAATCTGGAAAAGCTTGCTATTTGTGTTATTATTCCAGCGCTGTTGGCATTTTGCATAGAACAGTTTATTGATTTTGTATTTTAAGTCTGTGTAAGGAATATTGATAGTCTCAGGGTTTGAAGCTGATTTGGCTGCTAAGTCTGCTCTTTCGTTACCTTTCACTCCGATATGGCTTGGAATCCAGCACATGATTACCTCTTGATGGGTAGTCATCGAGTTTAGTCTATTCAATAGTTTGGTGATTAGTGGGTTCTCGAGCTTTATATTGTTCAATGATGATAGAACAGAGAGCGAATCTGAGAAAATTATAAACTTCTTGTGTTTGTTTTTTGTTAGAATGTTGAGAGCAAGCTCAATAACACAAACTTCTGCGGTGAAAATGGAGCTTTCAGTTGGTAGTGCCTTCTAGTGAGTTGTTCCATTCAGAACAGCTGCACATGCTGTCCTGTTGTGGTCCTTAGAGCCATCTGTGTAGATGATCGGGGTCATCTAGAAGTATATTGTGGAGTTTTTCCTGGTAGGTGTTAGGGTGGGTTTTTGCTTTGGGGAATTTACTTAGTTCGAAGATCATGGTGGGATTTCAGACAATGTATGATCGTGGATATTTTGGTTTGTTATCTCTGATTCTTGTAATATTTTCATTCGTAGGCTGACGAGTTTTATAACTTTTTCTTTTGCTTCGAATAGTTCACTGTCTTGGATGGAATGTGTCATTGTATGCAGGGTTGTTTGGACATGATTTTAGTTTAGTATAGTATTGGGTAGCTAATTTATGGCTCCTTATATCTGCTGGTATCTCATTGGCCTCTACGTGTAGACTTGCCACTGGGAATGTTCTGAAGGCTCCCAGTACCAGTCTCGGCTTTCCGTAGTAGATCGGGTCTAGTGTCTTTAAGTAAGTTCTTCTGGTCGACCGATAAATAAAACATCCATAGTCAAGTTTTGACCTGACCAATGACCTGTATAATTTCAGGTTTTTTGATCTGCACCCCATTCTGTGTGGGCTATAATGCGCGGCAGCTGCAGTCTTTTATTGCAGTTTGTTTTCAGGTTCTTCAGGTGGGGGATGAATGTCAGTTTTTTATCAAATGTCAAACCTTATAATTTATATTCGTCTACAATGGGAATTTTTGTATTTTCAAGTTTCAAACAAGGGTCGTTATGGAGTTTCCTCATTTGGCAGAAATGTACACATTTGGTTTTTGTTTCAGAGAATTTAAATCCATTTTCTATTGACCATGTTTTTAATCTATTTAGGCATTGTTCGAGCTTGCCTTCTATGGTATGTATATATTTTGACCTGCAATATATCAGGAAGTCATCCACATATAAAGATACGTCAACACTGGGAGTTAGGCACTTTGTTATGTTGTTTATTTTAATGCTAAACAAAGTTACAGATATAATATGTTGTTTATTTTAACGCTAAACAAAGTTACAGATAGACTATGTTGTTTATTTTAATGCTAAACAAAGTTGCAGAAAGAACATGTTGTTTATTTTAACGCTAAAAAAAGTTACAGATAGAACATGTTGTTTATTTTAACGCTAAACAAAGTTACAGATAGAATATGTTGTTTATTTTAACGCTAAACAAAGTTACAGATAGAATATGTTGTTTATTTTAACGCTAAACAAAGTTACAGATAGAATATGTTGTTTATTTTAACGCTAAACAAAGTTACAGATAGAATATGTTGTTTATTTTAACGCTAAACAAAGTTACAGATAGAATATGTTGTTTATTTTAACGCTAAACAAAGTTACAGAGAGAATATGTTGTTTATTTTAACGCTAAACAAAGTTACAGAGAGAATATGTTGTTTATTTTAACGCTAAACAAAGTTACAGATAGAATATGTTGTTTATTTTAATGTTAAACAAAGTTACAGATAGAATATGTTGTTTATTTTAATGTTAAACAAAGTTACAGATATAATATGCTGTTTATTTTAACGCTAAACAAAGTTACAGATATAATATGCTGTTTATTTTAACGCTAAACAAAGTAGAACAGAATATGTTGTTTATTTTAACGTTAAACAAAGTTACAGATATAATATGCTGTTTATTTAAACGCTAAACAAATTTACAGATATAATATGCTGTTTATTTTAACGCTAAACAAAGTTACAGATATTAATATGTTGTTTATTTTAACGTTAAACAAAGTTACAGATATATTATGCTGTTTATTTTAACGTTAAACAAAGTTACAGATATGTTGTTTATTTTAATGCTAAACAAAGTTACAGATATAATATGCTGTTTATTTTAACGCTAAACAAAGTTACAGATATAATATGCTGTTTATTTTAACGCTAAACAAAGTTACAGATATAATATGTTGTTTATTTTAATGCTAAACAAAGTTACAGATAGAATATGTTGTTTATTTTAATGCTAAGCAAAGTTACAGATATAATATGCTGTTTATTTTAACGCTAAACAAAGTTACAGATATAATATGTTGCTTATTTTAACGTTAAACAAAGTTACAGATATAATATGTTGTTTATTTTAACGTTAAACAAAGTTACAGATATAATATGCTGTTTATTTTAATGCTAAACAAAGTTACAGATATAATATGCTGTTTATTTTAATGCTAAACAAAGTTACAGATATAATATGTTGTTTATTTTAATGCTAAACAAAGTTACAAATATAATATGCTGTTTATTTTAATGCTAAACAAAGTTACAGATATAATATGTTGTTTATTTTAATGCTAAACAAAGTTACAGATAGAATATGTTGTTTATTTTAATGCTAAGCAAAGTTACAGATATAATATGTTGTTTATTTTAACGTTCAACAAAGTTACAGATATAATATGTTGTTTATTTTAACGCTAAACAAAGTTACAGATATAATATGTTGTTTATTTTAATGCTAAACAAAGTTACAGAGAGAATATGTTGTTTATTTTAACGCTAAACAAAGTTACATATAATAATATTTTGTTTATTTTAACGTTAAACAAAGTTACAGAGAGAATATGTTGTTTATTTTAACGTTAAACAAAGTTACAGATATAATATGTTGTATATTTTAACGCTAAACAAAGTTACAGATATAATATGTTGTTTATTTTAATGCTAAACAAAGTTACAGATATAATATGCTGTTTATTTTAATGCTAAACAAAGTTACAGATATAATATGCTGTTTATTTTAATGCTAAACAAAGTTACAGATATAATATGTTGTTTATTTTAATGCTAAACAAAGTTACAGATATAATATGCTGTTTATTTTAATGCTAAACAAAGTTACAGATAATAATATGTTGTTTATTTTAATGCTAAACAAAGTTACAGATATAATATGCTGTTTATTTTAATGCTAAACTAAGTTACAGATATAATATGTTGTTTATTTTAATGCTAAACTAAGTTACAGATAGAATATGTTGTTTATTTTAATGCTAAGCAAAGTTACAGATATAATATGCTGTTTATTTTAACGCTAAACAAAATTACATGCTGTTTATTTAAACGCTAAACAAAGTTAGATAGATTATGTTGTTTATTTTAACGCTAAACAAAGTTACAGATAGAATATGCTGTTTATTTTAACGCTAAACAAAGTTACAGAGAGAATATGTTGTTTATTTTAACGCTAAACAAAGAGAGAATATGTTGTTTATTTTAACGCTAAACAAAGTTACAGATATAATATGTTGTTTATTTTAACGTTAAACAAAGTTACAGATATAATATGTTGTTGTAGTAAAAAAAAAAAAAAAAAAAAAAAATCGTGCAAACCTTTTACCACTGGCAACGCCTGCTTCAGAGAGTGAAAGAAGAAAGAAGAAGAGAATGGCCACTGCGTCTATTTATAGACTAGAGATCATGGGAAGAGTATGCAAATAACTTTGGACGGTTTTGTCCTATAAAAAGCCTGTATTTGGGAGGGAGGGTGTCTTTTTTGTTTGGCAGAAGCAATTGCTGTCAGAAGTGCATTGGACTGCAGGATTGAAGTGTGAAGATTGAGTTGTGGGGTCATTGTATTTAACCACAAGCTATTTCGGCGAAGAACAGATCATGGAATCTGGGATGTTGAGATTGGGAAAAGATGTGATACCACCTTTTAGTGGAGAAGGTGATGTAGTCGGATGGATAAAGAAAGTAAAACTGGTGGCTAAGCTTCAACATGTGCCAGACCTTGCCAGTTTTATTCCACTTTTTTTGCAGGGAGATGCACTCGCTCTCTATCTTGAGATGAATAATGCAGAACAAGAAGATGCAGAACTGATAGAGATGAGACTCGTGACCGCCTTCACTGAGGGGCCTTTTGAGGCATACGAAAAACTGCAACGATTCAAGTGGACAGGAGAATCGGTGGATGTTTATGCTAATAAAATCAAAAGATTGGCTGGACTGGCGGGATATCTGGGAAGAGGGCTGGAACATACAGCCAAACTAGCATTCATAACTGGATTCCCAGACGAGGTATCTGTGGCATTACAGCAGCTACCGAACATAGAGAGAATGGATGTCAGCAAACTGATACCGACTGCACAGCTTTTAGTCAGCAAAAGGGTCGTAGAAACTCGGACATTGGCCGCAAGTGCAGAAATTAATGATCAAGGACCAGCCAGAATCCAAATAGGAGAAGAAGTTTGGGTGAAACCGCCTAATGCCCGATGCACAACGCAGTGGGAAAGAGGAGTGATAACAGGAGTGCAATCCCCAAACAACTTAAGTGTCAATGGAATGCCACGACATGTTTTAGATTTAAGGCGTGTGGTCCATTTAGGTGATGAGGATGGTGGTACTGAGCCAGGGAGTGATGAAGATGAACCGGTGCAGATGCAGAGACCGCAAAGAGAACGCAATGCGCCGATCTGGACACGGGATTATGAGATGTGAATGATCTTTAATGATCATGGGGGCGTGTAGTAAAAAAAAAAAAAAAAATCGTGCAAACCTTTTACCACTGGCAATGCCCGCTTCAGAGAGTGAAAGAAGAAAGAAGAAGAGAATGGCCACTGCGTCTATTTATAGACTAGAGATCATGGGAAGAGTATGCAAATAACTTTGGACGGTTTTGTCCTATAAAAAGCCTGTATTTGGGAGAGAAGGTGTCTTTTTTGTTTGGCAGAAGCAATTGCTGTCAGAAGTGCATTGGACTGCAGGATTGAAGAGTGAAGATTGAGTTGTGGGGTCATTGTATTTAACCACAGTTGTTTATTTTAACGTTAAAAAAAGTTACAGAGAGAATATGTTGTTTATTTTAATGTTAAACAAAGTTACAGATATAATATGTTGTTTATTTTAACGCTAAACAAAGTTACAGATATAATATGCTGTTTATTTTAATGCTAAACAAAGTTACAGATATAATATGTTGTTTATTTTAATGCTAAACAAAGTTACAGATATAATATGCCGTTTATTTTAACGCTAAACAAAGTTACAGATATAATATGCTGTTTATTTTAATGCTAAACAAAGTTACAGATATAATATGCTGTTTATTTTAATGCTAAACAAAGTTACAGATAGAATATGTTGTTTATTTTAATGCTAAACAAAGTTACAGAGAGAATATGCTGTTTATTTTAACGCTAAACAAAGTTACAGATATAATATGCTGTTTATTTTAATGCTAAGCAAAGTTACAGATAGAATATGTTGTTTATTTTAACGTTAAACAAAGTTACAGATATAATATGTTGTTTATTTTAATGCTAAACAAAGTTACAGATATAATATGTTGTTTATTTTAATGCTAAACAAAGTTACAGATATATGTTGTTTATTTTAATGCTAAACAAAGTTACAGAGAGAATATGTTGTTTATTTTAACGCTAAACAAAGTTACAGATAGAATATGCTGTTTATTTTAACGTTAAACAAAGTTACAGATAGAATATGCTGTTTATTTTAACGCTAAACAAAGTTACAGATATAATATGTTGTTTATTTTAACGCTAAACAAAGTTACAGAGAGAATATGTTGTTTATTTTAACGCTAAACAAAGTTACAGATAGAATATGTTGTTTATTTTAACGCTAAACAAAGTTACAGATATAATATGTTGTTTATTTTAACGCTAAACAAAGTTACAGAGAGAATATGCTGTTTATTTTAACGCTAAACAAAGTTACAGATAGAATATGTTGTTTATTTTAACGCTAAACAAAGTTACAGATAGAATATGTTGTTTATTTAACGCTAAACAAAGTTACAGATAGAATATGCTGTTTATTTTAACGCTAAACAAAGTTACAGAGAGAATATGTTGTTTATTTTAACGCTAAACAAAGTTACAGATAGAATACTCCCTTGTGGGACTCCCTCTTCTTTGATGTTGGTATCTGAATAGGTCGATCCAATGCGGACTTTAAATTTACGATCTGATAAGAAACCCTTTATAAATTGTGCTTTTCTGCCTTTCAGATTGAGCTCGTTAAGATCTCATTATTCCAAATTTCCAGGTAGAGTCGTATGCTTTCTCCAAGTCAAAGAAGATTGCTGAGAGGTGTTCGTTCCTTATAAATGCTTCTCTTACAACTGTTTTTATGCGAATCAGGTGATCGATTGTACTTCTTTTGTTATGGAAGCCACACTGTAGGTTAGAGATAATGTTGTTGGATTCTAAGTACCACACTAGTCTGTCGTTGACTATTCTCTCCATTGTTTTACACAAACAACTGGTTTGTGAAATTGGTCTATGGTTTTGCGCGTTTGAATTTTCTTTTCCTGGTTTGGGGATTGCTATTATTGTGGTTAATCTCCATATATCTGGGAATTCGCCTTCTATCCATATTTTGTTAAAGATTTTTAATAGGAGTTTTAGTGTTTCAGTCGGTAGTTGTCTCAGGAATTCATAGTGAATTTCATCTGGTCGTACAGCAGTGTTATGGGATCTTCTGATGGCATCTTCTAGTTCAGTTAGCGAAAGGAGTTTATTATAGTTTTCTAGGTTTTTTGATTTGAAGTTGAGTTTATATTTCTCTGCATTTTGTTTGATTGTTGTAAATTTTGTACTGTAGTTTTAGTTAGAAGAATTTTGTAAAAAAGTTTCAGCTAGTAAGTCTGCTATATTTTTTCATCAGTTGTTGGAGTTATTTATAACGAGGTGTTTGATTGGTATGGATTGCAATTTTTCGGATCATTTCCCATATTACTCTTGGTTCAGGGGAGGAATTCAGTTTGCTGACGTAATTTTGCCAGCATTCTTTTTTTTCTGTTCTTAAAACTCTACGGGCTTTAGCTCTGTTTTGCTTGTATTCTATAAGATTTGGGGTAGTAGGTTGTTTCTGGAATTTTTTTAGGGCAGCTTTCCATAACTCGATAGCTTGTTGACATTTAGTGTTGAACAAGGGTTTGTTGTGTTTTTTGTTGAGGTTTTCAGGATGCACTCATTTGCTATTTCTATCAGTGTTTTGGTAAAAGATGTGTACTGTGTCATGGATAGTTTCGATGTGGTTCAATCTAGTTTTGCATTTTTTTTTTAATATTTGCCAGTTAGCCTCGCCTGCCACAGATGTCATCATGCACACTCCAACTGAAATCCAAATATATTTTGGGGTCAGACATATTTATATCAATGGCAGAGTAATTTCCATTAGCTGAACTGATGTATGTGGGTGAACTGTTGTTAAGTAAGCATATATTGTTTTCGTTAAAGATTTCTTCTATTGTTCTGCCTTTTTTGTTAATGTCCTTACACCCCGATAGTATATTGTGGCTATTAAAGTCACCTAACAGGATGAAGCGTTTGGGCAGTTGATCAATTAGTTTTTTTTCAATTCGTCTTTGTCTATATCTCCGTTTGGTGGGATATATGTAAAGCATACTGTTATAGTTTTGTGCAGAGTGGCCTTGATGGCAATTGTTTGGATATTTGTAGTGATATTTACTTTACTGTGGGGTGTGTCGTTTCGGATTTGAATTAACACACCCCCTGAGGCTCTGCCTCCGGAATTATGGGTGTAGTTGAAGGATTGGAAATTCTTGATGTTGATGCTGTCGTGTTTCAAAAGGTTTCTTGAAGGCAGATTATTGTAGGTTGTAGTTCATTCATATTTGCTTTCAAACCACGACAGTTCCATTGGATTATTTTTTCCCCATGGTTGGTGGTTGGTTTTAAGTTTTGTGTTTTTATTCTTCTGTCTGTTTTGTTGTTTCTATCAGCTTTTTTATTTGTCTGGGGATGTTTTATCTTCTACCTCCATCTCCTCCAGTGTTGCTATTTTGTTTCCTCCCCTTGAGGTTGATTGGGATCTAGATCTTGGTTTGTTAATTGTTTTTCCTTTAGTTTTCGTTTTATTAGGTGATGATGGTGTGTTTCGTTTGGTTTGTTTATGAGGGTTGTTTTCATTTGGTTTGTTTATGAGGGTTGTTTTCATTTGGTTTGTTTATGAGGGTTGTTTTCATTTGGTTTGTTTATGAGGGTTGTTTTCATTTGGTTTGTTCATGAGGGTTGTTTTCATTTGGTTTGTTTATGAGGGTTGTTTTCATTTGGTTTGTTTATGAGGGTTGTTTTCATTTGGTTTGTTTATGAGGGTTGTTTTCATTTGGTTTGTTTATGAGGGTTGTTTTCATTTGGTTTGTTTATGAGGGTTGTTTTCATTTGGTTTGTTTATGAGGGTTGTTTTCATTTGGTTTGTTTATGAGGGTTGTTTTCATTTGGTTTGTTTATGAGGGTTGTTTTCATTTGGTTTGTTTATGAGGGTTGTTTTCATTTGGTTTGTTTATGAGGGTTGTTTTCATTTGGTTTGTTTATGAGGGTTGTTTTCATTTGGTTTGTTTATGAGGGTTGTTTTCATTTGGTTTGTTTATGAGGGTTGTTTTCATTTGGTTTGTTTATGAGGGTTGTTTTCATTTGGTTTGTTTATGAGGGTTGTTTTCATTTGGTTTGTTTATGAGGGTTGTTTTCATTTGGTTTGTTTATGAGGGTTGTTTTCATTTGGTGAGTTTTTTCTTTTTCTTTGTTTGATTTAATTTGTTTTTTTTGGTTTGTTGGTTTTGTTTTTTTGGTTTGTTGGTTCTGTTTTTTTGGTTTGTTGGTTTTGTTTTTTTGGTTTGTTGGTTTTGTTTTTTTGGTTTGGGAGTTTTGTTCAGTTTTGTAATCTTTATTTTCGTTGTTGATTTGTTTTATACTTTTTTTTAATTCTTCCATTAGTTCCCTTACTTCGTTGAGTAATTTCATAATGTCTTCTGGTTTGATGTTTAATAGGTCTGCTTTTGTTGTTTGGTTATTTGGTCCGGTGGTATGCTGTATGTGTTTTTTGTTATTTCTGAGTATTTTATATTTTCGGCTTCTTGGAAGTTCTTATAGTTTTTGTATATTTTATTTTAATTTCTTTTTCTTCCATTTATTACATTCTTTTGAATTTGCACTATGGCCTTCTTGGCAGTTAATACATTTTGGCTGTTTTTGGCAATCTGTATGGGTCTTGTTTTCTCCACACCTCATGCATACTGGAGAGCGTGTGCACCGGTCTCGGTGCTGTACCGTTGACATTTGTAGCATCTGAGAGCGTTTGGTATATATGGTGCTATATTTATTTTTCCGTATCCTATTTTAATGTTACTTGGAATTTGATGGGTATTAAATGTTAAAATATAGGAGTTTGTATCGATGGTTTCACCATATTTTTTTAATTTGGATCCTTTTTACATCGATAACATTTTGATTTTTTAGGTTAATTTTAATTTCTTCCAATGACCACAGTGATAGTTCCAAACTCCTGATTACTCCTTTACTAGTATTCAACATTTTGTGGGTATAGATTTTTACTTTTTGGTTATTAAAAAGTCTCCATTTAAAGATTTCTATGATATGTTTTTGGTTTTCTACTTCCACTAGTAGTGTGCCGTTATTTAGTTTTTTGACCAGTTTTGGTTTGATATTTGAGAAAATGTGGTTAAAAGTAAAGAACCTTACCTCATGCATCGTGCGGCCAGTGTTAGGAAAGAAAAAAAAAAAAGAGAAAATAAAAATGGCCGCCCCCTGGTATTTATGGACTGATGATCACATGATGTGAGGAGAGGGGGGGGGGTATGCAAATGAGATGTGGTTGGGTCTCTCTATAAAAGAGCCGTCTTCTTTATTTTGGGTGTCAGTGTGGAAAGTGCAGTGAGAAGAGAACAGTTTGATTTTGGAGTTGGATTTTGGAGTTGAGTTCAAATTTAACGTCAAGCTATTCCGGCGCAGTGACAAAAATGGGTGACCGAGTAAGATTGAGCAGCGATATCCTGAGGCCATTTACTGGAGAAGGTGATGTGGTTGCGTGGCTTAACAAGCTGAAGTTGGTGGCAAGGCTGCAGAAGATCGAGATGTAGCCACGTTAATACCTATATATTTGGAAGGAAGTGCTCTAGCAGTCTATCTAGAAATGGGAGAGACAGATCAGGCCATTGCTGAGAGCATCGAGAACCGGTTAAAGACCGCATTTTCCGAGAGCGCGTTTGAGGCTTACAACAAGCTCAAAAGAGTCACCTGGACTGGGGAGTCTGTGTACGTGTACGTGGCAGAGATAAGGCGACTAGCAGGATTGGCTGGATATGGGGGACGCAGCATTGAGAAGACTGTAAAGCTGGCGCTTGTAACTGGTTTCCCTGATCGCATCTCCATGGAACTGCAACGACTTACTGATATTGAAACCATGGAGGTGGAGGAGATTCTAAGGCATGCTAGAGTTTTGGCGAAACAGTTCGGTGAGCTGGGGGCGGTCGCGGCTGCTGTGGCAAGCGGAAAGGAGCGCCCAGTGATGAAGCAAGGCCGTGGATTTACCGGTAAATGCTTTCGATGTCAAGGACCACATCTGATGAGAGACTGCAGGGAGCCACGGCTAGACATTATCTGTTTTCGGTGTGGCCAAGTAGGGCACATTAGCAGGAATTGCCCTTCGCTTCCAGGAAACGAGTAAAGGGGTGCTATTGCGCCAGTAGTCACCCCTTTTATACTGAACAGGCGTATGAGAGTTTGTTGCCACAGTTAATGATCACCATCAATGGAAAGAGGGCTAGAGCTCTTGTTGATACTGGATGTACAACAACACTCATTACTATGAGCGTCGCCAACTCTTGGAATGGAACCAGCAACATTAGAGCAGTGGATGGCAGAGAAGTGGAATGCTGTGGAGAGGCCGATGCGGAGATTGTAGTAAGGAATATGCCATTGCGGCTAAGAGTGATCGTGCTGGATAGACTGATTGCAGGAATTGATGTGGTGCTGGGCCTGGACGCGATAGACCGACTGGGAGGAGCTACTATTGCTAAAGGCCAGGTGAAGTTTGGCAATCAGAGTGCACCGGGAATAACAGGAAGTGTAACCAGGGGTGATACCAACCAACCATCAAAACCCCGACAGTGTCTGATTGAGGATGATGACTTTCGAGTCTGCTTCGATGGCAAAAAATGGATGGTAGTATAGCGATGGACCGCGGAACCACCTGTATTGACGAATCGGGTCAGCTGCTACAAAAGCACACTGAAAGGAGCTGTGGAGCCGCAGTTTGAAAAAGAAGTTGAGAGATGGATAGATGAAGGAATATTAATGCCGTGGTCAGGGAAAGTTGAAGGAATTTTGCCACTCATGGCTGTGGTCCAACCTATTAAGAAGAAAGTTAGGCCAGTGTTGGATTTCCGTGAGCTGAACAAGTTTGTCGCTTGTCACACAAAGGACGGAATCGACGTGTGTGAAGAAGTCGTAAGGAAATGGAGGAGGATGAAGCAGTCAACTAAAATTGTGGACCTAAAGTCAGCCTACCTCCAACTTCATGTGGATGAGAAATTGTGGAAGTATCAATTGGTAGAGTACAAAGGTCAAGTTTATTGTCTGACCAGATTAGGATTTGGTCTGAACTCCGCACCAAAGATAATGACGGCAGTTCTTAAGACAGTGTTGGCCAAAGACGATGCAGTGAAGAGAGGCACCTGCTCTTACATCGATGATGTACTAGTGGACGAAACGGAGGTGACTGCGGAAAGGGTGAGAGAGCATATCAAAGCATATGGACTGACGACGAAACCGCCTGAGTCACTGGAAAACGGAATGGCTTTGGGATTTCGACTACAGAACAATAAGGCAGGAAAATTAATGTTTGGGCAAGGAAATGAGATCCCTGAAGCCAAGGTTGACCTAGCCAAGAGAGAGCTATTCTCTATATGTGGAAAGCTGGTTGGTCACTACCCAATAGCTGGATGGCTGCGAACTGCGTGCAGTTTAATTAAAAGGCAGACTGGGACAGACAGTTGGGAAGATGCAGTGGATCAAAAAGTGCTTCTCATGATACAAGAAGTCATTGCAGAAGTGAAAAAAAATGGACTCTGTAAGAGGAGAATGGCATGTAAAGGAGGGCCATGAAGGGGTGATATGGACTGATGCTAGCAGTGTAACATTAGGGGTATTATTGGAAATAGGAGAAGTAGCTGTTGAAGATGCTGCTTGGCTACGCAAAAAGGATGATAGCACCCATATCAATGTTGCGGAACTCGATGCTGTGATGAAAGGCATCAATCTGGCTCTAAAATGGGGGCTACAGATAGTGAACTTTAAAACAGACTCTGCAACAGTGGTGTCGTGGATTAAATCGGAGCTGTCTGATGATAAGCGGATCAAAACAAAAGGAGCAGCGGAGATGCTTATTAAGCGTAGACGTGGAGCGCTGGGAGACTTGGTTCAAGAATTCGAACTAAAGGTAACTATTACCTTAGTTCCGTCACAAAAAAATAAAGCAGATGGGCTGACAAGAGTCAAGAAAGCCTGGCTACACAAGGAAAGAGACGGGGCTCCAGCATGTTGTGCAATAGAGAATTTAAAAGACCTGCATAACCTGCATCATTTTGGAAAGGAACGGACCCTTTACCTGGCAAGAAAAGTAAACCCGCACGTCACAATGCAAGACGTCCAAAAGGTGGTGGAACAATGTAGGGAATGCCAATCAATCGACCCTGCACCGGCTAGACATGAAAAAGGGGAACTGCATGTTGAAGAGAATTGGCAGAGATTGGCCAGTGACATCACACATTATCAACATGAACCGCATGTAACTATGATTGATTGTGGGCCTGGGAGAGTAGCGATATGGCGGAAAATCAAGAATGAAACAGCAGAAGAGGTAAAGAGAGTTGTCAAGGTTTTTATGAAAAGGGGGCCAGTAGAAGAGGTGTTGGTGGATAATGGTACGTCTTTCCGCTCGGAAGTTTTTAGAGACTTATGTGCGAAGTGGAATGTGGGGCTATATTTTAGAGCTGCATACCGTCCAAGTGGAAATGGAATTATAGAGAGGCACCATCGCACTATAAAAGCTGTGGTATCAAGAAGCCAGATGTCGCCCCAAGAAGCAGTGTTTTGATACAATATGACGCCGAAGGCTGGTCAAGACGAAAATTCAGTGCCGCACCGGTCTATTTTTTCTTATGAATGGCGACATCCATTGGCTGTAACACAGAGAGAAGAACAGGCCTGCGTGGACATCGCAGTTGGTGAAGAGGTGTGGGTGAAACCATCCAATTCTCGTTGCACGACTCGCTGGGGAAAAGGTACAGTGACTGAAGTACTCTCCAAAAACAAGGTAGCGATTGACGGAATGCCTCATCACATTTTAGATATACGGAGAGTCTCCTTGCCATCAGAGGAAGAGGAGGTTGATGCTGATGTTGAAGTGTCTGAAGAAGAGCCTCTTTGACGATCTCACCATGAATGAAGACGCCCAGCGTGGATGGTGGACTATGATACTAATTATTGATCTTAGAGATCAAGGGAGCGTGTGGTTAAAAGTAAAGAACCTTACCTCATGCAGCCAGTGTTAGGAAAGAAAAAAAAAAAGAGAAAATAAAAATGGCCGCCCCCTGGTATTTATGGACTGATGATCACATGATGTGAGGAGAGGGGGGAGGGGTATGCAAATGAGATGTGGTTGGGTCTCTCTATAAAAGAGTCGTCTTCTTTATTTTGGGTGTCAGTGTGGAAAGTGCAGTGAGAAGAGTTGGAGTTGAGTTCAAATTTAACGTCAGAAAATTTTCTCTATTTTGAAGGGAGACACTTTTGTTATCGGTTCTCCTTCGGTTGCTTCAATAATTATGAAATAAGGTAGATTTTGGTTTTGTGATTCTGTTTCTGAATATGAACTAGATTTGTCTGAAACTTCACAATGGTTTCTTTTTTGAGGCTTTTTATTTGCCATTTAAGTATTTTGAATTTTTCATTTCTCCTGCTCCCCACCTGCCTCGGAGCCCTATTTGGGAAGTGTTGGGGGGGGCCATTAGCCCCAACACAAGGATACAGGAGAAGTATACTCTTCCTGCTGATGAACTCAAGCATCTGGGTTTCCTTCGTCCTTTCTAATGGCCTCATTTCTAGAAAAGATGTTGGCTTTCCAGTCGTGTTTTATCCATTCTTCAGCAAGTTGATTGACCCTTCAGCCACCGCTTACTAAATCAGTTTTTTGCCTAATGTGGGGAGTGTGAGCATATTTTCTTGTTGTGTTTGTCTGATTTAGTGCTAGTCATGACCAACCGATTGATTGGATTGGGCCCATCCAACCGCCTGTCTTAACCCAAGTAAGGGCCAAAGTGGCATGTTGCACCTCATGTCCTAATAGGACCTTGAACATGATCTGTTCAACCACCAGGATCCCGTCCTTAGGCATTACAGGTTGCCACCTACGGTTAACAGGTGACCCCATTGAGAGACTTTTACTCTCTGCAGGGGGGCAGTCGGTGTATTCTAATGTCCCACCAACATGACCAGTTGGGAAGTAGGGGAAGAAAAAAAAGGGGCGGGGAGGGAAAGGGGGCTGTTTTTGTTTTTGGTTTTGCAGAACATAATTAAGTTTTACAAAAGAGAATAGAAAAACAAAAAGGAACATCAATGTAAGTGCATTTCAATTTTGTCTCTATAGCCAATAGACAGCCTGATCTCGTAGCACCAGGGGAATGGTGTGTGTAGATTATATATATATATAGTAATACCTTGAGTTACAAATGCACTGATATGATTTTTTTGAAATATGATACATTGTGTCTTTATGCCCCAAAATACAATTTTTTTTTTTAGATACGATTTCAAAAATTGCACAACACCAAAAAATTTAAGAAACATACAAAATGCAAAGTAAGAAAAAAGTGTGTTTATGTTTGCATCATTGTGTGTGTATGCTGCATAATCCTCCCGCCTCCTGATTCTAGCTCACCTTCATTAGCCACTCATCCTTGTCTCCATGGTAAGTTGGTTACAATTTTATTCTTTATTTTTTTCATTCATCCTTTTTGTTACATTAAGACTTAAATATTAAACATTTAATAAATTCATTCAACGTTTTTAATTGCACATAATCTTGCCTCTTTTTAGTTACCATACCGTGTGGGTGTGTGTGTGTGTATATGTGCATGGTAGCCTTGCTTCCCTTCCTCCTCCTTGCATGCATACTGTATGCTAGCATTTACCTAGACGAAGAATATAATTCTGTTTTTTTTGTTTGTTTTTATTGGCATTTATTATTATATATCAATTTTTGTGTCACTTTCTTTGGTGATTGTTGAGTGTAATTTGAACTTCTTTGGGGTAAATTTCTTACCCTTGGAACGGATTAATTCTGTTTCTTTTAATTCAAATGGGAATAATTACTTTACGACATTTTTTAGATATGTCGGTGGTTATGGAATGACTGAAATGCCTCAAGATATTACTAAATATTCATATATATATATATATAAGCTCCTAAGATTTGTACTAGAATTGCCCGTAAAGACATGTGGCATGGTGAATAGAGTACTTGGTAAAATTCAGTTGTAAAAGTTACATTTCTAGAAATTGAAACAATCCAAAATACAATTATTTAGGACTTCTACATAGTAATGACTGACTAAACGAAAGCATGCAACGAAAGCATGCAACTCCCATGGTTCCATTCAAAATTCCATGCAGATTCCCAAGTTCAATAGAAAAATTCCTGAGTTTGACAAGATACCCCTGAAGAAGTTTGGACGTTACATTGACCAAAATGTTTTGCAAAAAACACTCAAGTAATCTGAAGAATCCAAATGATCAAAATAATAATTGAGTAATTTTCTATTGTTGCACAAAAAGATACTTTGTTGTTTTTTTTTAACGATTGCTTTTGTATTTTAACACTTCTGAAAATTCGGTGTTTTGAGGGGGAGTAAATGTGTAGTGCATGTATGATGAGTTCCTTTTCGTGCTTTTTGAAATCTTATGACATCGTTCAAATTAATAATGGATTCTAGTATGAAAAATTGGTAACATTTTTTAGGTAGTAGATTTTATTACTTTGGTAACATTTTTTAGGTAGTAGGTTTTATTACATTGCTAACATTTTAAAAAAAGGTAGGTGTTATTACATTGGTAACATTTTTAGGTAGTAGGTGTTCTTACATTGGTAACATTTTTTTAGGTAGTAGGTGTTATTACATTGGTAACTTTTTTAGGTAGTAGGTGTTACTACATTGGTAACATTTTTTAGCTAGTAGGTGTTATTACATTAGTAACATTTTTTTAGCTAGTAAGTGTTATTACATTGGTAACTTTTTTTTAGCTAGTAGGTTTTATTACATTGGTAACTTTTTTTAGGTAGTAGGTTTTATTACATTGGTAACTTTAGGTAGTAGGGCATTATGGATCACCTTCGTTTCTTTAAAAAAAAAAAAACTTCATGTGATAAGTAGTTCTAACATAACAGCAATAAGGAAAGCTTTATATTTGTAGCTAAAAATAGGGAACATCCCCAAATAATTACCAGGTGAATTATAGAATAGCACACAAATTCCATCAATCATCCTTTAATCTCATCGGCTTAACATTTATAGGCAACATGAATTAAACATGAAGT
Source organism: Euprymna scolopes (assembly GCF_053919585.1). NCBI lineage: Eukaryota > Metazoa > Mollusca > Cephalopoda > Sepiida > Sepiolidae > Euprymna > Euprymna scolopes. Next base: position 23,581,737 of record NC_136521.1, on the reverse strand, counting down.
AAATACATAGAAGATACTGCCAAGTTTGCTGCAAAGAAGGTAGAATCCTGCTACAGTGCTAGAAAATTACTCACACCAGAGAATATCCTATATCTCTACAAAGCCAATATTATCTCATGCATCGAGCAATGTTGCTACATCTGGGCTAGTGCATTTACCACTAGTTTCACTCTTAGACAAGGTCTTAAAAAAAAGGGGGAAAAAAGGCTTAAATTTAATGTCCCACACTATCAGGTAAGCTCCAACCTTTTTCTTATCGCTGCAGCATCCCTATGCCGGTTTTAGAAATACTTTAATGAAATGTGCTCTGATGACTCGACAAGCAGCAAAATTGCACCTTCTCATTGTCGAGGTCCCTAAATGCCTGACAGTTCTAATAGTTTCTTCACATGGACTTCTAAATTTTGAAATTCCCTGTTTCCATTTGAATTTCTAGAAATTAGTACAGTCATGGAATGACCATACTAATCTGCAGATATTCAAATGTGATGTGAACAATCATCTCGCTGCTCAATTCTGTTACACACGATCCCAAATAATAGCCCTTTATGTTCTAAGTCGCAATGTGCCTTCAAATGAAAAAGAAAAAAAAGCTCTCAAGTAACCTAAACAATCCTTCCTTATTATACATCTTCTGAATGTAGCACACAAATTTCATGTACACTTGTCTTAGTACAAATCTAGTCAAATTACTGACTATTTTTGCCTATATGGAGTCGAAGCGAGGCACTAATTTTGCTACATTTTAGAAAATAATTTTTTCCTGTCAGTTATGTCTCAAATCAAATTTTACAAAACTTACACATCCAAACCGTTGATGCTTTCCCAATTAATTTTTTTTTTCCTGAAGTACTGTTAAATATGGAAGGGGACAGATCCCAGTAATTAAAGAAACACGTAGGCATGATTCAAAATAATATTTATTATAAGGAAACGGCTAGAATCGAACCCAGTTTTCAAACGTTAAAAGTGAATACATAAAGCAATCTCAGGAATTTAGTGAATTGACCATTGTTTTTAGAAATAACTAAATAATGATGCAACTAGTAGGTCAGATATAGGACAATGTAAATTAAGGAATGTCTTTGTTTTACCAGAAACGTGTTGGACATATGTGTATGTAAATCCACATGAGGAGAGCACATTTGAGCACGTTTCCAATTTCACAAAGAAAGATAGATTTTCAATATATTCAGTGAAGAGGATTGGAGTTCAGTCAGAAATCAGAGAGCAGTTGAGAGAGATCAGTCAGAGTCGAGTCATGAACGAGGAAAGTTAGCTAAGCCCCTTTCGGAAGTGAAAGAAAGGGAAGAAAGACAATGTAGAAATCAAAAAGGCAATTGATTTCCTGATTATCATCTCATCCGGATGGAATAAAGATCATTATATTTATAAGTCTTCGTTTGTCATCTTTCAACCTGAAAAGGTGATTTTGTCTATCGTATTTGTAAAACAATTTAGTATGAAACACCCTTCAAAAGTGTTAACGGTCTGTCCCCACCATCACCAATAATGTATTTCCCTTCTCCATATTTAAAAGAATTGTATTACATGTGTCTCTTCTCACCTACGTTGTTATCATCACAGTCGCCATCGTGCACACAGTTATATAAATGCCGTTCTGTGTACGCCATTATATACCTTGTTCCTGCCAGACAAATTTAAAGTGATAAGAACTGCTTGAAATATCTTGCAGAGGACAGAGTATAGACGACAGAGTACAAAGGATGTAAAAAGAGGAAAACAGTTGTATGATCGCGTACTTCAAAGATACGCAAAAAAAAAAAAAACTGGTCTTAGCATTTGCATCAAGGGCAATTTCAAGCCAAACGATTCTCCATAATCTTTTGTTCAAAGTGCTGACGTGTACCAACTAAACGCTAACCTTTCAAAAATTGATTTTAGGGTATTCGGGCTTGTTTTTTTTTTTTTTTTTTTTTTTTACATAGGCAACACCACATTATCAAGGACAAGAGGCCACTCAAGGATAAGGGTTAAAGAGTGTACAGTAGAAATTGGACAATTTAGTAATCATTAGTAATGAAAATTTGGTAAATTTGATAACTTATATGGAACGGCTCATCAAGAACTTATTTACGTTAGACTTTAAGACAACCATATTGTAGTCAGCCGGAAAGCAGGAAAATGGAAGACAATTCCACAGGCGTGCAGTTCTAAGAAAGAAGCTTTGTTCATGGAATCTACGTTTAGGTTTAGGTACAGATAAAGAGTGGGGGGAATTATTGATAGTGTTTACAGCTAGACGAGTGTTTCTTGTGAAAGTTTGGCGAGGGGGGACCATAGATTGAAGCTCAGTCGAACACTTTCCATGAAAATAACGATACATCAGACAAACTCGCAACATCTCTTCTGTGAGATATACGTTGCAAGGAAGAGAAAAGGACATCTCCTATGAGGCTACGAAGTCTATTTTGAACTCTATCAAGGCAGGCCAAGTCCTTTCTAGCAGCTCCTGCCCAGATGTGGCAACAGTATTCCATCCTTGGACGTACCTGGCTCTTATATAGATAGAGAATAGCATCAGCAGTGAGATATCTACCGGATCAATAGAAAGATCCCACCATTTTTCCAGCGGCCTTGGCAACATATTTGATGTACGTGTTCCATTTAAGATCAGGAGTAATGGTCAAGCCAAGAAGCTTGTCAAAACTTGAGGCCTCCTGAAGACGAGAGCCATTCATTTCAATTGATGCCAGATGTGGATCAGAATGTTGATGATGTAAAGAGAGAAGCTTGGTTTTAGATGCATTAAAAGTAACCAGCCACTCCTTACCCCATTGTACTACGTGCTCAAGATCAGAGGAGAGAGAATTGGAGAGAACTTGGTCGTTTACTGTCTTAGATGTGCTACCATAAATGGTAGTGTCGTCAGCATAAATGTCTACAAATGATGTAAGGATGTGATTTGGAAGATCATTAATGTAGATCAGGAAAAGAGTTGGGCCCAGGATGGACCCCTGAGGGACACCGGCATTAATACTGTGAGCTTCTGATTTTTGCCCCTCAACTACTACTCTTATGAACCTATCAGAAAGAAATGATTTAATAATTGAGAAGACATTTTCAGCAATACCATAGCTAGAGATCTTATGAAGTAAACCTTTATGCCATACCCTATCAAAGGCCTTAGATATGTCAAGAGCAATTGCCCTAGAAAGGTTGCCTCCGTCGAGAGATTTGCTAATCCTATGAGATATAACTGTAAGCACATCTGCTGTAGATCTAGCAGAACGGAAACCATATTGAGTGTCACTAAGAAGGTTATTTTTGTTGAGATGGTTGATTACTTCTGTATTTAACACAGATTCCAGCAACTTATTCATGACGCACAGGAGACTTATTGGCCTGTACTGAGAGGGGGATGAGCGATCACCTGAATTCTTAAATACAGGGCATACTGATGAAATTTTCCAGGGAGATGGGAAACTATTCTCCTTAAGACAACGTTTAAACAGTTTTTTAAGTATAGACGCTAGTTCAGGTTGAAGTTTTTTGAGTACTATAATTGGAAAACCGTCAGGGCCAGTTGCTTTACTGGAATCAAGGTTTTTGATTAGTTTGGCAACATCACGTACAGATATACGTATATCACATAGCGTGTTTTCTGATACAAGAGGAAATATTAGGGGTTGGTGGCCTTGATCGCAAAGGGTAGAATTAGCTGCAAAGTTCTTGACAAAGAGTTTGGCTTTGTCTGATGCTGACGAGATTACCTCAGGTCCATTGATAATAGTTGGGATGGAGCACACGCTTCTGTTCAGGATTCTGTTTGCTATTTGCTAAAACTGGTGGGAACCAAGCCGCTGCTCAGCTACTTTGGACTTAACAGATTGAGCATACAACTCTCTTGCATTCTTTATTACTTTCTTACAATGGTTGCTGGCAGTCCTGAAAGCGGCTTTAGTTTTCATACATCTATTACGTTGGAAACAGTGGAAAAAGTGATTTCTGTGCGCAATGGCAGCAGCACATTCTGGAGAGAACCATGGCTGGCTGTTAGGTTTTTGCTGAAACTTTTTCGAGGGTATGAAACGGTCAATACCTACAATTAACCATTCCGTCAGGTCTAATACTATGGAGGACACATCCTTTTTAAACATGGAATGCAGAGGTAGATCAGATATAAATGTACGGAAGCTATCCCAGTCAGCCTTAGTGTATCGATATACTGTACGATGGAGAGGTACGTCTGGGGACTTATTACATTTCATTTTTATCTTAATTGATACAACAGAGTGGTCGGAAGATCCAAGAGGCAACAGAATAGAAACTGAACATAGTTCAGGGCAAGTTGTGAGAAAAAGGTCTAGTAGGCTCGCATACTGGCCGTCATTGTCGGGCACACGGGTGGGTTCCTGAACAATCTGAGTAAGGTCATAGGCAATGGAGAAATCATGACAGAACCTCCCCTCATCATCGGTCTTGTTAGAGGGGTTAACCATTCGACGTTGTGAACATTGAAGTCACCACATACGTGAATGTTAGCTGAAGGATAAGCAGATAGGACTTGGTCAATTTTCTCAGATATGCTTTTAAAGATAGTAACTCCGCTGTTATGGGGGCGATAGAGAGTAAATATAAATGCAGTAGTGTGAGCTAAAGCAACCCGGAAGCACATATAGGGTAAGTTAGGATCTTCCCTGGAGATGTCCCTACCACATGGAAAGTTATCCCTAATATAGGCACATATTCCATGCCCATGGCGATCTTGGGGGTCAGATTTAGAAGTTAAGTTAGAGTATCCTTTAATTGCAAACTCTTCTAGGGAAATAGCCTGTCCAACGCCAGTTTCACTTAAAAATAAAAGGTCTGGTTTAGTCTCCTGTAATTGGGTTTCAACCTCTGGAAGGTTAGAACGTAGACCCCTGATGTTGGAGAAGGAGACATGGTAGTAGGGGTCTACGTTGGAAGTTGGAGAACCGGGTTTAATCATGTATTTTTTCTTGAAACTTGTCACGATGAATTTTTGGAATTTGTGGACTAGGTCGTCAGATTTACTTAGAGCAGGACAGAGAGGGGAAACTAAGAGAGAAAAAGAAACGAAGAATTTATTTTATTTTTTTTATTTGTAGCTAATGATAAGGTAAAGCCATAACAATTACCCACTAGTATGGCATCGAGAGGCCCCACCAGAAGCTACTGCATGGTCCAGAATCCATTCACCAAATGGCAATACAGCAGCCCCAGTACTTTGCACCTGCTGATAGGACAGCCTCCTTGGTGGTTAATCCAAGCGGGTCCCTGACTATCAGGCGGATAACGTCAGCCCAGACAAAACGTTTACCTCCAGCACCCTTACTAGTGACATGGCTACAAGGATAGACATAGAAACAGAAAATTTCCGGCATCTCTGCCAACTGTTCGCGCAAAAGTTGCTACCGACAAGTAGTTTTTTTTATGACGAGACTTTTATTGTGCAATGTATTCTTTAATGTTTTTCATGGTCACCATTTTTCCGAGAAAATAAAAGAAATATGCGAGTTGTTGACCCATTATGCCCCACCCTTCAATATCGTTTCAGTTTGTGGGGAAATGATGAGTTCACCTGTTTGGTTAGGATCACATCGCTATTGTGTTCAGCATATTCTTTGGTGGAAGAGACTTGATTTTCAATAAGTTGTGATCCATTTATAAATTGTAAGTTAAAAACAATCCCCTTTACACACACATCATCGCACAAACTGATTTCTTTTTCTTTTTTTTATAGCATATTTAAAAGAATAGCTGAATATCAATGTCTATTTCCATGTGAAAGCGTTTGTTTTGCGTTTACACGATGGCACTTTTATGCCCACCGCTAATCACAACCAAGGATTTGTCTCACATGGCTTCCGCTTAAATCAAATTTAATTTGAAAATCCTAAAAAAGAGCACAATCCGAAAAATAAAACGAATAAATAAAATATTTTCAAGACGGCTGTAGACATAAAATAAACACCGTTTTTTTTAAATAATTTTTCTAAAAGCCGAAAACCTTTTTTTTTTTAAATTTCAAATAATTGCGGTTGATTGGTTAATTTGAGTCACATAAGACTACTTTGATTGTTAATAGTGGCGGTCAGTGGCAGCCACAAAAGTGTTTCCGATATTTACAACAATGAAATGTTCAATATTTAGAAAATGACAATAATGAAAACTAGCTGTACCCTGGCACGTTTTGTTGTGGCTCGAGTTGGTGAAGAATCTCCATCACTGCGGAAATCTACCAAAGAAATATGTTGTTATATACGAACGTGAGACGGACGTTTTCAACCCAAAAGAAAAGAAGAAGGGGGGGGGGAAGAAAAGAAAAGAAATTGGAAAGACAGCGAACAAAGAGCAAAGAAACGGAATAAAAAAGAAAGATTTGTTTATTGTAAGAAAAATCCGGCTGTTTTACAAAGAAAGAAACGATGTTAAACTTGCCGAAGGAAGAGGAAAACGGAAAGAGAGAAGAAATAACAAAAGAAAATGGAAAGATCGTAGAAACAGAGGAAAGTATAAAAAAATAAGTAAATAAATAAATAAAAATAAAAAGAAACGATGGTAAACTTGTCGAAAAAGAGAAGAAACGGAAAGAGAGAAGAAATGAAATTGTGTAATGGAAAGATCGGCAAAGCGAAAAACGGAGAAAAGAAACATACAAAACCCAAATAAAATACAATAAAAAAAAAAAAAAATCAAAAGAAACGATGTCATAAATGGAGCAGAACGCGAAATAAAACGGAATTGAAGTAAAATATAATTTTTATTTTAAGGAAAGAAAATGTATAGTTTTTTGCTTTGTTTTGTTTTTGTTTTGAACCAACATATAAGTAAGCGTGTTGCGTTTCACCTAACACGCAGTCCAGTTTCTACAGAAACATAACCTGGTGTTCGTCCGTAATTGTCTTCTGTGAACGGTCACGGCCGGTGTAAAGGGGTGGCGGTGGAAGTATAAATTTATTAGAGAGAGAAGAATTTACTACTTCCATTGATCGTAACCGGTTTTGGCAGTGAACTATCACCAGATAAAATATAGGAAGTTCCGATCAGCGAGATAGTGGATAGGTAATATGCCTATGACACACCTCAGATAGCGCGATGCACTAGTTTGTGTACAGTACATCTGCATAAAATCTCTAGATTTTCAATCCCATTAAGGTCAAAATCGGAGGGGAAAAAGGAGTTCATTTTATTTATATAGATAGATAGAAGAGAATAGATAGATAGAAGAATAGAAGAAGAATAGATAGAATAGAAGAATAGATAGAATAGAAGAATAGATAGAATAGAAGAAGAATAGATAGAATAGAAGAAGAATAGATAGAATAGAAGAAGAATAGATAGAATAGAAGAAGAATAGACAGAATAGAAGAAGAATAGACAGAATAGAAGAAGAATAGACAGAATAGAAGAAGAATAGACAGAATAGAAGAAGAATAGACAGAATAGAAGAAGAATAGACAGAATAGAAGAAGAATAGACAGAATAGAAGAAGAATAGACAGAATAGAAGAAGAATAGACAGAATAGAAGAAGAATAGACAGAATAGAAGATAGAAGAATAGATAGAATAGAAGAAGAATAGATAGAATAGAAGAAGAATAGATAGAATAGAAGAAGAATAGATAGAATAGAAGAAGAATAGATAGAATAGAAGAAGAGAATAAAGAAGAGAAGATTATAGATCCTATGTCAAAACAGACAATGCAGCCACTAAATTGTCATATAACCCTTGGAAAAATAGGTTTTGTAAAAAAAGTCTTGTTTTCAGCGTCCCTAGCAAGCACAGTTTTTCTTTATTAAAATTTTGATTGTAAACTTGATTTAAATTAAAATTCTCATATGAAACAAATTTTGTGTGTGTATTGCAATCCACAGACGTACGACAAAGTAGTACAAAAATAAAAAAATATAACAAATAAATGTTATTAAAGGCAAGATATATTACTCATACTCTTCATGGTAGGGGGTTACCAATTACAGGTACTGATCATGGGTCACTAATTTGCAAGGGTGTGAGTCGGTGTTCAATTTATAATCGGGATCTATCAATTTTTGGGACCGAGGTTGCAAGTGCAGGAATCTCTTGAAGTCAAAAACAGTAGGGTGTCCACAGGAACGTTAAAGGTAAATTTAACGAGATCACCGATTAATAGAAAGATGTCACCAGATCACATCCTCATGTACATAAAATAAAAATATAGAAATAACTCCAGAAAATAATGACACTTGACAACGAACTCGAAATCATAATTTTTATATTTATGTGTGAGGAATCATTCCAATGTAGTGTTTTTTTTTGTTTTTTTTAATGATTGTTATTATGCAGGATTAGTTAAATGAGGATCTCATGAGAATACTGATTTTATGAACAGAATGTCACACGTGGCTTGAAATTAATGTGATTATTTTCTGAGAGAAAAACAGTCATTAAATCATGTCAGCAAAATGCGTGTGTATGTGTGTGTGTTCATCACACAAGAAACAGTAGTTTGAAATAACATTGTTTAAAAGAAGATTAATTCTCGTTCGATGTGGTAATTTTCTATGATCAGAATTAAGGTTCATGTGCAAGGTACGAAAATTTAAGACGAGGGATTTTAATGCCTCTTAGTGGAGGGGTTTCATCAACATTCAGTGTTGGGGAAGACAAGAGAAAAGCTGCAATAAACTGATTTGATTTTCATGGCAAATCTTTATATAGCTGTGTTCTCAAATGTTCCAGCCTGTTTGCTGTATCACTACGCATGGAAACGTAACATAGTTCCTTTATTCCATGTGTGCAGGTGGTCAAATTGCAACATTGTGTGTTTACGTGCTCCGATACTCATGGGGTGATTGCTACAAAAACGTTCCTGCCGAAAACTTGTTCCAGCCGTATGTAGTGATTATTACATATCTATCTGGAAAAAATTTTTGTGGTTTTACTCACTTTAAAACGTTTAATCAATTCGAAAATCATACATTGATATATGTGAAAAAGATAAATAGCGGCGAGCTGACTGTTAAATACACAAAGTTTGGAAAAATGAGTAAAAACTAAAAAATTATAAAAAATACTGTTAGAAACCTGTCCATTCAAATATATCGCTAAGCATTGTATTATTTTCGAACTGATTAAACATTTTAAAGTGAGTAAAGCCTAGGCACGGCCAAAAAAAAAAAATGAGGGAGGGGTAAACGAATTAAAATCTATTGAAATCCATTATTCTTGAGCAACTTTTTTTTCCCAGAAAAATAAAACCCTGAATTTTATTATATAAAAAGCAAATTAATATAAACATTTTTCTATTTTTAATAGAATTTTACATTAAAAAAACAAAAACAATTCCCTCCCATTTTTTGTCTCAACGGAAGTATTTTTTTTAAAAGTTTTGGAATCGATTTTTTTTTTTTTCTAAATAAGATTTAGAATGATTTGCTATAAGAATATGCAAAAATATTATAAGTACCTGAATTTCAAATAATTCCATCTTTTATCTCACTTTAAATTTTGCATGGCAAAATTTAAAAATCCAAAATTTAGTGATAGTTTGGAAGAAACTATGGTAGCCTTTACAAGACTAAATGAAGTTCATTATTCTTGTAAATTTCCATGTATTTTTAACATTTGTTTTGACGATTAAGTGAATCAACTTTTTTTTCTTTTTTTTTCATAAGTGATACATACATACATATATATTTGTTACTTACATAACCTCCGAAGTTAAGCAATGATGAAGCTGGCCAGTACCAGATGAGGGACCATTTTGGGAATGCTAGGCTCTGTAGGTGTTGAGACAACTCCTGCACCCAGTATCACGCTTGGTTGCCTTGACCCTGTCCTGCCATCAGGACCAAGTGCTTCTTAAGGAGAGAGCGTGGTAGATGCAAGTCCCCTACACTTTTAACCAAGTCAAGCGCAAGTCACATCATCATCAGATTGTTGACAAACTAATGATGTTCCTATTTACTTGCCTCCTCTGATGGGCAGAGTTAGACAAGATGTAGGGAAAATCAGGCTCCCCAAAATGGGGCACTCCGGATAACAAAAATAAAATTTGCCCCAGTCTATAAAGATTTCTCCTTCTTTGAACGAAGAAAGGAAAGGTTCAGTGTAGCATCAGAACAGATAATACACTCTAATCTTAGCCCCAAAACCTGTGATGCTTGTGGTCTTCATTGACAACAATGGATGACATAAACCCTCCTTCATTTGTGGTCGTTCCTACCCTTAAAATATATTTAATGTAACCAAACAATCAAATACCCTTTTTTAAATAATTGAATTAAATAATTCCAAACACCATTTATGGTGAAATACTTTTAATATTATGTATATGTGCTTTGTTTTTTTTCCTTCACACTAATTTCTATCAAGATTTAAATTTTTCCTTGTAAATATTTGTAAATAAAAATAAACTAAAACTGCTTTTTTTTTCCTGATATTTTTGTTTTACATCAACCATAATTTTTTTTTTTTCAAAAATTGAATGTATTTTTGATTTCATGATTACAATCATTTTCCCTTCGGGACAAGATCAAAGTGTAGTATCTGTTCTTCAGATGCTGCACTTTTATTTCTCGTTCTCTTTCGGTGGAGGAGAAATTCTTCACGACTGAGACAATTTTTATTTTTGTACCTTTTCTCCACGTTAAAAAACGACCCTGGTGTCTAACTCTGTCTCGTGGGGAGGCATAGTAAATAGGTACAATCATTTTCCCTTTCTTAATCTGTGAACCATATACTCGTTTCATAAACCATATAAAACTACTTTTTCTACAAACCATATAAAATTGGCTTTTCCACAATTTTTTATCGCATAATTTGTGAAAAAGACTTTTTGAATTCGATGTAATTTTGGAAAAGGGGGAGATAATAAATGTTTGTAGGTTTTATGGTCTACCATAGCTGAGGTAATATCACGTAATGACAAATTGCCGAAAGAAATTATATTTTTGGCAAAATGTGCAATTATTTATTGATTTTTTTTCTTTTTTGTTATCGATTCTTCAAAGCATTTCCTATTTAATGGTATATTCGTAATATTGGGCTCACTAGAAAAAAAAGATATTAATTTATTTTTCAAAGTCATAAGTCATTTTTTGTAAAAATAAGAAAATATATAAATTTTTTTTTTTTACTAGTCTGAAAGATAATTATTATAAACGTATTTAACGAATTTCACACTTCAAGAACATAAGATGAAAAATTAAACACATTCAAAATTCGGATTGCCAACCTTAAAATCTTATATGTGCATAATAGGCACCTCCAAAAGTCACCACAGAATGACCCCCCCCCTTTATGCAAAACGATGTAACTTTATTATAAATTAATATTATCAATATAACTTTTGTATGTACCATTTAACAGAAGAAGGGCAATTATTTTGCCCTTCTAGTAATAATTTTTTTTAATTTTTTTCATCATCCGAAAATAATGAAATTAGGAAACGAAAATCGTGTTTACATAATTGGCGCTTTAAAATAACGTTCCCATGTAGTAAGCATTTCAAACGTGAAAACATACTCGTGTTTAATAAATCTAGCAAAAATCAACTAATGGTCCGATTTTCGTGAAATTTTCGATACTTATCCATTTTAGAATGAAATTACATATAAAATGCAGTTTCCGTAAAAGAGGAAAATTTTTTTAGTGCGTATCCCCCCCCCCATATTTATTTTTTTGAAATTTGAACAAAATATATTTAAATCTATCGAAATTTCTATTTATTATGAAACATAAGAGTTCAAATAAGCAAAACATATTTATTTTTAAAAAAATTAAATACACGTATTGAACAAAAACTTACCTTGAAGTTGCTATTAAAAAAATGATATAAATTTAATATTTTCTTTTTAAAATAGCGTTTTTTTTAGAATTAATATATACTTCCTAAAAAGAAACTTCCTAAAAATTAATTAATTTTTGAAAGACTTATTTCAAAATGTTCCATTACAACATAAATTTTTTTTAAATATTAAGTTTTAATATAAACATGGCTCTTGTCAGTTATTTTATCGCCAGATTAAAACCGATTTGAAAATATTATTATTGTACAAATATTAAGCATTTTGTAGGCCCCCCCTCATATTTTGCTTGTCTCTTTTTACCGAACAAAATAAACACTCGTAAACCCGTATTTGATATTTAATATACAAATGTTTATAATATTATTAATCATTAAACTGTGTAAATCTTAAAACCTAAGAAAATTATAACAAAGATTAATTATTAATTGCAGTTTGAAGAAAATAAAAGGTTTTAAAAAATCATTAAGTCGCTTCTGCTTTTCCATAGTTCGTATAGTTAACACAAATCTGACGTCACAGAATCATGCGTATTTTTTTTTCACATTCATTTGGAAAGCGTGTTTTTTGTTTATCTACAATCCTCCCCCTCCCCATAATACTATATATTTTGTTCAGTTTCAGCTGATTATTTTAATAAAGGGGGGGGGGTTGTAGGCATATATATATATATATATATATATATATATATATATATCGATTATGAAAAACGAGCACCACACCACACCGACACCGTTATAAAGTTACTTCTTCACTTAATAATCGGTGAAAATTTCACATTGATTGGATAATTACTTGATTTTTGATAGATTTTTAAAGAGAGACGTCTGTCAGAAAATACTTCCTCCGTTTTGGCCGTGCCTAGTAAAATCACTACAAACTTTTCTAGATAGGTAGAAGAGTAACTTATCTTGCCTTTAATAACATTTATTTGTTATATTTTTAATTTTTACCACTTTGTCGTACGTCTGTGGATTGTAATACAAACCCCAAATTTCTTATTAAAACAAATGTTTTTAACTCGATGTTGACATATTAATTATTTTAAGTCGAAAAAGAAAGGGTATTATTTTACTTTAAGGCCCGTCTCACGTTCGTATATAACAAAATATTTTTTTTGTAGATTTCAGTGTGCTAAAGACGAATCTGCAAACCGTTTCTGTCGCAAAAAATAGTTTTCATGATATGAAGAAATTACTTTTTCGAAAAATGGTTGATAACTTTTTCATGTAAATTGAACTTAAAATGAGCACCCACTTTTTGGCCATCTGCAAGAGGGAGCATTTTTTTTGTGTATTTATTGGCTAAAAAGTTTTGTTTGCTTTCTTTTGCATGGTATTAACCCCTGAACTCTGGGACTCTTTTCCATTTCACAGTCTAGTCTTTGTTTACGCTACGTGCAAGCATGAACAAAGGATGTGACGCGCGCTTGCACATACAAAATGGCCACCCGTGATAACATAGAATTATATGGTTTAATATTTGGAAAACTGTTTTTCGTCTAATTTTAAGGTAAATATTCAGATTATTTACAACAGAACACCGACTACTCTAATTTGTTTTTTTTAGATGTAATCGGGGTCGCTGACAACGAATTTGATAATCAAACCCAGGGCAAATTTACCGTTTGCATAGTATTAACCCCTGAACCCACAAACTACTTTCCACCATTTTACAGCTTCCGTCGGCGTGCGCGGCAGCATAAATGACGGTTGTTGAATGTGCTTTCACGTAAAGAACTGCTTTTTCACATGGTGTATGAATCTTGTGGAACATTTAAACTTATACGAAAAAGAAAAAAAAGCACACCATTTTTCGGAGATTTTACTGTTTACATTCGGGAGGCGGCGGTGGTGGTGTTGAGGCGCGCCTCCTCTCGAATGTAAACAGTAAAATCTCAGAAAAATGTTAAATGGTGCTTGGTGCTCTAATCGGTAAATGTTGGTGTGTTAATTACGGAAAAACGGTTAATTAAACTGCAGAAGCACCTGTTAAGCCACACAAGTTCTATATTTTTTTGTAAACCGCATTAAAAACTACGTAAGACAAAAAAAAAGTCTTTCCGACATTACCCTCCCTCCTCACTTGGTGTGCTTTTCTTCTTTTTCGTATAATTCGTACGCCATGTGAAAAGGCAGTTCTCTACGTGAAGGCACATTCAACAACCATCGTTTATGCTGTCGCGCGTAGCGTAAACAGAAGCTCTAAAATGGCGGAAAGTAGTTCGCGGGTTGAGGGGTTAATACCATGCAAACGGTAAATTTGCCCTGGGTTTGATTATCAGATTCGTTCTCAGCGACCTCGATTACCTCTAAAGAAAACAAATTAGAGTGGTCGTTGTTCTATTGTAAATAATATGAATATTTACCAATTTTAATTTTTCGCCAATACTACACTGTGACAAGGCAGTTTGGTACGCGAGTGCACATTTAACAGTCTTTTTTATGCTTGCGCGTAGCGTAAACGAAGGCTGGGCTGTGAAATGGAAAATATTCTCAGAGTTAAGGGAAGGGGTAAATACCATACAAACGGTAAATTTGCGACAGAAACGGTTACCATATTCTTTTAAAGCACACCGAAAACTACAAAAAAACAACAAAAAAAACTATTTTTTCTATACGAAATGTAAAATAATACCGATTTTTCTTTATTTTTTTAACTTCTTCGTGTCTTTATTGAAAGATGAAAACAGAAAAAGAAATCGAAAAAACCTTTTAGCCAATAAACACTCAAAAAATGCCCCCCTCTCTCAGGTGGCCAGAAAGTGGGTTCTCATTTTAAGTTAAATTTAGATGGAAAAGTGATCACCCGCTTTTCGAAAAAGTAATTTCTTCATATCATGAAAACTATTTTTTTGCGACGGAAACGGTTTGCAGATTCATTTTTGGCACACCGAAATCTACAAAAAAATATTTTGTTATATACGAACGTAAGACGGGCCTTAATGTAAAATTTTACCCAAAAGGGGACGAGTTTTCCAGGGTCGAGTTTGCCTGAATTTACACAAGTCACGTGACATTTTGGTGGCCATGTTGTCCATTTCGACGTAGCACCTACAATTGATAACAATTCGTTTTGTTTGTTTTATATATTTTGGAGTAGATAGCTTCGTCAGTTGTTGTTTTATATATTTTGAAGTAGATAGCTTCGCTATCAGTTCGAAGTTATCTAGCTAATGATTTTATTCAAGTAAATAGTTTACTTTTTGCCTCTACGATGTTAAAAAAAAATTAAGATTCTATTTTTTTTATTTTTTTTTATTTTGTCATGTTAACATGCCGGAAATGCTTGGACAGTGAATACATTTTTTTAGTTGTATAACGTAAAATGAAATCGGTGCTCATGTATTTTTAGTACCGCACTATTTTTAAATAATTTTTTCGGGTTAAATTCAAGTTTCACAATCTTTTTTTTTTATTATTATTAAATTGTTAGTTGAGCACAGAATATTTACAAAACACCCTCCCCTCCCCAGGTTAAGAATGGCCATCGAAATAACGTTATTAATACAGCGCGCGCGGTACCATGAAATCAAGTTGAAAGTCGAAACAATTGTTGTACGGTACAAAGCCCCCACCCCTTCATCGTGTTAAAAAAAAAGAAAAGTTTATTAACCCATTCTTAAGGACGGGAACCTTCCTACACCAATTATATTGAAATAAATTCAGAATTTGTTATGTATTATAGTTGTTAAAAAAAAAAAGGTAAACATGTTATTATTTTTTAATTAAAAAAAAAAAAAAAAAAAAAAAACAGGGATCATTGTAAAATGTAAATGACACGGAACCTTTTCAAAATCCGAAACTGACCCTTCACGGAAATGAAAAATATTTTTAAAGTGATTTTTTTTTTATATCGATAATATTAACTTTTATAATATACATCAGAAATTACAATATTGTTTGATTTAAATTTAAAATGTCAAGTTTCTTTCCAACTCCTCCAAAAACTTTAAAATAACGACTTAGATAGGTTTTCGGTGCTGAAAACGAATATAACATTTAAATTTGGGGCAGATAAGTAGTTTTCATGACATGAAGAAATTACGATAAATTTTTAGATGAAGTCAGGTCCAGGTCTACCTCCACAATTCTTTTAATTGACGACTTTTACTGGTTTTCGACTATGCTGAATACGGAAATTGCATTGAAATTTTGCAGAAATAAGTAGTTATCGAGATATAAAAAGTTGTATAATGCATTGTATTCTCTGGCGGCCATCTTTTTTACGCGCCTGCGCGCGTCATAAACAAATCTACGCGCGTAACAAAGATGGCCGCCAAAGAATACAATGCATAAAACAACTATTTATATCTCGATAACTATTTACTTCTTCAAATGTGTCAATGCGATTTCCGTATTCAGCATAGTTGGAAACCTCTAAAAGTTGTCAATTAAAAGAAAATTGTGGAGGTGGACCTAATTTTTTAATGAAATCATAAAACTCAAATTTTAAAGTTTAAAAACTTTGGATAATAAATACATTAAAGAAATTAAGGCAGGAATTTTTTGCGAGTGTCAGATACAAACTTTAAGATGTTAAATAAGTTTTTGCTTTGATTTTCTTATATGAATATTTTTAATCGAGAAGATCGTTAAAAAGGAAGGTCAGGTCCGCTCAAAGCCGCTATCGTTAGATGCAATTGCAACATGCAATTGTATGGAGAATAAACTTATTAACTTTAGTTACAAAATATATCATGAAAACTACTTATCTGCCCCAAATTTAAATGATATAGTCTGTTTCAGCACCACCGAAAACCTTTAAAAGTCATAATTTTAAAGTTTTGGGGGAGTTAGAAAGAAACTTGACATTGGCCATTTTGCCTTAATAACTTAATTTAACAAAAATGTTTATTTCACTAACAAACTATTTGTGAGCGAAGTGCGAGAAAGTAGCTTTAATTAAATTAAGGGGAGGGGCTGGTGGCTGGTGCAGGTTACACTCCCCAAACAAATTGTTTTCAATTTTCGAGTTCTGTCCACACAAGTTAACAAAGATCTCCCCTCCATGTTAAGAATAGCTTTCTACATTTTGGGGGATGTTAAACTACACAAGTACACAAAAGGAAGGGGTATTTTTTATTTATTTATTTTTTTTTTCATTTACAATTAAAAAGTACAAACTGTGGGGGGGGGGTTAAATTCCCCTGTCACTGGGGACAGAAAAGATACTTGCTAACATTGTTTGAATCTTCAACTAAAACGGTTTAAATAGAAAATAATTAAACTTCTTACCTGTTTAAGAAGGTAACCAGATTTTAAACAATGATTGTCAGTAGTATCCATTTTGTAGGCTTTCGATATTTTTTTAACGAAGAAATATTTTTACACAACACAAAAAGAAAGTGTAAATTAAAAATTGAGTTCTTTTGAGTTAGTCATTTGTGTTTTTTAACTGTTACAGTTAATAAATAAATAAACAAACAATCAAGTTCTTCCTTTCTTCCAGAGAAAGAAAAAAGTTGTTTTACAGTTTCCAAACCAAACTTAATAGGAAGAAATCCACAACCACAAGCGAAGAGGAAATATCCTACTTATGAGATTTGCATTTCGTGATAATTACAGAAAAAAATCACCTCTCTTCTTTGCGTGTGTGTTAGACAGGACACACGAAGGAATTAACTGTTGTAAATAAAATGAAAACTAAACAAAAACAAAACTCAATGGGGAAAGCCTTAATGAAGACTTTCTTTTAAGTAAACGAAGAAAGAAGTGATGAAAAAAAACACACACGCATTCTCTACTTGGCCGCTAAACAGCGGGTTTTGTTTTTCAAACACACCCGAGCGTTTCCTCTCGCCCCATTAATTTTGGCTGTCTGCTTGATACCTTCCAGATGGATATCATCATCATCGTCTTCATCATAATACTTTTCATTTTTATTTTTGCTTATTCGCAAATATTTTACACTTATTTTTCACAAGTTTGCTTTTTCGGTAGATCTCCTTCTAACACACACACACACACACACACACATATATATATATATATATATGTGTGTGTGTGTGTGTGTGCGCGCGTTAGCAGGGTTGCCCGGCGTTGCCCGGGCTATAAAAAGCAAAATAAATAGTGTGTATACCCATATTTATAATGAAACTTATATCCCTCTCTCTAGTCGTCTCTTTATCTTTCCCTTCATTCTCCTTAACCCTCTCTTTCTCCCCTGCCTATTACATTCCTTTCCCTAAATAATGATAACAATGATAGTGTTGGTGGTGGTAGTGATAATGATGATTCATTTACCTCAGCTATCTCTTGTAATATTAATATAATGATATTATAATTTTATTATAATTTCACAGTTATTGCTCCTTATATGCCAAATTAATGCAATGGCATTCTTGATCCCGGGCACAATAAGAAACAATACAAAAATGAGAGAACTGACATCCAGCTTGCTCTGCTAAAGATTAGACACCAATAGACAACAATCTACTATCACCAACTAAAATACTTTTTTGAAGCAAGAACATCATGAACAGTTACATCAGAAACCCATCATGACCATAATAGCGGAATGAGAAAATTACCACCATTACTCCTAGGTCAGTGTGTACTGGTATTAAATAAACTCAAAAACACATAGAACCCTGGGATCATCATTGAATAACAAAGGACCTAAAAGCTACACAGTAGAGTTGCCCAATGGAACTAGACTCCGTCACAATCACAATCATTTGCATGCCATACTAATTCCGGTAATAAAAAAGATTTACTTTGATATCCATGAACCTGACACCATACAGGACACGATAAGATCAAGGGAGATTGATGTTGGAGATGAAATCACAACACCCAACATCACCAGAACTAGATAAAAACAAATATGGACCACTTCAAACTAGATTGAGCAGAACTATGAGAACATGTTCGTGGTACAAAGATTGATCTTATCTCAGACTACAAACACAAAGCAGCCAACAAATATGCATTCAACTAAACAGACACGATGTAATAGTACCACCAATCCTATTCGCCTCGGATGTTCTGGGACCGGATGTAATCCTTGCTGGCCTAGTGTGCTCTCCAAAATAAAGTTGCTATCACACTCGCTCTTATGTTTGACTCTGATTTCTTAATTAAAGACCTAAAAACATCACTTCACCAAGTTGAATAAAAAATTTCTTTTACCACCTTCTCTCCCCCACATCACTTACCAAATGTAATACTGTAATGTTAATAAGGAGACCTCCAGAGCACTGCCACAAATACTGTTAAAATCAAGGTATTAAGAGAAATGATGTTGGTTATGACAATTTTATTGCTCCTGGATAATACCCAGTACAGCAAAAGTTGCTCTTGTCCCCCTCACTTACCAAACATAATAACATAATACAGTAATGTAAGTAAGGAGACCTTCACAGCACTGCCACAAGTATCATTAAAATTTTTTTTTTTTTTTTTTTTTACAAGGAAGTCACCACTTATCAAGGCCCGGAGGCCACTCGGGGATAAGGGTTATTGCATGTACAGTAATCAATATCGTAGTAATCACTAGTAATGGAGATTTGATAAAGTGTCTTACTTAAGGGGGCGGTTTATCAGGAATTTGTTTATGTTGAACTTAAAGACATCCAAGTTGTAGTCAGGTGGGAAACGGGCAAATGGAAGAGAGTTCCACACGCATGCACTTCTAAGAAAGAAGCTCTGCTCATGGAATCTATGTTTTGATTTAGGCACAGATAAAGAGTGGAGAAAATTACTGACAGTAGTTTCAGCTAGATGGGTGTTTTTCATGAAACATTGGCGAGGGGGATCAGAGATTGGAGCTCAGACGAGCACTTCCCATGGAAGTAACGATAAAACAACGACAGGCTCGCAACGTTGCAGAGAAGAGAAAAGGACATCCCTCACTAAGCTACAAAGTCTATTTTGTACTCTGTCAAGGCAGGATAGACTGTTTTTAGCAGCTCCTGCCCAGATATGGCAGCAGTACTCCATCCGTGGATGTACTTGGCTTTTATATAGATAGAGAATTGCATCAGCAGTGAGATATCTACTGGAGCAGTAGAAGGATCCCACCATTTTTCCAGTGACCTTGGCAACAGATTTGATGTACATGTTCCATTTCAGATCAGGAGTAAAGGTCAATCCCAGAAGCTTGTCAAAGTATTAAGAGAAATGATGTTGATAATGACAATTTTATTGCTCCTAGACAATACCGAGTTGAGCAAAAGTTTCTCTTAACCCCCTCACTTACCAAATATAATACTCTTATGTTACTGAGGAGACCTCCACAGCACTGCTAAAAGTAGCATTAAAATTAAAGTATGAAGAGAAATTATGATGATGATGACAATTTTATTGCTTCTGGATAATATCAAGTAGAGCAAAATTTTCTCTTACCCCCCCCCCACCATTGACCAAATATAATACTGCAATGTTAGTAAGAAGATCTTTACAGCACTGACACAAGTAACTTTAAAATCAAAGTATTAAGAGAAATGATGTTGATAATGAAAATTTTATTGCTTCTCGGTAATGACCGAGTAAAGCAAAAGTTGCTCTTACCCCTCCCCCTCCCTTACCAAATATAATACAGTAATGTAAGTAAGGAGACTTTCACAGCACAGCCATAAGTAACGTTAAAATCAAAGTATGAAGAGAAATGATGTTGATAATGACAGTTTTATTGCTTCTGGACAATACTGAGTAGAGCAAAAGTGTCTCTTATCGTGACCATCGTCATAGATGGCCTGTCAGCTGAAAAATGACGTCATCGCCATAGGTCCTAGCAAGCAAGATAAGTGGAACATAGACTGTTGATAATGAGCAGACATTTTTTACAGAAAGCGTTAGAAAACTTCAAAATTTGATTAAAAAGGATAAACATGATACTTTGTACTGAAACTCATCCAATATTAATAATAAAAATATTAATAATAAAAAACGAATTGAAAGGGAGAAATGTTGTTAAAAAGTTTAAAAAAGAAAAGAAATACGAATTGATTTGTATGAAACTGAAGTTTATTCAATAGAAAGAAATAAAAATGAACAATAAATATTTTTTAAATAAAAAAAAACAATATTTTAAAAATAAAAACTGAAAATAAATGATAAATTAGTTTAACTGAAATACGAACAATAAATTAGTTTAACTAAAATACGAAAAATAAATTACTTTAACTGAGAAACGAACAATAAATTGGTTTAACTGAATAACGAACAATAAATTAGTTTAACTAAATAACGAAAAATTAATTTAACTGAATAACAAACAATAAGTTAAAAATTAAATTCAAACAAATGTTAGTATAAACAAAGTTACTAAGGCAGAAATATTTCAAACATTGAATATTAAAACTTTTCAAAAATCTGTTGTAGAATTTAATTAAAAGTTTGAATTTTTCTTTTTCTGATATTTTTTTTTTTTTTTTTTTTACTAATATTGTCTTTGCGACAAAAATTGTTGATAAGGGAATTCGATGAACTCCATATCAACATTTTTTCAAGTTGCTGAATAGTGTGACCCTCATCACAAGAGTCAACATGAAAAAATCGATTTTGATCAGCCAAATTTTCTCTGATGAATCGAATGTAAAAAAGAGTCGCATTTTGTAAGTTTGTTTATAACTATATAATTATATAAGACAAAATTATTAGTTATATCATTTGGGTATAGCAGAGAATATCTGTTAATACCCTGAAAGTAGCTGTTTAATTCAGCTATTTCTTCAACAGTCTCTCTCCCGGATAGTAAATTTTTACAGCTATTGCATTTCAGTTTTTTGAAAACTGCATGACAGCAATAACCTGCTAAGTATAATATAACAGGAAGTACTTCCTTGAATTGATTAACATCATCTTCTGTTACATCTATGTTAAATTTATAAACATGTAACTCTTGCTCCCTTGTCATTTCATCCCAGTTAGTTTCTTTTACATTTTTCAATTCAATAGTTCGATTATTAATTGGTAAGCTCAATTTTAAAACTGACAACATTCTGAGTTTTTTTTCACATTCATACACCTGACATATCGATATATTGTACTGATCTCCACTAAGTTGTCGATACAGGCCAAACCTTGCCTTAAGGTTATCTGTCTGAAACTTTCCTGGTAATATATACACCATATTCAGTACATTTATATAATATTTAGTCAATTCTAAAATTGCGTAAGTAGTATGGTGCAAAGCAGTATATGTTTCCTTTGTTAACTTACCAGTTCTTCCAGGAATGCTATTTCAAGTTTCTAACCAGTCACAGAACACATGTAGGAAACTATAATTATCACTATTTAATGTAAGTGGATTAGCATATTTATTACGAAGTCGAAAACCTTTATATGGTGTTTTCACATTCAATATTGTCCACCAAATATAAAATATTTGAATGTATTCTGCGATTTCTGCATAATTTGGCAAGCATTCCTGTTTTCCTAAGGTTAGCAAACCTTGAATAGTATATTCGTTGAAAATTTTGCAAAAACAAATTAACATTTTGCCTTTCAAAAGTAGTCGGAGAAAGAGCTTTTGAAGTCAACTTATAGCAATATTTCACAAGTGATTGAGATTCTAGGGCATAAAGTTTATGTAAACTAGAAAATGGAGCACTTTGGATGTTATCTAATTCATAATTTCCATTATAACAAAACTTTGGGAACATCATGCATTTACGTTCATCTTTTTGGCCAAGCCAATTGTTTCTAATGCATTTTAATATATGCACTGAGTCGAATAAGAAGAAAAGAGGGCTAGACGTTCTAACTGGATGAGGATATACAATTGAAAGCTTTGATTGGCTACAAAAGAAAGACATAGCTTTTTTTATTTATTGCATTATTATCTGTTATAACAGATAATACCTTAAATCCTATATCTTCTAAGCCAATTATTACACGTTTAATTATGTCAAATAAGTTCTCAGCTAGAAGACATTTAGTTGGCATAACATGCACAACATCCTTATATTGTGAGAATACACTGCTATAATAAAAGCAAATGCACTTGTGGCAGGTTCATCGCTGTTGTTAGCTAAGCCAACAATATTACCACCTTTATAATCAAGATAAGGTTTGAGATGTATTTCATCAACAAGTAAAGATACTGTGATGTCATTCTGCATTAGTAACTTGAACTTACTTTTAATATACATGAGAAAATTGTTATCGTGTTGTTCAATGACAGGATTCGTAGAAGTTGATAAGGTTAATCTTCGAATTGTTGAATAGCATGGTAAAATTACATTTTTAGTGTTTCTTAACAGTCTGTACCCTCTAGGGGAGCAGTTATATAATAAGGAAGAAAATACCATCATTTCACTCGAATAATTAACCTTATTTATTGTCATTATGTTAATTTGTTCATATATGAACTTAATGGCATTAAAATATTTAAATGATTCATCTTGCACTAATAGCAAAAATGATAAGATTAATTTTAATAAAGAACTTATATTAGAAGTTTTCATTTCCTGTTCTTCGATGTCCATTTTTTTCATGTTTTCCATCAAAATCTGCAGAGTATTTTCCTCTGTTACATGTTTATGAATTCTATACTCCCCTATAGCACTCATTTCCACATCACTACAGAATAGTCTAACGGCCAAGTCCGGTTCAATCACCATAAACATTTTTATTTTTGGCCATGGGCATCTCTTTATATGGCATATAATGATGGTATTGTCTTGCCTAATAGAAGTCCAATAATTTTTATCTATAAATGTTAATTTTTTTTCTAAATCATCAATATTATGGACAGTTTTACGTTTCCGTAACTCTAACTCGTCAGCAACACTTTCACATAATGCACGCTTAAGAGTAGAATTTTCTAAATGCATTTTCTTTGCGTTAGGAGACTCTCTAAAATTGGTTGACGACGATAAATAGGAGGGACAGTTTGGTAATATTCGAGGAATAGCACCATCCTTAAGATCGGGATTTTTTAATTTAACACTAATTGTCTTTCCAGTCCTTTCATCAAATGCTGATGCCTCTCGCTGTATTCTTCAGGGCGAAAATGAAGTTCACATACCTAAAGAAATAATTTAAAAGAAAATCGTACCATGTTTGACTTAATACAAAAAAAAAAAAAAGAAAATTACATGACAAAAAATGATAAAATAAAAAAATAAGGTAAATGTGCAGAATTAGTCCACTCTCGAAAAATCCTTTTAAATTACAACTTTTATAGGTTTTCGGGGGTGCTGAAAACGAAAATAACGTTTAAAATTACGGCAAACTAGTAGGTTCCAAGATGTTAGTCAAAAAAAGGGTGGGAGGAGGATAATTTAACCTAAAACGACCACCCACTTTATGGCCAATTTTTTTTTTTTTTTTTTTACATGGGCAACGAGCAATTTTTTAAAATTACATTTTCGCCTCAAACAAGGCGAAGTGCTTCTTTGATGTAGGAATGAACACAACTAAACATAAAATGAGCACCTACAGTTGACCCCCTCTCCCCGACAAAAATTCTGTTTACACTTTTTGAAAGGGGGTGCTAATTTTATGTTAAACTGTGTTCATTGTACGTTGACTTCCAACCCCCAACATAAAGGTGGCCATACTCATTTTTTTTCGCTTTTATTTGTTAAAAAGAAAGCGCTCTAAAAAAAAACGATGACCATAAAGTGGGTGCTCATTTTATGTTAAATTTTTATAGAAAAGTGATCCTCCATTTTTTTAAACTAACATTTCTTCATATCTTGGAAACTACTCGTTTGCCGTAATTTTAAACGTTATTTTCGTTTACAGCGCCACAAACAGTATCAGAATTTTGGGGAAATTTTTGACAATCCTAACAAAAAACTGCGAATAACATATACAAAACTCGTAATTTTTCCATTTAAAGTGGGTTGTTTATTTTCTTTATGGAATATACTTCCAAAATAAACTATTAAAATTGTTTAAAAAATAATAGAAATATTATTTTTTTATTGCCGGCATTTTGTAAACACTTTTTTTTAAATAAAAAAATAATATTTCTATTATTTTTTTAAACAATTTTAATAGTTTATTTTGGAAGTATATTCTCCAAAATTCTGACATCTACAGGGCCACGACTTTTACCACAAATAATTATTAATAAGCTTTTGGGATTACAAAAACGGTCATAAACTTTAAAAAAGTGTAATCTTTTTCACGCTGATATAAATATTGCACTGTAAAATAGTTGAACTAAAAAGATAAAGATTTTTCTTATTTAGAATTATTTAAACAAGAAATTCTGTTTTTACGATATCGCTTTTATTAAATTTTTATCGCTTTTATTAAATTGTTAGGTGAAAGTACATAATATTTTCACCATACTCCCCATTTTAAATAAGTTTCTAAATAATAATTTATTATTTCAGCACATAACTTAAATTACATGTAAAATTCATTTTTTATATACATACTCTCATTTTTATTTTAAAATACGTTCTAAAATATAAATAAATAAAAATAAAAAAGGCGCATTTTTTTTTTCTTTTTAATATCTCAAACATTTTAACACTTACTCTCTATATTTAGATGGAGTAAAATCCTTTCTTTTTATTGCATTAATCCACTGGTAAATTATTTCCTTTTTGGGGGAGAAATGAAAACACGGTAACTTTTGGTCCATTTTCGTAGTTACCTCAGCATTTTGGAACTGTACATCTCGACGGCATGTTTAAATTTATTTAACCCTCCAAAACTTTAAACCAACTTCTGGTTTAGTCATGAGACACGTGACCAAATTTCAACAGACCCATGTTCATGACGTCACCAGACTAAATTATAGTTGTCGCTAGCTCATCATATTACGGTAGCCACGCTCTTACCCCCTTTCTCAGTTACTAAATATAATACTATAATGGTAGTAAGGAGACCTTCACAGCATTGAAATCAAAGTATGAAGACGAATGTTAATAAGTATTACTGATCCCACAGAATGTTGAGTAAAACAAACGATCCTTATCAATTACTACCCATTTACAATATTAAGAAGATACATAATATTGATAAAGACAATAGTCCAAAGAGTTTTTTTTATATACAACTTACCAAAAGTAATACAAGTCGAGGCATAAAAATGAAAAATTAAAAAGTGTAATATATTTTTATTTAAAATTGTTTTCTTTTTCATTTTTGCCTCCATCCCGTTTTCCTCTTGACACTCCCCAAACTTTTCCTTATTCTCCACCCATTCCTCTCTCTCTTTTTAATGTATTGTAAATAATAATAATAATAATAATAATAATAATAATAATAATAATAATAATAATAATAATAAATGAATGAATGAATGAATGAAAAATCTACGGAACACATCGACTGACTGCCCAGCAACTGAACAAAGAATTTTGGATCAAGCCAGGCAGATCCTTAAATAAGACTAATTGTCAGAACTTGAACTTACAGAAATCCAACAAAAGATAACTGGTACAACAGATCCAAAAATTTCCATCAGTGAAAGTTCTCAGGAAGAAGAACTGAACTGAAGAAAGGGAAATCACAAATTTCACTGAAGAAGAAGCAAGAGAAGTTGAAAATATCAAACGATGTAAAAGGAAAAAACAAAACTAAGAAATCAACAGATGAAGAAAATAAAATAAGTAAACAGACTTTTCCCATCCCAACAGATATCACAGTAACACAAAAACAAATCGGTAAGTATAAAACGAAAAACGGAAGCAAAACCTGACTAAAACAAAGAATCTCAAAACCTGGATGGAAAATAAGACAAAAAACAGAAAACTTTCTCAGATAACACTGTTTTGCTGTATATTAAGTACTTTGTGGTTACTACCGACTCTATCCATGATGTTTAACACTTTGGATTATTGTTTTATTTTAACCATGATAAAATGTGCACTTTATGGTAATTATTGATATTGTAGTGGTACTCAGATCTCATCAGATTCCTTTTCCACCACAAATAAAATTGTACTGACCAAAGATTTAGGTCACAAAACCAAAACCACTATTACCATCCTCTTCAGCACTATATTAAACCTTCCTCTTCCCTACAGTGTAAAAGACAATTCTCACTCCTTAACCCTTCCTTACACCTGTCACCCTACTTACTGACTCCTCCCATACCAGCCTGCTGCTACCATCCAAGTAGAGCATGCTGGTGCCTTTTCAACGAGAACGAGGCAGAGTTCACTGAGTCGACGTCCAGTACACACGTTTTGACGACTGCTATACTCATGTCATCTTACCATGTTCGCAGTGTTAACAGAAAATAAAATAATCCTTCGAATTAGTATTTGTGTTGTGTCTTATTCAAACGAGATAACAACAAATATTACAAAATAAAACATGGGAAATAAACAATGTTTATTTACACAAAAATAACAAGTAACAAACGAATCATCATTTTTAGTGTCCAAAAGGTGTGTCTTGATAGACAGTTCTTGCAAATGTGAAAGTTATTGAGACTGTTCGTTGGTTTGGCAAGAAAAAGCTAATCAAGAACCTTGATTCCAGTAAAGCAACTGGCCCTGACGGCATTCCAATTATAGTGTTGAATAAGCTTCAACCAGAACTTGACCCCATACTTACAAAACTGTTTAAGCATTGTCTTAAGGAGAAGTGCTTCCCAACACTCTGGAAAACCTCATCAGTATGACCTGTATTTAAGAATTCTGGTGATCTGTCATCTCTCTCTCAGTACAGACCAATAAGTATCCTGTGTGTCCTGAGTAAGTTGCTGGAATCCATACTAAATAAAGAAGTAGTCAACCACCTCAGCAGAAATAGCCTTCTTAGTGACATGCAATATGGTTTCCGTTCTGCTAAATCTACAGCAGATGTTATATCTCATAGGATTAGTGAATCTCTCAACAAAGGCTTTCTTTCTAGGGCAATTGCTCTTGACATATCAAAGGCCTTTGATAAGGTATGGCATAAGGGCCTACTTCACAAGATTTTCAGCTACAGTATAACTGGAAATGTTTTCTCAATTATTAAATCATTTCTCTCTGATAGGCTCATAAAACCAGAAATAAGAGGCTCTCAGTATTAATGCTGGAGTCCCCTAGGGGTCCATCCTGGGCCCAACTCTCTTCCTGATCTACATCAGTGATCTCCCAAAACACATACTTAAATCATTTGTCAACATCTATGCTGACGACACGACCATCGATGGCAACACATCTAAGGCCGTAAATGGCAAAGTTCTCTCTGATTCTCTCTCCTCTGATCTTGAGTGCACAGTACAGTGGGAGAAGAGGTGGCTGGTTACTTTTAATGCATCTAAAACCAAGCTCCTATCTTTACATCATCAACGCTCTGATCCCCATCTGGCATCAATTGAAATGGATAGCTCTCGTCTGGGGGAGGTTCCATGTTTTGATAAGCTTCTGGGCTTGACCTTTACTCCTGACCTGAAATGGAACACATACATCAAGTCTGTTGCCAAGGTCACTGGAAAAATGGTAGGGTCCTTCTACCGCTCCAGAAGATATCTCACTGCTGATGCAATTCTCTATCTATATAAAATCCAAGTCAAAAACAGACTATCCTGCCTTGACAGAGTACAAAATAGACTTTGTAGCTAAGTGGGGGATGCCCTTTTCTTTTCACTGCAACCTCTCTCCCACAGAAGAGACGTTGCAAGCCTGTCGTTGCTTTATCGTTATTTCCATGGGAAGTGCTCGTCTTAGCTCCAATCTTTGGTCCTCCTTCACCAATCTTTTGCGATAAACACCCGTCTAGCTGAAACCACTGTCAAAAATTTCCCCCACTCTTTATCTGTGCCAAAACCAAAGCATAGATTCCATGAACAAAGCTTCTTTCTTGGAAGTGCATGCCTGTTTCCCACCTGACTACAACTATAACCCTAAAACCCTCTCTCATCAGAGGGCTGGGCCGCATCCGTCGCTATCCTGGTTCACGGGAGCATACTTGTGATGTACTTCTGGCTGTGTTCGTCGCTCCCAGCTCACAGGACCATAGATGCAACCCAACAGGGCCACATTCTTACTTGTCTAATAGTGGACCTTTTAAGGGTGACCAGACTCTCACTGGTCACTGGAAAATATCTTTCTGCTGCTCAGGGTACGCGAAATGTGCATGACCCTAAGTCCGTGTGGCAACATTTTCGATTTCGGTCATCACTCTGGCTTCGTGCTGGATCCAGTCTATCTCTTTCATCAACTGGCGTTAGGGCATACCTGAAATAAACTGCATCTTCATTCAGGCCAGCAATCGAGAAAGAAAGAAAAACTCTGGTTCATTTTCGTAAAATCAACAAAATAATTATTCAGAAATCGTTCTACACTTGTTTAAAAGTCGAGTTTCTTAATTCGAGCTTCATGATGCAGGTTGTATAACTTAAGTTGCTCTAATTAATTTCCCAGCTAAGAACAAGAGCCTTTCAACTTAGCTCCTATGAGGGTTTCGGCACTTCCCCAGGCGGGATGAGAGCGATTTGGACGCCTCGATGCCAGCCAGTGAAAAGAACCCTAACTCTAAAAAGCCAATCGTTTTTATAAAACAGGCCTCTTCTCCCCTCTCTCATATTGAAGATTACTTTTCCTTTTTTTTTTTTCTCTGAACCTCTTTTTTTTCTCTATCCCATTATCTTATTCTTTTTCTTCTCTCGTGAACTCCTTTCTCTATCCTCTTATTTTATTCTTTTCATTTTCTATTTTCTTGTGACCCTCTTCTTCCTCTTTCATAACCATATCTCTCCCTAGGTTCAATTTATTTATTTATCTGTCCAACTAACTTATCACTGGCTTGGTGGTTTGGTAGTTAAATACAACAGGTGGACCCAAATGACAACATCTCCCAGACACCAAAGCGGACCTTTTGAACCCAAGTCATTGTACCTGTCTCACTCAATTAGTAGTTAAAAATCATTTTTACCAAATCCAACTAGAAAAACAATCTCTTGTTCCACGAATCCTATTATCAAATTTTATATTTTCTTTTCATTGAAAAAGATACTTTTTCTTCTCTGTGGACAGAAATCTCATAAATATCTGTTTTTCCTTGACCAAGTGTCAGCATGCCATCCCCCTAACATACCTCATCCTCTCCCATCTTCATCTAGCTGTATAGGATACCTGGCACTGCAGGCAGGATCCCGTTACATCCGCCCCTTCCTTTCACTTGTCAATTAGTCATAATTGGCATATACGACCTGCACCAGAAGCCCGACCCGAAACTAGTAATTCTACAATCAAAGTCAATAAAAAGCAACTGACAAAAATTGTCCATTCAGCATGCAAAAATGTTCTGGTCCAATGGTTCTTGTTGTACTGCTGTATATATTATAATGTAGTATGTATGCGTGCCTAAGTACTTGTACGTAGTTCATAGTTCTTATCATCAGAGAAAATGGCACTCATTCAATAACTAAACATGCACCGATGCAATTATAAGCTTCCATGAGTCATGGATTTTTATATTCGCCTACACATGCATTTTTTTCAATTGATAAACTCCCTTTTTTTCACTTTACTATTGAGGTGACTAAATCATGTAAATGCAAAACAGTTTCTTGTTTCCCCTTTATTTTCAGTTTTTCTCTACAACTGGCCATGTGCATGCAAAACATGTGTTCCTTTTTTCATTTTTTTTCATTTTCGGTAGTTCTCTATGACTTAACCTATGTGCATGCAACTAAGAAAAGATAACTATGTTCAGTTCACTATCAAAGGAGGCTCATACACCCTTTAAACTACTTGCTCATTTTCTCTTTCTCACAAATCATAAAGCAATCAGAAAAATATTTGCACTTTTGATATTTGTTTTTTTTATCTTTTTTCTTTTTTAATAATGGCTTAGGGACTGACTTTGGGGTCCCTGCTTGTAACCTTGGGTTTTGTCGATGGTTGCAACTCATGTATGCTATCCAGGTTTGGTAGAGGGCACTCATTGGTATCCCCGCCTCGCTCAGGTGCGCTACTGTCGGTGGTTTGTGGTTACCTGATTTCTTCTTACATTTAACACTGGGGAATTCTTTCAGTATTGACTCCCACATTTTTATCCAGCTATCTGCTAATTAAAAAAAAAACAATCTCCAGATTTCTCTCACACCTCATTGAGTAAAAGAAAGGTCAGATCCTTTCCACATCTCCATTTTTCTGATATTTCTCTTCTTTTCCAAATTTAGATGGTCCTCAACTAAACTATTTTTTTTCAGCCAAAATTCCCAAATACAATACAGAATTCCCAATACAATTAATTCTCTCTCCTACGAGATTGACAAAAGTTTTCAGGCATACTACCCACATGCACATTTTCCAGTGCATCGAGCCAACTGATGGTAATAAGATCTTTCATCTCATAATTCACACGGACTCAAACAGAGATCTCTATTCATTTCTGGTGTGATTGACCCTCTTTAACTTTGTCTTCTTTCAAACACTGTATCTCTGCATGGCTAATTTATTGTTCATCCGTGGGCCTAATTGCTCCCCTTCAAATCACTATCTTCAAAAAAATCTCACTTAATTCTCACGTGATTGTCCGAAGTCAACAAAATGAAAATGGGTAAATGTGGTATTCTGGTGACTGAAATAACTCCAACCAAACGTGGCACAGTCAAGTCACATTTACGCCTCTATTTATTTATCTCTACTTGCTCAATAGCAATCCATTCTTCAGCTATACAAAAATTCAAATTTACCATCAATACTGTTGGTTTTAAATCTGAGCGACATGTTGAGTACAGAAGAATTATTAGCTCTACTCCAGTAGAGTGCTCGATTACAAAAATATCTAAAAATCAAGAATGCAATATCTTTACTCATAACATCATAAACCTCGAAGTTTTTTCTTTTCTCCAGATGCATCTCTCTCAATCCTTTACACGAACGGAAAGAACTGACGTCCTCAGCTCATGCACACCTCTTGACATAGAGGCACATTTCCCAATGATATTTCATACTTTCACAATTCCAAAGCCTTCTCAACGACTGCATATTTAATTTTTTTCAAACCAGAATACTATCAGCACCGTTAGTTTCTTTAAGACATTCTACTCGACAGTTTAAGTGATTTAACACTACTCTCAATTAGATTATTATTTCGTTTTTGTTTTCCCTCATAAAGTTCTCCAACCCAACGACTTTCTATGGAACAGTTGAGAAGCATTTTACTATTTCATCTTCTATGAATTCTCCCAGGCTAAATAATTCTTTCTTTTTTATTTCAACAGCTTAAATGTTTTAATGTCATTTCCAACCAATTTACCACCTCACACTCTGTGAAAACTCTCAGGCCAAATGACTTGCTATTCGGCAGTTTAAATGCCACAAAATTCTTTTAAAATAATTCACTATTTCACACCCTATGAAAATTCAAATCAATTGATTTTTTTTATTCAACAGTTTAAATGCCTTAACATCACTTCCAACAATCTACTATTCACATTTCTTGAAAGTTTTCACACTAAATGATTTTCTATTCATTGCAGGTGAGAATGCTACACAACAATTTCACACGGTATCAGTCCTCATCTGAAATTTTTTTTTCTTTTCCCCTAAAAATAGTACACTTCAATACAATTATTAAAATAACGAAACAGTTCCCTTCATTTTTTTTTTCTTCAATCAAATCACGGTTTTATCAAATTCCATTTGTTTTATCCTAAAAAAGATTTAAGGTTCAAATTCCATGATACACATGCTTTAGTTTCTCTCCTGTCTATCTCCATTGGTTTCTATTTCCTAGCACATCTGAGAGAGTGGTTCGTGGCACAACCTGTCAATACCACGTGCGCACAAGGGCCCAACATGCACACGACAGCACCAACAGTTGCAACCCAGTCCATTATCAGATTGCTACCCGGTTAACTACTTCTGGTCTACCTGGTTCATTGCTCTTAGGCTGACAGGAATCTTGCTTCCCTCAATCTCAGTTTTTTTTTTCCTTTAATTTTAATAAAATTCTCCTACCAAACGTCCCTTTTATTTGACAGTCTAAATGTCTCACCACTAATCTCAGGCAATCATTACTTCATCTTTAATGTATTCTTATGAGAGCTTCTATTTGTTACAAAATCAGAACGGCATTGATACCGCCGGTTTCTATTTCTGTAAGGATCGGTATACTTCTCTCAATCCCTCTTTGGTTTCCCTTTTCACAACCATTCTTCAGGTTATCTCGGCATGAGCGTCTTTTTCTCTCTCTCACTTATTTGACCTTTCTATCTCATGGTGCATTATTCTCCAGAGTTTTCCCATTCATCAGTGGTGCACAGTGTCTCTCACTGCAGACCGGGCGGAGAGATCACATATTTATGATATTCGTATTCTCACATGCCTTTTCCATAGCATCTCACGCAGACACACCCAGTGTCTCGTTAAATCTACCGTCAAACTTCATGTATTACACACCGTGCATTCAGCACTTTTTCATACAATTTTCTTCGGCGGCCTCGCAGCATTTTCCCATTGCGTTTCCTCATACCTTTTTTCTTTGGCACGTAAACATGCCCTGTGTCTCGTTGAACTTTTCACCACCCAATTCTTCATGCCTTTACGACCAGTGCACATTGCACAATTCTCAACCTCAACTTTCTAGCACTCCGCACGTCTTCACATCCCTCCCGCGGGGATCACATCGTATTTGGCCAATTCTTTCTGGCTTCCTCGACGCATTTTTCCATTACATCTCAATCCGCTGCCCACACGACACCACCGACTATGCATTTTCCCAATCAACCGGTAACTTCATGAAATTCCTTATTTATTTCTCACTATCTCCTTACAGTCTATGCCGACAAACTATGATTTAAGATATACAAACAAAATCACACATTTCGTTTTTTTTTTTTTCACAAACCAATTCAATTTCAGAATTTTACAAAAACGATCGCATTTTTTTTCTTCTAAAACTGTCAACTGTCGCTCTCTTTCTGTCTTAGTTCTTTTCTTTATTCATTTCTAGTCTGTGTTTTTTTCAATCACACGGCCACTAAATTCCACTTCATGTTAGGCCTGATTCAAGGGTTGACTTTTCTAACCATTTCCCCCCTCAGCATATTCCTCCCTTCCATGTCTACTGATATACCGTTTAGGGGGACTTGCCTCTCTCTCTCTCTCTCTCTCTCTCTCTCTCTCTCTCTCTCTCATATCAGTGACAACATATGCGCGTCCGTTCTTATACAACGACGACATATCAACCAGTCTAACGAATACATATTTCATTTTCACTTTTTCTTTTGGTGTTGGGAGAAAAATCAACAATACTTTGCATATTAAGACAAAACTTTCGTTACGGAGACTTAATCAAGAAAAACCACACTGACAACCGCACCTAAAAAAAAATCTGAGCGAAGCAATAGGAACCAATACAAATCTGCCCTTACCTCTCTTATCGTCCACTTCGTTTCTTTCCATCTCTCCTTTTCTCTATATTTTTCAATGTTTTTTTTTCCAAGAAAACTGAGTTCCAGACGCTTCAAAAATGTGTTCGTGGTTACTCATTCGTGCACATCTCAGAGATGTGATGTCCTAGGTCATCGGCACCATAATATAACCCTAACACCCTCTCTTGTCAGAGGGCCGGGCCGCATCTGTCGCTATCCTGGTTCACGGGAGCATACTTGTGATGTACTTTTGGCCGTGTTCGTTGCTCCCAGCTCACAGGACCATAGATGCAACCCAGCAGGGCCACATTCTTACTTGTCTAGTGGTGGACCCCTCAAGGGTGACCAGACTCTCACTGGTCACTGGAAAATATCTTTCTGCTGCTCAGGGTACGCGAAATGTGCATGACCCTAAGTCCGTGTGGCAACATTGTCGATTTCGGTCGTCACTCTGGCTTCGTGCTGGATCCAGTCTATCTCTTTCATCAACTGGCGTTAGGGCATACCTGAAATAAACCGCATCTTCATTCAGGCCGGCAATCGAGAAAGAAAGAAAAACTCTGGTTCATTTTCGTAAAAACCAACAAAATAATTATTCAGAAATCGTTCTACACTTGTTTAAAAGTCGAGTTTCTTAATCCGAGCTTCATGATGCAGGTTGTACAACTTAAGTTGCTCTAATTAATTTCCCAGCTAAGAACAAGAGCCTTTCAACTTAGCTCCTATGAGGGTTTCGGCACACCCCAGGCGGGGTGAGAGCGATGTGGACGCCTCGATGCCAGCCAGTGAAAAGAACCCTAACTCTAAAAAACCAATCGTTTTTATAAAACAGGCCTCTTCTCCCCTCTCTCATATTGAAAATTACTTTTCCCTTTTTTTTTTCTCTGAACCTCTTTTTTTTCTCTATCCCATTATCTTATTCTTTCCCTTCTCTCGTGAACTCCTTTCTCTATCCCCTTATTTTATTCTTTTCATTTTCTATTTTCTTGTGACTCTCTTCTTCCTCTTTCATAACCATATCTCTCCCTAGGTTCAATTTATTTATTTATCTGTCCAACTAACTTATCACTGGCTTGGTGGTTTGGTAGTTAAATACAACAGGTGGACCCAAATGACAACATCTTCCAAACACCAAAGCAGACCTTTTGAACCCAAGTCATTGTACATGTCTCACTCAATTAGTAGTTAAAAATCATTTTTACCAAATCCAACTAGAAAAACAATCTCTTGTTCCACGAATCCTATTATCAGATTTTATATTTTCTTTTCATTGAAAAAGATACTATTTCTTCTCTGGTGGACAGAAATCTCATAAACATCTGTTTTTCCTTGACCAAGTGTCAGCATGCTACCCCCCTAACCATACCTTATCCTCTCCCATCTTCATCTAGCTGTATAGGATACCTGGCACTGCCTGGGATCCCGTTACACAACTTGGATGTCTTCAAGTCCAACATAAACAAATTCCTGATGAACCGCCCCCTTAAGTAAGACACTTTATCAAATCTCCAATACTAACAATTACTACGATACTATCCCATTGATCACTGTACAAGCAATAACCCTTATCCCCGAGTGGCTTCCGGGCCTTGATAAGTGGTGACTTCCATGTAAAAAAAAAAGTGTTAAGTACAACATCTCACTTTTGTATGGAATTTTTCATCATAATAACGATATTTGCTCGTTCTCTACCATGTGTTGCTTCGTCCTTTAGGCATGCGCGACAACAAAACTTTGTCTTCTATTTTATTCGGTCATTTATTGAGTGGTTACCAATGGTCTGTCTGCAGCAAATCTTGTAACTGCCGTGAAAGTTTTTCAACTTAAGTTCATTGAATTCCTCCATATTTGTTTGTAACAGTTGTGATTGCACAGAGGTCATTTTGCAGTTCCAAAGATTTTCATGTATTCGGTGTGCAATGTACGCTAGTTTTTCGTTTTTTGTTTCTTCCGCAGTGGGTGCGAGAATTTGTATTGTCGTATCGGGTAGTT
This sequence comes from Euprymna scolopes, assembly GCF_053919585.1. NCBI lineage: Eukaryota > Metazoa > Mollusca > Cephalopoda > Sepiida > Sepiolidae > Euprymna > Euprymna scolopes. The sequence goes on along the minus strand of NC_136521.1, from coordinate 23,545,729 downwards.
TGTCCAGCCATAGACTCCTCATAATGTTTTTGGACATTTTGTTGTTGCCCAGTAATATTCGCATATGCTCCCAATTCGACCTGTGTGAAGAGATTACGCAACCTTGTTCATAGCTTTTGTTTGGTAGCAACAATATCTGGTTCTCAGAGACGTAATGCATTTCACGTCAAAAAGTGCCTGGATTTGTATGAGGCATGACTTTATATTAGTGGGATTGAAGATTGGTATATTCAGTCATAATGTGGCCAGAGGTGTCTCAGCCAGCAGTGATTCCATTTCTTTAGGCATTGCTAACCGAATGTGAAAAAAAGAATGCATAATTCTGTGACATCAGACTTGTGTTAACTATATGAACTATGGAAAAGCAGAAGCGACTTAATGATTTTTTAAAACGTTTGTTTATCTTCTTCAAACTGCAATTAATAATTAATCTTTGTTATAATTTTGTTAGGTTTTAAGATTTACACAATTTAATGATTAATGATATTATAAGCATTTGTATATTAGATATGGAATACGGTTTTACTGAATATTCATTTGGTTCACTACCAGCTTCCATACTTGTAGTACTTACCAACACAACAAACGCCCTCGTGTTTGTGCCTTGTATAGGCATGCGCGACAACAAAACTTGGGTTTTTATAAGCGGAAGTCTCGAGGTTGTCAGGAATCTACAGGCGCATGCGCAAGAGAAGGGATTGAGATAGTGGTATAAAGGCAGGTCGAGTGAGAAGGTTGTTGTTGTTGTCATTGGACGTTACAGTGACGCGTGCGTTAGCAGGTGATTAAGAGGCGGTTTATTTTTGTGTGTCAAGTTGCGCACCTCGGTGAAGGTCATATAAATCGTTCACCTCGGTGAAGGTCATAAGCTATTTCGGCGATTTCATTTTGTCTCTTTTCCTGGACAACTATGGCTGGGGCAAAGTTTGATTTAAAACTGATACCCGAATTCGACGGATCCATTTCTGTTGTCGACTGAGTCGAAAGGGTTGAGCTGACCTGCAACCTCTGTGAAGTAAAGGGGGTGCATACTGTGATTCCCCTGAGATTGGCTGGAGGCGCCCTAAGTGTATATCAGCAACTGAGTGCTGTGGAGAAGGCTGATATTACCTGTATAAAAAATGCTTTATACAAGGCATTTTCCATGGATCCCTGTACGGCCTATGAAACATTTGCCACTAGGAAGCTCATGCCAGGAGAAACCGTGGACGTCTTCTTCGCGGAGCTGAAGAAACTTGCAGTTCTATTTGGCAATGGAGTGTCAGAGCAAACACTGGCGTATGCGTTTGTGGCCGGCCTTCCCACCCATGTTAAGCAACTGTTAAGGGCTTCCACCAGCGTATCTGTAACGCCCATGGAACATTTGTTAGAACGCGCTCGAGCCATTATCAGAGATGAGGAGGACCTGAGAGAACCGGTTGTAATGATGGCGCAGGCAGCCAAGACTAATGCTGAAAAGAGTCCCAGTTTGAGACCCACGACCAATGGGAGATGTTTCTGCTGTGGCCAGCGAGGCCATATCGCAAGCAATTGTACTAACAAGGGGCGGGGGCGCCCGCACTGTTTCCAATGCGGTAGCTATGGACATTTATCCCAAAATTGTGCGGGAAATGCATCAGGGGGCAGGACGTCAGCGCCGCCCTGTTCCCCGGACAAGATTTAATTGAGGCGCAACCAACAATAAATGTGTACGCGGACCAAGTGCTTTGTTCAGCTCTTCTCGACTCCGGGTGCTCACACACCATCATGAGTGCCAAGTTGTGTCGAAACTGGACAAAGCAGAACATCAAAGTAACCACAATAGGTGGCAATACGCAAGCTTGCTGTGGAGCCGGAACTGTCAAAGTCCACACAGACTCTGGTGTGGCCGCAAACATTAATGTGCTGGTGATGCGAGGGGATTTGCTGGGATTTGATGTACTGTTGGGATATGATGCTATTAAGGCACTGGGGGGGAGTGGTTATCGGAAGAGATGGGACTGTGCGATTTTTGGAAACCCCAGTGTGTGCTGCAGTTCACATTGATCGGCCTGATTTTAAGGTGGACTACGACCCTCACCAAAAAGCATGGACTGCATCGTGGAAGTGGACAGAAGGAAGGGCGCCAACCGAACTCAAGAATAGCATTGCAGAGTACTTGATACCCGACGAGGCCCGTAATGAATATGAGAAGGAACTTGAGGCATGGATCCAGGATGGATGGCTGATCCCCTACCCCAACAAGCTGGGACCACCCAAGGGTCTGATTCCCTTAATGGCGGTAGTCCAGCATAACAAATCAAAAGTTCGTCCGGTGCTGGACTATCGTGAACTCAATAGATACATTGAGACGTACACTGCCAATGCTGACGTGTGCACCAGCAAGCTGAGAGAATGGTGCCAGAAGGGCTCCAATGTGTCTATAGTAGACTTGCGGAAGGCTTATTTGCATGTGCGAATGGATGAGACATTGTGGCCGTTCCAGACAGTGTGGTTCCGGGGTCAGAGATACTGCCTTACTCGGCTTGGCTTTGGACTGAATGTGGCACCACAAATCATGAAGACCATCGTAAATGCAGTGTTATCCCAGGAAAAGACCACTGAGGACGCAACATCGGCCTATATTGATGATGTGTATATCAATGAAGACGTATAATCTGCGTCGCACGTCACAGAAAAGTTAGCTCAATTCGGGTTGGAGTGCAAGGATCCCGAACGTCTGAGGGATGGAGCACGGGTATTAGGATTGGACGTTTGCGGGAAAGACGGTACCTTACGATGGAGGCGTGGCAGTGAGATTCCAAACATCCCTGATGTTATTACGCGGCGGACTATTTTTTCCTTGTGTGGGAAACTTATTGGTCACTTACCAGCGTGTGGCTGGCTCCGAGCAGTTGTGGGCGTCATCAAACGCAGGGCAAGTTTAGTAACTACAGGTTGGGATGATGTATCTGATGATGCTCTTCTAACTCTGATGACGACAGAAACCCTAGAAAGAGTTAACAAGGAGGATCCTGCCCGTGGAGAATGGTGTGTCGATGGGGACACTGTGAATGTGTGGGTTGATGCTAGTTCTTTGGCATTGGGAGTGTTATTGGAGCAACGTGGAAATGTAATTGAAGACGCATGCTGGCTGCGACCCGTGAATGATGCTCAACACATCAACCTGGCGGAACTGGATGCTGTTGTGAAGGGTTTAAATCTGGTACTGCAATGGCAGTCAAAGAAGTTACACTTGTACACGGATTCTCTCTGTGTCTACCACTGGGTGTCTGACACTCTCTCGGGATGAACAAGAGTCTGCACTAAGGCAGCCAGTGAGATGTTAACCCGGCGGAGGCTAAACACCCTGAAGAGTCTGGTATCAGAATATGACCTGTCGGTGAGTGTAACGCTCGTGGCATCACACTGTAATCGTGCAGACCAACTAACCCGTGTGCCTCACAAATGATATGAAGCTGTGAAGACAGGCGTGGAGTTCACTGCTCGATCTTGCGCAGTTGGCGTGATTAGCTCATGCCAAATACAAAGAATTCATGTGCAGAGTGGACATCCAGGTATCAAAAGAACTTTGTATTTTGCGAGGCGTGTGGACCTGGCAGTGACAAGGGCGGATGTCAGGCAGATCATCAAGCACTGTGAGGCATGCCAGTCTATCGATCCTGCACCTGAGCAATGGCAGAAGGGGCGATTGGAAGTTGAGCATGTGTGGCAACGATTAGCGATTGATATTACCCATTACAGTGGTAAGCCCTTTCTAACCCTTATCGACTGTGGACCCACTCGTTTTGTGGTGTGGCGGCAAATGACCAGGCAGGACTCAGCGAATGTTGTCCGCCAACTGTCATCTATCTTTTCTGAGCGAGGTGCGCCGGAAGAGATATTGACGGACAACGATGCTTTTGTAGCCACCAAGTTTGGCAGTTGTTGAATGAGTGGGGTGTCCGACTACGACTGCGATGTGCTCATGTGCCATCAGGGAATGGCATTGCTGAGAGGAGCCATCGCAGCATCAAGAGAATTGCTGCCAGAAAGCAATGCACCATTACGGAGGCCACGTATTGGTATAACATTACACCAAAGGATGGGAAGACACTAACAACAGCACCGGCCAATGCCATACACAAATACCGTGTTAGGATAAAGGGCATTGACACTGTCCAACCAATCGACGAGGAGAGTCATGACAAATACAAGGTAGGAGATCCAGTTTGGGTTAGACCCCCTGGAAACCGGTGCACCACCAAGTTCAAGCGAGGACGAATATCTGGAGTGGTCAGCCAGCAGTCGGTCCTTGTTGATGGAACCCCACACCATGTGCGCGATCTTCGCCCGGCTAGTGAAGTACACCCCACAACTACAGAGAGCGATGAATCATCAGATGATGAGCTGCTGATGAGTGAGGTCACCGAGCAAGAGAGTGGTAGTTGTAGTTTGTCTGATCAGGCAACCACAACCACACCCAGAACCAGAACCAGAACCAGAACCTGAATCCGAGAGTGTAAATACCACCCTTCGCAGAAGCCAACGAACTAAGAGGCCACCCCCGGAGTGCACTCTATGTGATCATCAGATCAGGGGGGAGTGTAGTACTTACCAACACAGCAAACGCCCTCGTGTTTGTGCCTTGTATAGGCATGCGCGACAACAAAACTTGGGTTTTTATAAGCGGAAGTCTCGAGGTTGTCAGGAATCTACAGGTGCATGCGCAAGAGAAGGGATTGAGATAGTGGTATAAAGGCAGGTCGAGTGAGAAGGTTGTTGTTGTTGTCATTGGACGTTACAGTGACGCGTGCGTTAGCAGGTGATTAAGAGGCGGTTTATTTTTATGTGTCAAGTCACGCACCTCGGTGAAGGTCATATAAATCGTTCACCTCGGTGAAGGTGAAGGTCATAATACAGTAAAAAGACACAAACAAATATGAGAGCCGCCTATAAAATGTTTAATATTTGTGCAATAATATCTTTAAATCGGTTTTAATTGGGCGATAAAATAGCTGACAAGAGTCATGTTTATATCAAAACTTAATATTTAAAAAAAAAATCTAAACACAATTAATTAAAAATCTATGTCATAACGGAACATTTTGAAAAAAATGGAATTTTAATCGTTTTAATCTTTAAAAATTAATTAATTTTTAGGAAGTTTCTTTTTCTCGGCAATTTAACTGATTATAGTATATATTAATTAGAAAAAAACGCTATTTAAAAAAACATAATAATATTAAATTTATATCATTTTTGTAATTGCAACTTCAAGGTACGTTTTTGTTCAATACGTGTATTGTTGGAATTTTTTTGTACCAATAATGGTGCATCCCCCCTGTTTACATTTATTATTGTTTATCTGGTTCTTATATATGATCTTTTGTATTTTGTATCCATTATGATTTTAATTTCGTATATTTTCGGTTTGTACGAAACTTCCTTTAATTTGGAGAAAAGGGAAATGCTAGCTCTGTGGTGACGTCAGGAGCCCAGCGCGTATTTCGTCCTCTTTTGAAATTCTGCTGACGAGGAGAGTGAACGTGTTGTTCATTGCCCGGCGCTAAAAATGGAATTTTGACGAGCCTCCTTCAAAGAAGTAAACCCGGCAAGAAATTAATACCCGGCTGTGACTAGACAGATTTCTGGAAACTATTTACGTGACTACGGTTCTGCACATATTTTAGGGGGAGTGAAATTAAAGAAAATACCTTTTACGTGACAAGGTATTATGGAATTTCCTATCTGGACAAGCGACGAGGTCTTGCTCCTGTAATACATGTGTGTCTACGGTTTTCATGCAACATGGAGGGAAGGAAAATTCTAAAAGAACTTTAAACAAAAAAAGAAAAAGGCACGTGCCTAACTGGCTTTCAATTGTGAGTACGCTCCTAAAATTAATTTCATATGCGAGTGTGATTAGGAGATACTACTATTTTGTATATTCTTGTTGTATTCGTTAATGGATACACCCAACTTCTTTATAAGAACCAGCAGTGTTGTTATTTTTTCATTACATGTTACTTTTTTCATATGTTACCTTGGCGTTTAAGTTTTAATGCCCGCAAAGGGAAAAATTTGCAACTTATTGTAAATAAAGTTTCTTCTTCGTTTCAAAACAAGACCTTTATATTTTATTTTTTAACCCCTCCCCCTCTTTTGTTTCATGTTTTTTTTTTCAGCTTAGTTACTTTAGCGTCGAATTTATCTGGAAGCAAGATAAATTCCGACAGTATTTAAATTTTTTAAAAATAAATATTTTTTACTTATTTGAACTCTTCTGTTTCATAATAAATAGAAATTTCAATAGATTTAAATATATTTTGTTCAAATTTCGAAAAAATAATAGTGGGAGGGGACACGCACTAAAAAAAAATATTTCCCTTCGTATATTTTATGGAAACTGCATTTTATATGTAATTTCATTCTAAAATGGATAAGTATCGAAGATTTCACGAAAATCTGACCATTAGTTGATTTTTGCTAGATGTATTAAGCACGAGTATGTTTTCATGTTTGGAATGCTTCCTACACGGGAATGTTATTTTAAAGCACCAATTATGTAAACACGATTTTCGTCTCGGGATGTCATCATTTTCGTTCGATAAAATTTTTTTTTTTAATTATTACTGTTTATTTTGCCCTTCTTTTAAATGATACAAAAGTTATATTGATAATATTAATTTATAATAAAGTTACATCGTTTTACATATAGGGGTTAATTCTGTTGTGACTTTTGGAGGTGCCTACATTTCTTTCTTTTCCTTTTAGTGATGTATGAAAGTGATTTTGAAGCCTTTAAACTGTCGGCTGTTCCGTTCCGAGTTCGAGACGCTTGCTGTCGAGGTTGAAAACTTTTGGTTTTGGTTTGGTTGCAAAAGTTTGTAGTTTTCGGGTCTTTAAACTACCAAGTAATGTCAGAAATTGTAGTGGACCATTGTACGAAGGCGGTTGCATGCTCGAATTTCATTCAGATTCGTTAACTTGTAGTGTGAGAAATTATTTCTTCCATCCCAATTTCCTCCCGGCAGAAGCAAAAGAATCCACAAATACAAAAGCCATACCTTTCAAACTCAAAATTTATTCACAAGTAACAGCAGTGAAAGTTTATTGGTTCTGGCATTGTCCTTTTGCAAAACGGTGGCCTGTTTTGCTTCCATAGTATGAATTCCTATTGTTGACTCCCAGTATCAATCAAACAGAAAAAATAGATCGGTCGTCCATGTGCTTTCATCGATATTCTAAGGACAGGAAAAATACTGTTCTGTTGTTCAGAATATGTTGTTCGGCCCACAAAGGGCTTATTTCCCTTAGGACACAACACAACACTAAAATGGCTTTTCAACCCACAAACTGCAAAAGGGTAAGGAAATCCCTTACTTCCACGACAAACTGCATCGGAATGTTCACCCAGACACTGAGTACATAATTTTAACTGTTTAGCCCTTTGGCATTTTGCATCGAAGGAAGGAAATTTACTACAGTTCTTAATCGAATGATCTATAGCTTCGCACAGCTTGCATAATAAAGTGGCCTTCACCCCACGTGGGGAAGAAGACGCCATATTGGATTTCATCTTGGGTGAAGAAGGTGTAGCGGACCAGGGTATAATACCCTAGCTTGCCACAAGAAAATAATGAAACGAATGGAATTGAAGGAAACAAAGACTCAATTGATGGATAAGATAAACGCCGTTTATTTGCTGTTGAAAGAATGAACGTTTTAGTTATAACATGTGTTCATGTCCGCACGTGTGTAACCAATGTTCGTTGCGGGGTTGGTGTTGTAGAAGAATAGGAAATGTGTGTTCATCTCACTATCGGGTCACTATCGTTTGTTCGCGCGTAGGAAGAGAAATGAGTGTTGCAGTGGAAATGAGAATGATAGTCCCGCGTGTAGACAAAGAAGAGGATATGAGAGTTGATGTCAGTTAGTAGTCAGCTACGCGAAGGTGTTCTCAGGGACCAGTAGTAGATAGAGAGAGAAAGAGTAGGAATATATACATACAGTCTGTTAGCTCGTGCCCCATACATAGTAGTAAGTGGGCGTGACGCGCACGAGCGTGCGCCTCCCTTTCGGGAGGCGGCTGGTTAGCCCAACCTCTCTGGTCGAGAGTTGGTCCTAAAAGAGTTAGAAACAGCTTGTCTCTTTGTTTTATACTCGTTTCCGGTGGTCATTTGCGCATGTGTATAATTCCTTAGAAAGCGGAAGTGACGTCGTCCATGTGTGCGTTCGTGTGTGCGTTAGCGTGTGTGTCTATACACGTGAATGTGAGTGTATGTACGCGAACGTGAATATGTGTACATGTGTGGACGTGGGCACATATGTTTGTGTGCGCGTATGTATATGACATAGCTTGAAATGTGAATGTGTGTTTTTGTGTGAGACTTGAAAAAGGCTTGTACAATACTCCCCTTCCTAGGGAAAAAAAATACATGCAATGTATATATATTTATGTATATATATATATATTTTTTTTGTGAGTAATGTTTTCGGCAGTGTATTTTTTTGTCCTGTTTTTTTTTTTTGCTGTTGGTGTGGTTGTTTGAAAATAAAAAAAACGTCAAAAGGGACGGAATGTCAAAAACAAAGTGTGTTCGTAAAAAAAGTATTTACTTACGCATGGAAAAAGTGTTTACTCTTTTTTTAGGCTGACATTTGTTTGTTTGGTTTTTGTTGTGTGCTGACATGTGCAAAGAGTTGCTTGGACAGAGAAGTGAATTGTTCGTTTGGAAGGAAAATTTTTGTTTCGTGTTGACGGTGTCGTGTGTGTGCCCAGTTGACGGTATCTTCGCATGTGAGTCTGCGGTAATGTGTGCATCGTTTGGACTGGCGCTAGTCGCGCATTCGTTCTTGTTGAATGATGAGTTTGGTTGCCGTTGTCTTGGCATGTGCGTCTGCGGTAGTGTGTATACATTGTCTGTATGGGCGTTTGTTGTGTATTCGTTCGTGGTTGCCAGCTGTCAACGAAACTTCCCAGTTTTGAGTTTATCAGCATGCGTGGTGCATCTCAACTCGTATTGTTGCTTCAACTTCTTCCTATGTGTTGATAGGGATGTCCTGTTTCTTTGTTGTTGCGTCTGCTGTGCGGGAGGGAATGTGTATAGGCCTATGTGATTTTGCTCCTCGCGTTTGTTGCAGGGTAATGTCAGGAAACTGGGAAAAATGTTTGTCGAGCGGGAATTTTGTTTTAAATTCGCTGTGAAGTCGACAGCTCCGTGTACGTTTTTTTTTTTTTTTAATTCGGTATGAAGTCGACAGCTCCGTGTTCGTTTTTTTCTTTTTTTCTTTAATTCGGTATGAAGTCGACAGCTCCATGTTCGTTTTTCTACCAAGTCTGATGAGGGTTTTGTCCTTGTTGTTTGTAGTAGTCCTTGTCGGTAGCAGTTTTCTTGTTGAAAAGTTCGTTTTTTTCTTTATCAAATAAAACGCGCGTCTCGCTCAAAACAATTAATTTCAATAAGGTAGGGTCGCCATGCTGGTTCGTTTTCACGTCAGTCGGGCGCCAGTTTGTGGTGGACCTGTGGCATAGGAGGAAATGCTTGCTCGCCTGGCGTTCGGTTGTCACCATTTTGTGGTGGTGGTGCGAATTAGGGGAAAAATTGTCTCGAGGAAGAAATGAACGACGTGTTAAATTGAATTAAACGAATAGGAATTTCTTTCGTGAAAGAAACAAGTGAAAGAAAAGGGTACCGCACGTGTTTAGTTTGACGTGCGTCTCTCGTTGTTAGCTGGTTTATTGTTGTAGAGAGAGAGTCTGTGTGTGTATGAGTGCTTCGTTCAACCTCATCCATTTCATTTTAAAATAACGGGGTCACCATAAAGGCACCAATTTTGGCATGCAAATTTCCCGCCGAACATCGAGCGGGGCGGCTAAAAAATATTCCATAATTTCAAACACATGGGACATAATATTATTCAGAGAAGGGAATCTTTCACCATTTCTACTCATCAATTCTCTCCTTATAACATTAGGACATTTTGCAAATGATATGTGGGCTATCAATGCCCCTGAGGTTCCACCCTCAGCAAAAAAGTCAGTCCCATAGGACTCATCAAGTTCGGTCAAATCTCTCTTAACTTTTTTGAGAAACGACTTCAAAATTTTTAAATCCATTATAAGAGACGGAGGAGGAATAATTTACTCAAAACCGATTTTTAATTAAATCAGGATTTAAATATTTTTCCTTTAACAATTTCAGGGTTACATCATAATTTTCTTATGTTACATCTAGACTGGAGATTATATCAAATGCATCCCCATTCAGTTTTGATTTAAGCACTAACGATCTGTCACTATGCTAACAAAATGGCCGCCAGCAATTAATCCACCCCCAAAAAAGGGCAAAGCTCTAAGGAATACTTCAAGCTACACTTTTATAACAGAATTTGAAATTCCCGAGCGACAGTAAGGATGTCTGAAAAGATTGGGGGGGGGGTGCGGATTAAACCCTTTCCATCCCACTATTTTTTTTTAAAATAAATTTCAACTCACATTATCATTTGAAAACTGAGAACATCAACAGAACAATTTAACATCAACATGGCATTAATCACAAATCAAAGATCTCAATTCAAATTAATCAATTGATTTAAAATCAAATTAATATCCAATGTGAAGATAAACATATTCATAGTGACTTTTACATTTAAAAACATTTCAATTACAGAAAAATCATTAACCGTTTCTTTACTCCTGCTTTTTTTTACGTCTACAGAATTAAACCAAAGTTTTTTCTTCCCCAATTTAGTCACGTACAAATGATCCATGTGGGATCTTAATTCAAAAATTGCAATTATAATACGCTAGTAACTTACGACCCCAATTGCAAGGTCGAATTAAATTATTATCTAACGCAATTTCAAATGTAAGAATCCCAAATTTTTTTTCTTACTTACTTTTTAAGAGTGCAAACTTATCGTTAATCGAAACTTATCAATGTCTTATTATTTTTTAGCGACAGAAGTTACATTAACGAAATAAATTACTTTTCTGATTTAATGAAACAGAAAATTTTTTTTTTATCTTTTCCTTCTTTTTTTTTTAGTTAACAAACTACGGTTTGTAAGAATTGCATTAAAACAATAATTTGCTCAAATTATGGAGAAAAGAATCTGCTCGTCTTAAATCAAGAATTTGCAAAAATTATATGAAAAAACTAATCATTATGCAAAACTGAGAATGTTTAAAACTAGTCGCTTGCATACAAGAGAATTACGTGTGCAAAAATTAAAAAAAAAAAAAAAGAACGAATTGCGTTTTGCAAAAAAAAGAGAATGTGAGAAATTACTTCTTACATCCCAAAAGCAAAAGAATCCATAAATACAAAAGCCATACATTTCAAATTCAAAATTTATTCACAAGTAACAGCAGTGAAAATTTATTGGTTCTGGCATTGTCCTTTTGCAAAACGGTGGCCTGTTTTGCTTCCATACGCCTGGACCCATTAGCATGATTTCCTATTGTTGGAATGTTAGTTCGTTGTTCCTCGGAAGGATCCATGAATGTTCATGGTAAACTCGGCGGGATTGTTGGCGCCTATAATTAGGCGTAATGTGAGCCACTTAGGACTCAAGATGAATTGAGATAAGATCCAATATTTGGTAAATAAACATGAAGAATAGTTCTTGAATGTCATCCTTAATTTGGATAAATTCAGCAGGATAAGTAGTCTCTGCTTGTAGAGATGTGGTCCTTCGTTCACCAACTGTTTGGTGTTCATGAAAGAATTGTCTTAGGTTGCTGGGTTGCGTCTATCCCAATGCCGAGTTTTGTCTAGACTGAAAAAAAGCATGATACAAAAACGCGCCAAGTCAATCATCTGACACATCCAAATTTAAACCAATGACAGCCGACCACTAAAATTAGTATGAATGTGTAATATTAAGGAGGCGAAACAAAGCGTGTTAGCTCACGGAAGACATCTTTCTTTTCTAAGGGAAGTAATTCATACAGCATGAATTATAAACAACAAGGAAAGATAATCCATATGTTGACATCCCTCTTTCACAAGAGAATTGTTTGTTTAACCAGAGGTTGCTGGGTGAGTTTTTACAAGTGAACTTATCTACAGATCGTATCTTTTTTTTTTGGGGGGGGGGGGGTTTATGACACGATCCGATCTTGTGATTGTTACAGATGGTTTGTTTGTACTGGACTGTATGATATGTGTAGGGCTATGTGTTTCGGCAGATGGCGTGCAGATGCTTGCATGCATATTGGGAGTTTCTGCAGGATGTGAGTCTGGGTGGTGTGACTTGAGTATGATGCGAGAGTGTATTATATGTAATTGATTGTGTCATATCGGATGTGTGAGCATTTTCTTGAGATGTCTGTGATTTCTGCAAAGAATCTGATGACGTCTCTACAATCTAGGAACATGGTTCAGTGCAGGCTTGTCTAACGGTCGCTGGAGTCCATCTTCTCGTCTCTTGATCTTGTACTCGTACTCGCTGTCTTGTACTGAGATTGGGGGGGGTCCTCAGCATTTTTGTCATGTTGTCTTTTCTGCAACAACTGTCTCTGTAACAGACGATTCTGGATTTTCTCCCTATGGACATTTTGGTTTGTACATTTTGTGGGGAGATTGCTGACTAGTTTGCGATTGAAAAGCAATTCACCCGGGGATGGGATCGTATGATCCATCGGTGTTGATCGCAGACACAAGAGGCCCATGTTTATGTCCTGATTGCTCAACATGGCTTTCTTCATGACTGCTTTGACAGTCTGAATGCAGCGTTCTGCCATGCTGTTAGATTGGAGATATCTGGGAGAGCTGGTAATATGCTCAAAGTCCCGGGCTTTAGCAAATTCTTTGAACTGCTGGGAGCTAAAATGTGAGCCATTATTGCTTATGAGCCTTTCAGGGACTCCCTGCTCAACAAATATTTGCTTGAGACAACTAATGACCTCCTTGCTGGAGAATTCCCTGAGACTGCGGATGAAAGGGTACTTTGAGTAATAATCCACTACAAGGAGATAGTGTATTCCATTCATATTGAAGAGGTCGGTGGCTAAGATTTGCCATGGTCGTACTGGAATCTCATGTGGCATGAGGGTTTCAGCGGGTTGGAATTTCTGGAACTCTTGGCATATGGCACATTGTTGTGTTATGGTGTCAATGTCATTGTTGATTGCACTCCAGAAAACACAAGATTTTGCTCTTAATTTATACTTGTCACTTCCTTGGTGTCCATAGTGTATCTTCTCGAGTACCTCTGCGTGCATTGCTTGAGGTATCAGAATCTTGTTGCCTTTGAGCAGAATCACATTTTCAATGGAGAGCTCATCCCGATAAGACCAGTATGGTTGAAGGTCTTTGTGTAGTTTCCTGCGAGAGTCAGACCAACCATTTAGGATCCGCATCTTCAGCTCACACAAAATGGGGTTGTCATCCGTTGCTTGACAAATCAGTGTGAGTTTTTCAATAGAAAACTGCACAAAGTCCACTTTGATGTCTAGGTCTATGACTTCTTTGTTCTTTTTGTTGTGTAGCCTAGATAATCCTGATGGTAGCATTTTGTTGCCCGGTCGATATTTTATGATCATGTCATATTCCTGGAGTCTCAGGAGCATTCGTTGAAGTCAAGGGGGTGCTGCTGTTGAGTTCTTGAGGCAGATCATTCCCAAGGGCTTGTGGTCACTCTCAATTTCAAAGGAGCAGCCATAGATGTATGTTTGAAAGCGTTCACAGCCAAATACGACAGCCAGGAGTTCACACTCGATATTGGCATAGCACTGCTTGGTTTCAGTGAGTGATTTTTAGACAAAAGCTATAGGTTTGCCTTTTTGTATTAGTGCGGCTCCCAACCCTCTGGACGATGCATAAATTTGTATGGTAGATTTTTTGGATGGGTCATAGTATCAGAGTAGCATCTCCTTGTATATTATGTCCTTTATTTCCTGCAGTGACTTCTGGTGGCAATTGTTCCATTGGTAGTCAGCATCTTTTTTTAAGAGCTACCTGAGGCTTGCTGTGAGGTCTGAAAGCCTCGGAATGAAAGGTGCCATGTAGGTAATGGTCCCTAGTACCTTCTGCAGATCGGTAACATTAGTTGGGCTCGGGAGTGATTTTATTTCCTCCACTTTTTGGGGATCTGGGTGTATCCCATTCTCATCAAAGATAGCATCAAAGAATCTGACTTGTTTTTGATTTATGGCACATTTGCTGCTGTTGAATGTGAGGCCAGCAGTCTTTGAAGTTTCCGTTAACTTTCTCAGGTTGTGGTCGTGCTCCTCTTTGGTTTTTCCATGGATGATCACGTCATCAATTAACGCTAATGCTCCAGGGCATTTTTCTATGATCATATCCATTTTTTGGTGGAAAACATCCTGACATGACCAACCCAAAGGCATCCTCTTGAAGCAATATCTTCCAAAAGGAGAGTTAAATGTCGTGAGTAGCTGTGACTCTTTGTCAAGTTTGATTGACCAGTAGCCGTTTTTGACGTCCAGCTTTGAGAAGAATTTGGCACCAGACAGTTTGTGTGAGAACTCCTCCATGGTTGGGGTTTTGTAATGGCATCGCATTATGTTTTTGTTTAAATATTAGGGTCTAAACATATTCGCAGTTTGCCGTTGCTCTTCTGCACATAAACGATGCTGCTTACCCATCAAATTTTTTTATTATTTCCAGAGACACCATTAGGTCTAGTTCTGCCTTTATTTAGTCCCTCATATTGATTGGACATTTCCTCAGTGCATGGACTATGAGTAAGTTGTTAGGGCGAAGTATGATGTGGTACTCTCCTGGAAAGTTTCCAATTCAGTCGAATTGGTCTGGATAGGCTTCCATGATATCTCTTGTGGAATTTATCATGGTGTTTGACAGAGGATCAACTGGGGTACATGCTGTTCTCTGTATGGAACAGTGTAGCGTTGTCAAATTCAAATCTTGGATGGAGGGTAATCCTTATATAGTAGGTCCATTTGATTTGACCACAAAAAATTTGATTGCGTTCCATAGACCCTTGTACCCACATTTTATATCGATGGATCTGTGCTGCGGGATATAAGAGCCATTGTACGCTGTAAGGATTGCAATTTCTTTGTTGGTTGTGCCTGGACGTGGATGCCCATTCTGATCTACATGTTTAGGAAACATCTGTCGGAACGTGCATAAGGGAGGTGTATTCTCTTCCGCGCCTGTGTCCACTTTGACCTTCAGCTCATGAATGCCTTTTCTGTTTGGGAGGACGATATCCAGGTTGGCAAATGCTTCTGTTTGGGAGGTGTTGTCTCCTTTCTGATTTACTGGATATAAAAACATTCTTTCAACATCACCTGCTATTTCATCTTGCTGTACATTTATACAGTTCGGCTGTTTTTTAAACGTATCCCGTTCCAGTCCAAAATTTCTCTGCTTGGTTAGCTTGTTTGCTTGTGGCTGCCTGTTGGTGAGTTTAGTTTTTCGGGTCTGGCACCTTCTGGCCCAGTGGTTCTTATGACCACATACTGTGCACGTACTGCTGCGAGCAGGACAATTTCCTGGTTTATGACGGAGTCCACATCTTCCACAGATGTCCGCGCTCTCAATTTTGTGTTTTTTAGAGCTTATCTGGCTTTCACATTCACCCTTTATTACGTCCATTTTTTTCATGTGATCCAATGAAGCTTCATAGCTTCTGCACATGTTTAGAACTTCAGGCAGTGGTCCACTTGTTTGGTTACGTCAATGTTCCTGACGTAGAAGTATGACTCACACTGTTGTTTAAAGAATTTAAAAGACTCCACTAAGTTGTTGGTATCCCAGCACATGTGTGGTTCTATTGAATGATTGGCCATTTTCTTATAAACGATACACGGGAATGCAAAGAAGATAATTAGGGAAAAGAGGAAAAAAAAAAAACAACTCACAGTTTTACGAGTACGAATCCAATATGGCGCCTTAGTGACGCATGTGTTCTCAAAAGTCCAGTAAGAAGACTGAATTGTTGTCGGGCTGTCTTCAAAGTTCTCCTCTTTTTTTTTTTTTTTAGTTTTTTCTTTTTTTTTTTTAAACAGTACTGATTCATAGTCGAGTTTTATTGCTGCCACCATGTTGTACCTTTTTTTTTGTAATATTATTAGCATGAATGAGGCGAAACGAAACGTGTTAGCTCAAGGAAGACATCTTTATTTTCTAAGGGAAATAACTCATACAGCACAAATTTTAAACAACGAGGAAAGATAATCCATGGATAATCATTACTTTTTCCCAATACAAGTTAATTAATAAACAGTCGGCTAAACGACAAATAGCAAGTTAAGCCAATAAACTGTGGTTAGAAGCAAGAAAGAGAAGTCTTACCGTGGGTGCTCAGCGAGTGAGTTCAGGCAAAGAAAAGGAAGAACAAACATGGCGGCCAGCATTTTTATTTTGTCCGTTCTCGCATAATCTCGTGTGTGCATGAAGATGGAACCTATAAAACGATGTTCATTTCTGGGTGCTGGGAGATGATTCCCGATCAGCCAGGAGAGAAGGCAACGAGAGAGAAGAGACAGAGGACTGTAGCGATAATCTTACTTGAATATTCCATTTTACATCAAGCTATTTCGGCGATGGCCAACACAGGCTTAAGCAACATGATTAAGCCTTTTAATGGCGATGGTGATGTGGTGGCATGGCTTAAAAAAGTGGACCTTGTAGCAAGGATTCAGAAGCTGGATGATGTGGCCGCAGTAATACCACTGTTTCTGGAAGGGGATGCACTAGCCCTCTATTTGGAGCACAGCGAGCGGGAACAGGGTGATGCAGACGCCATCAAGGGTCGACTGATCAAAGCTTTCGCAGAGGGGCCTTTCGAGGCCTTTAATAAGTTGAAAGAGAAGAGGTGGACTGGTGAATCTGTGGATGTCTACATGAATGAGATAAGGAGATTGGTTGAGTTGTCGGGCATCAGGGGGACATGCCACGAATCACGTAGTCAAGATGACTTTTGTTACCGGGTTCCCGGAAGAAATATCGAAAAGGTTGCAGCAGGTACCGGGAATGGAGACGCTGGATGTGAGTGAGCTGCTTAGAACTGCAAAAATCTTGGTGAGCACCCAGCCTACGGAGCCTGGAGGAACGACAGCAACGGTACAGCAGGATGTGGGCAGGAATCTGCCAAACCTGGGGGTCGCATACTTCGAATGCGGGGGACCACACATGAAAAGAGACTGCAGGAAGTTCTTGCAACGGACAGTGTGTTACAAATGCAATCGAAGAGGCCATTTAGCGGTAAAATGCACAAGTTCGGGAAACTGGCGAGGGGAGGCCGACGCGCCAGCGGCCGCCCCGATTCGAGAATAGCGGCGCACCCGCAGCAGATGCCCAAACAGAAGATTGCGGTGGAAGGACGGGAAGTTATGGCCCTGATTGACACTGGCTGCACCACTACCATGGTGCACACTACCCTGGTTGGAAGATGGAAAGGGAAGGGTGAAGTAGTGGCATTCGATTGGTCGCGAGTGAAGTGTCGAGGGAGGAAGACCGTCACTATTGATATTGCTGAACGTCGGATGAGGGTCCATGCAATTGTCACTGATCGCCTGGTGCCTGGCGTCCAAGCCATCATTGGAATGGATGTTATATGCCGCCTTGGAGGTGTTACCATCACATGTGACAACGTGAGGTTCGGACTAGCTGAGTGCGCGGTGACGGAGAACGCCCCCAGAGGGATCAACAAGGCCGGGGAGGAAAGAAAATTGTCGATCAAAGATCAGGACTTTCGAGCCGAATTCAACGGAGAGCGGTGGACGGTGGAGTGGGCATGGAAACATCAAGCGCCATCGCTGACAAACAGGGTGGCGTGCTACACAAATTCGCTTAGAGGAGGGGCGAGAAAGGAGTTTGAGCAGGAAGTCGACCGATGGATTGAGGAGGGGATACTGATGCCTTGGACGGATGATGTGGAGTCGGGCATTTTGCCATTGATGGCCGTTCTGCAAACAACTAAAGGGAAAGTAAGACCGGTCCTGGATTTCCGGGAGCTGAACGGCCATGTTAAGTGCCATATGGGAGGCAACACCGTAGATGTGTGCAGTGAGACCATTAGGGAATGGAGGCAGATGAATGGCGCATCTACGTTGGTAGATCTAAAATCTGCCTATTTGCAACTCCATGTTGCCAAGAAGCTCTGGAAATATCAGTTAGTCAAGTACAAAGGCAAAACCTACTGCCTTACGCGAGTAGGGTTCGGGTTAAATTCGGCACCCAAGATTATGTCAACTATCCTCAGGAAGATTCTGGAGACAATGGGAAAGGGAGATGGGGTAGTGAGCTCATACATAGACGACATTCTGGTGAATGAAAATGTGGTAACTGCCAAGGATGTGGTGGCTCATTTGAAGAGGTTCGGGTTGGTCGCCAAAGAGCCGGAAAAATTAGACGGAGGGGCTGCTTTGGGCCTAAAACTGAAACGAGGTGCGTCAGGCGGCCTAGAGTTTCGCAGGGGAAACGAGATCCCACAACTGAAGCAGTAGCTCAACAGACGTGAACTTTTTTCCATATGCGGAAAGTTGATCGGACATTACCCCATTGCTAACTGGCTTAGACCAGCATGCAGCTACATAAAGAGACATGCCGAAGGACGAGGATGGAAATGATAAGGTGGGAGAAAGAATGGTCGCCATGATGGAAGAGCTCCTGAAAGAAGCAGAACGGCAAGACCCAGTCCGGGGAACCTGGAACATACCACGAACATTGGATGGAGTCGTGTGGTGCGATGCGAGCAGCATTGCAACAGGGGTCGTTTTGGAAATTGGAGGAGTAGTTGCAGAAGATGCAGCCTGGTTGAGGAAAAAGAATGACGTCAGCCACATCAATGTGGCGGAATTAGACGCGACAATAAAAGGAGTCAATCTGGCCTTGAAATGGGGACTACTTTACATCTGCATCAAAACTCTGCCACGGTGTTTGCTTGGCTAAAGTCTCTCATTTCAAGCGAAAAAAGGATAAAAACGAAAGGGGCTGCGGAGATGTTAGTGAAGCGCAGGCTTGGGGTGCTGTTATGTAATGGATGGCTGGAACCATCCGATACATAACTGAAAAGAAAAAAATTCTTTAATAAAAGATTTAAAAGAGTGGGCATCGAATAATCGATTGTCCACCAGTCGAAAAGAGAAAGTGCTTACGTTGTAAACAGAGAAATCGGACGATGATTTTTTTGTTTACAAAACAAAGAAACGTGACATTCCTCGTAAGCTCTGGAAGTATAGATTTGGCATGAGTGATAAATTCACGTGTCGGTCAGCTAAAGATAAATCCGATGATCGTTCGAGGTCAGGAGGCGGCAAAGAAATTGTCAAAACGTGACTAAAGAACGCGTGTTCTATTATCGATCAGCTGATTGACAGATCGCATGGATTGGAAAAAACCAAAGCGAAAGAAATGCCAATATAAGCGGTGATGTTTGGAATCTAACCAGAAGAAGCAGAGAAGAGAAAGAGAAGAAGCAGAGGAGAGAAGAAGAAGAAGAGGAAACGTGCGACTGTCGAGAGTAGAGCGTTTCCACACACCCCTCTCCATCACTGAAATGAACAATAAGCCACACTGTTAAAGTTTGAACTTTTGACAATCTCTGTGTAAAACGAAAAATATAATTTGAAAACAAAATATATTTTTATATGAAAAGCCAGTGTGACTTACGTCTTGATTTGTTGTGCTGAGTTACGTCTAACCTTTGTATGCATGTTAATTCTTTGTGCGTCGGGAACGCTGTTATGACAAGCAATGACAGCTACAGAGAGAAAATGCACAGTCAAGGGGGAAATAACTCTGTCGTCTTAGCCGTTACTATAACGACCAGAAATTAAACAACTAGACGATCACTAAAAGACGGCTGCTGGGTTTTTGTTGCAGCGGGGAACGTACTAATTATGATCGTTCTCAGCCTAGGGGTCCTGGCTATATAACAGTGCTGGCTGAGCTGATGCAAGAGTTTTGTTTGAAGCTTCGCATAGACATGGTGGCTTCTGAAAAGAACCGAGCAGATGCTCTCACAAGAGTGAAGAAGAGTTGGCTGTTGCCAAAGAAAGATGTTGTTGCTGCATCGGATCTAGATGATGTTGGCGTGCGAGAACTGCACAAT
The DNA here is from genome assembly GCF_053919585.1 of Euprymna scolopes. NCBI lineage: Eukaryota > Metazoa > Mollusca > Cephalopoda > Sepiida > Sepiolidae > Euprymna > Euprymna scolopes. The sequence goes on along the minus strand of NC_136521.1, from coordinate 23,525,713 downwards.
TTGCACCATATGAGGGTAGAGAAGACTTGGTACTTAGTGGAAAAAGTCGACCCAAGGATCACCAAGGAGCAGATGAGGCAAGTGGTCAGGACATGCGACAGATGTCAGTCGATTGATCCTGCTCCAAGCACGCATGAAGCTGGCCAATTGGAGGTGAGTGGGACCTGGGAGAGACTGGCATGCGATCTCACCCATTACAGGGGTGGACTTTACCTGACCATGATTGACTGTGGGCTCGGGCGATTTGCCCTATGGAAGAAGCTACGTGGAGGAACAGGCAATGAAATAGAGCAATCCTTGATAGGTGTTTTTGGAGCGAGGCCCCGTGGAAGAGTTGTTAACCGACAACGGGACTGCGTTCAAGTCAGTAGCAGTGACAGAAGTACTGAAAAAATGGAAGATCCAACAATTTTTCAGAGCTGCCTACAGACCTAGTGGCAACGGGATCATAGAGAGAAACCACCGCACCATAAAGGCAGTTGCGGAAAGAGGAGGCACCTCACCTGAGCAAGCCGTCTTCTGGTATAACATGTCGCCTAAACTGGGACAAGTACCAGAGACGGTCCCGCAACTGTCAATGTTTGCATATTCCTGGAGACATCCCAGGGTGGAGCCGGCAAGCCAAGAAGTAGAGGCAACAGGGACAATTAAACTCGGGGACGAGGTATGGGTGAAGCCACCAGGGGCGCGCTGCACCACACAATGCAGTAGAGGTCGCGTGACTGGGAGGAACACTAGTAACAACATTGTGGTGGGAGGAGTCCCGAGGCACATTCTCGACGTCAGACCAGTTGAGGGCGAAGCAGTGGAGGGGAGTGTGCAGCCACAGGAGGAGGACGAGACACCTCAGAGGCCAAGTAGAGAAAGGCGACCGCCACAGTGGATGAGAGACTATGAAATGTGATCTTGAGATCAGGGAGGCATGTGGTTAGAAGCAAGAAAGAGAAGTCTTACCGTGGGTGCTCAGCGGGTGAGTTCAGTCGAAGAAAAGGAAGAACAGCATTTTTATTTCGTCCGTTCTCGCATAATCTTGTGTGTGCGTGAAGATGGAACCTATAAAACGATGTTCATTTCTGGGTGCTGGGAGATGATTCCCGATCAGCCAGGAGAGAAGGCAACGAGAGAGAAGAGACAGAGGACTGTAGCGATAATCTTACTTGAACATTCCGGTTGTGTATTTGAGGTGAACCCCCCCCCCATTTTACATCAAAACATACGTCTTAACTCAGACAAATTTATAATTTCAATATGTTTTAATTCAGTTAAATTTCTTAACTTTAATATGGTTATTTGTTGACAATTCAAATTGAGATTCAATAATTATAACTTTGATTTAATTAAAATTTCTTAATATTAATATATGTGTGCCAATGTCTGTTGTCAATTTTCAGTTTAAACTTCAAAATTCTCATGCATACAGACATTAGCTAATTTTCACTATATGGAATGACCTGAGGAGCTTCATTCTTACAATTAGAACAAAGCCACTCCCCTAAGGTATCTTGCCGATTAACTCCCATGCAACTGAAATGGTACCAGCTGTCACAGAAATCGCAGCACACTGTGGGTGATGTTCCATCATTACGAACTGAACAGGTTGGACAGAAAAAGGGTTGTCCTTCTTCTATAAACTCAGTTGATACAATATCATCATTACCTTAATTTCCAAGGGCACAAGATTTTTTAAAGAATGGATCTGTTCACACCCATCCTTTTTTTTTTTTTTTTTTTTTTTTTACAAAGGCATCACCACATTATCAAGGCCCAGAGGCCACTCAAGGATAAGGGTTAAAGAGTGTACAGTAGAAATTGGTCAATATAGTAATCATTAGCAATGAAAATTTGGTAAATTTAATAACTTATATGGAACGGCTCATCAAGAACTTATTTACTTTAGACTTGAACACAACCATATTGTAGTCAGCCGGAAAGCAGGAAAACGGAAGACAATTCCACAGGCGTGCAGTTCTAAGAAAGAAGCTTTGTTCATGGAATCTACGTTTAGGTTTAGGCACAGATAAAGAGTGGGGGAAATTATTGATAGTGTTTACAGCTAGACGAGTGTTTCTTGTGAAAGTTTGGCGAGGGGGGACCATAGATTGAAGCTCAGTTGAACACTTTCCATGAAAATAACGATACATCAGAGACAAACTCGCAACATCTCTTCTGTGAGATAGAGGTTGCAAGGAGGAGAAAAGGACATCTCCTACGAGGCTACGAAGTCTATTTTGAACTCTATCAAGGCAGGACAAGTCCTTTCTAGCAGCTCCTGCCCAGATGTGGCAACAGTATTCCATCCTTGGACGTACCTGGCTCTTATATAGGTAGAGAATAGCATCAGCAGTGAGATATCTACTGGATCGATAGAAAGATCCCACCATTTTTCCAGCGGCCTTGGCAACAGATTTGATATACGTGTTCCATTTAAGATCAGGAGTAATGGTCAAGCCCAGAAGCTTGTCAAAACTTGAGGCCTCCTGAAGACGAGAGCCATTCATTTCAATTGATGACAAATGTGAATTAGAATGTTGATGATGTAAAGAGAGAAGCTTGGTTTTAGATGCATTAAAAGTAACCAGCCACTCCTTTCCCCATTGTACTACGTGCTCAAGATCAGAGGAGAGAGAATTGGAGAGAACTTGGTCGTTTACTGTCTTAGATGTGGTACCATAAATGGTAGTGTCGTCAGCATAAATGTCTACAAATGATGTAAGGATATGATTTGGAAGATCATTAATGTAGATCAGGAAAAGAGTTGGGCCCAGGATGGATCCCTGAGAGACACCCGCATTAATACTGTGAGCTTCTGATTTTTGCCCCTCAACTACTACTCTTATGAACCTATCAGAAAGAAATGATTTAATAATTGAGAAGACTTTTCCAGCTATACCATAGCTAGCGATCTTATGAAGTAAACCTTTATGCCATACCCTATCAAAGGCCTTAGATATGTCAAGAGCAATTGCCCTAGAAAGATTGCCACCGTCGAGAGATTTGCTAATCCTATGCGATATAACTGTAAGCACATCTGCTGTAGATCTAGCAGAACGGAAACCATATTGAGTGTCACTAAGAAGGTTATTTTTGTTGAGATGTTTGATTACTTCTGTATTTAAGACAGATTCTAACAACTTACTCATGACGCACAGGAGACTTATTGGCCTGTACTGAGAGGGGGATGAACGATCACCTGAATTCTTAAATACAGGGCATACTGATGAGATTTTCCAGGGAGATGGGAAACTATTCTCCTTAAGACAACGTTTAAACAGTTTTGTAAGTATGGGCACTAATTCAGGTTGAAGTTTTTTTAGTACTATAATTGGAATACCATCAGGGCCAGTTGCTTTACTCGAATCAAGGTTTTTGATTAGCTTCGCAACATCACGTACAGATATACGTATATCACATAGCGTGTTTTCTGATACAGGAGGAAATATTGGGGGTTGGCGGTCTTGGTCGCAAAGGGTAGAATTAGCTGCAAAGTTCTTGACAAAGAGTTTGGCTTTGTCTGATGCTGACGAGATTACCTCAGGTCCATTGATAATAGTTGGGATGGAGCACACGCTTCTGTTCAGGATTCTGTTTGCTATTTGCCAAAACTGGTGGGAACCAAGCCGCTGCTCAGCTACTTTGGACTTAACAGATTGAGCATACAACTCTCTTGCGTTCCTTATTACTTTCTTACAATGGTTGCTGGCAGTCCTGAAAACGGCTTTAGTTTCCATACATCTATTACGTTTGAAGCAGTGGAAAAAGTGATTTCTGTGCGCAATGGCAGCAGCACATTCTGGAGAGAACCATGGCTGGCTGTTAGGTTTTTGCTGAAACTTTTTAGAGGGTATGAAATGGTCAATACCTACAATTAACCATTCAGTTAGGTCTAATACTATAGAGGACACATCCTTTTTAAACATGGAATGCAGAGGTAGATCAGATATAAATGTACGGAAGCTATCCCAGTCAGCCTTAGTGTATCGATATACTGTACGATGAAGAGGTACGTCTGGGGACTTATTACATTTCATTTTTATCTTAATTGATACAACAGAGTGGTCGGAAGATCCAAGAGGCGACAGAACAGAAACTGAACATAGTTCAGGGCAAGTTGTGAGAAAAAGGTCTAGTAGGCTCGCATACTGGCCGTCATTATCGGGCACACGGGTAGGTTCCTGAACAATCTGAGTGAGGTCATAGGCAATGGAGAAATCATGACAGAACCTCCCCTCATCATCGGTCTTGTTTGAGTGGGTCAACCATTCGACGTTGTGAACATTGAAGTCTCCACATACGTGAATGTTAGCTGAAGGATAAGTAGAAAGGACTTGGTCAATTTTCTCAGATATGCTTTGAAAGATAGTAACTCCGCTGTTGTGGGGGCGATAGAGAGTAAATATAAATGCAGTAGTGTGAGCTAAAGCAACCCGGAAGCACATATAGGGTAAGTTAGGATCTTCCCTGGAGATGTCCCTCCCACATGGAAAGTTATCTTTAATATAGGCACATATTCCATGCCCATGGCGATCTTGGGGGTCAGATTTAGAAGTTAAGTTAGAGTATCCTGAAATTGCAAACTCATCTAGGGAAATAGCCTGTCCAATGCCAGTTTCACTTAAAAATAAAAGGTCTGGTTTAGTCTCCTGTAATTGGGTTTCAACCTCTGGAAGGTTAGAACGAAGACCCCTGATGTTGGAGAAGGAGACATGGTAGTAGGGGTCTACGTTGGAAGTTGGAGAACCGGGTTTAATCATGTATTTTTTCTTGAAACTTGTCATGATGAAATTTTGGAATTTGTGGACTAGGTCGACAGATTTACTTAGAGCAGGACAGAGAGGGGAAATTAAGAGAGAAAAAGAAACGAAGAATTTTTTTTTTATTTGTAGCTAATGATAAGGTAAAGCCGTAACAATTACCCACTAGTATGGCATCGAGAGGCCCCACCAGAAGCTACTGCATGGTCCAGAATCCATTCACCAAATGGCAATACAGCAGCCCCAGTACTTTGCACCTGCTGATAGGACAGCCTCCTTAGTGGTTAATCCAAGGTTCGGGTCCCTGACTATCAGGCGGGGCACAATTGCTCCCAATTTTGGCATTAACTTCTCTTAATGACAAGAGGTAATCATTATGCCAGATACGATTTTTACAAATTTATTTCTCATTTCGAGGCAATGTAACAAGGCAGTCCTATTTAGGGGGTCAGGACATAATTCAGAATCATAATAAGCAAACGAGATTGATAGCTTGTTTGAAGAAAATGATTTGGAGTTAAAATACTAAAGTCTCTGTCGGCAGAAGCAATATAAGTGATGGATCTGTCATTTAGTGCCTTTTGCACATCAGAAAATGCAGTCAGAAATTCAAAATAATCCAACTTTCTTCTGCCCAATAGTTTCCTCAAACAGCTTGACAGTTTTAATTAGTCTCTCTCAGACTCTCCCCTGCCAGGCAGAGTAAAGGGGAATTGTTCGATGGATGATGTGAATGGATTTAAATTGTTCCTTCAGCTCGTCTGATTCGAGCACGTTCAACAACAATATTCCAGACGCAACAAAGAATTTTGTGTTATCGGAATACACATGCGTAGGGATACCAAATAAATTGGTAAACATAACGAAGACCAGCATGAAAGAGTGGGTGCTCATGTTCGGCAATAATTCTTAGTGAATTGCACGCAAACTCATGCATGTAAAATATGTACATTTTAACTTCTACCTCTCTAACTTTTATGGAAAATTGACCGGTGAAATCCACACCGACTTGTTTAAATGGGTGAACAAAATTCACCCTATGAGCAGGCAATAGTGACCCTGCAGGTGCCTTACAAGGCAGAGCATTTATTTTTTTACATACAATGCAAGTATGCACAAAGGCTTTTACGGCTTGTCTCCCCCGAGGGATACAAACACCCAGACAGCCTTAACTTACTGAGGGTTGAATTAACCCCCATGTGGCAACAGTTAAGATGAGCTTCCTTAATCGCCAATTTTGTTAAACAATGATTTTTTCCCAACAAAAGAGTAAACTTGACCTCGAAAGGCAGAATATCAGAATTCTGTATCCTATCCCTGGTTCTAATTAAGCCATCTTTATCAAGGAATAACCCTAAGGCAGTTACCCTAGGGGGAGGAACTTTACCGGAAGATTGTTTCAAGTAACCTAGTTCATGAGAGAAGGCCTCCATTTGCATATTAGCAAATAGCAATAATTTGGCCCTATTAAATTTGTCAGCACTATGGTGATATAACAAATCATTAAATTTCAACACTTTTTCTAAGACGCTGATTGCCTTAGATAAGCTGGAATACCTTGTAATATCCAACGGGAAGATATTTTCAGAAGGACGTGTCTCCTGAGAGTACAAACATGATACAATTTTTTTATTAGTTTCGTTTAGACAAGGTAAGGGTGAGATTGGCCAATCAATGGCATCTCTATTGAGCCATTCTGGGCCATACATCCAGAAATTGAATAACTGGGAAAATTTAGAAGTGTTGATACCTTTAGTTAGAAGATCTGCCGGATTTTCCGACGAAGAAACATATTATAATTTCAGTAGAACGCCAAATTTAATATTAATATCTTCTGAAAATTTTTTGATCTCTGCAATCCTGTTTTCAATGAATATATTTTTCTTGGATCCTTTACCGTTGAGGATCTACGAGAATGCAATCTGGGAATCAGACATCAGGAAAAATTATCAATGTTAAGGGGCTCCATAGCACCCAAAACCTGAGGGGCTACGTTAAGGGCTAAAAACATAGCCAATAGTTCCAAAGTGGGAAGTGACTTCCCTTTTATTGGGACCACTCTGGCCTTTGAGAACAACAGAGAACAATTTGCTCCCTGTTTCGCATACAGGGTGAATCCGTACATGTTTCTTGACATGTCACAGAAACAAATAAATTCAACAGAATGATTTTCTGACAATACACGCCTGGGAAATTCAAACTTCCCCAAGTAATTTAGATCCTTGGCATGGGTTTGCCACAGCTAATTGAGTTCTTCGGGTATCCGCTCATCCCACGACAACTTGCTTTTCCAGATCAAGCTGACAATGATCTTCCTCTCTATCATGACGGGGAGAAGCATAGATAAAGGATCACATACTGCTGATATTTGCGAAAGAATCCCCCGTTTAGTATTGACCTCAGGGTCCACTAAAGTGGGAGAAAGTTTGAAGTGTCCCGAATAGGATCATATAGGTATCCCAATACCTTCTCAAAGGTTGGGAAGGGAGAAGAAATAGTTTCATCCTCCAACATTTTATCTTGTATCTTAGAACAGATAGAATTGCAGGATCGCAAATCGAATCCTGCCTCTAACAATCTGCTACGAACATTGTTATAAATAGCAAGTAGGGACTCTCCGTCACAACTGGTGGTGACAAGATTATCCACATAAAAATTGTTGGAAATAGCATGCGATGCTTCATCTTTTGCATATTTTTCCGCATGGAATTTCAAAATGAAGTTCAGAATGAAGGGGCTAGCATTGAACCCAAATATAATTGTTTTGTACCTGCAAGTACATAATTTGTCACCTTTTTTAAGGAAAAAATAAATAAAATATTAATTTTTCTTTTTCCATGTCACTTTTCTTCTTGATCTAGATTTATACATGCCACCAGCAATTTTACTCTCTACTTTATCGGTATCATCTGTTCTGACATCCTTATCATTAGTAGTACCTATCTGTGCTTTCTCGGTCACTCTAGTTCTGCTAGTTGGCTCTGTAAAACGGTTTTAACCTATCGATTGATATGTGTGCATGAGTACCGTTATTCATATCGATCTGGAAGTGTTTATCTGATCGAGTCAAAACTTTATAAGGACCTGAGTGCAGTGCTTCTAATGGTTTCCTAACTCGAGCAACCCTTAACCATACTTTCTCACAGGAAAGTAAGGTTTTTGGTATAAAAGATTTTGCATTTCCATGGATAAATCCTTTTCCATCATTGAGTACTCAATTTGGGACATCCATTCACACAAATTACGTACATACTTGTTAACTGGAGTTCCTTTTTCTACTCTCTGCTTGTGTATCAGCTGATGAGGAATCAATATTGGTGCTCCAGTAACAGTGGTAAAAGGTGAAAAACCTGATTCATTAGGAGTGCTGTGTATACCTAGTAGGATCACTGGTATCGCTTTCATCCAGGATTCTTTTCGTGCTATTATCACTGCCTTAAAGGTACAATGTGCTCTTTCAATCATCCCATTACTTTGAGGATGATACGAAGTTGTTCTCAATCGGTAAAAACTTACTATCTTGGCCAACTCTTGAAACAATTCGCTCTCAAATTGGCTCTGTCAGTTACAACATGCAATGGAACTCCAAATCGAGATATCCAAGCATTGATAAATGCCTCTGCTACCGACTGCACAATTATTTCGATCATTGGCTGTACTTCGAGTTGCACGATCGATACAGGTCAGCAAATATTTGTATGGACTGAGGTAAGGATCTGACTCATTGCGTGTTAAGAGTAACGGGCCAACAATATCAATATGTACCATTTGGAAATGTGCAGATGGTAAATCAAACTCCTGGACTGCAAACTTTGTGTGTCTGTGAACTTTTAACTGTTGATATACAACACATTCTACACAGAATTGCTTGACTGTCTTATCTAAGTTAGGTCAGAAGTATCTAGACTTAATCAGTTTAATAGATGCTCCAGTTCCAGGATGCGCTAAACCGTGTAAACTGTCAAAGACAACCCTACAAAGCTCTTTTGGGACAAACGGCCTGGGGTACTTGGTTGAAGTATCACACAGAACAGAGCCAATTTCACGTGACACGCAGTATTCTTTTAAATTAGTGTATGACTTTATTTCGTCATCTCCTTTTTGTGCTTGGGCTATTTCAGCCAAATCACATGCATCTTTTTGCACCGCTAAAGCAGTTCTAGACATACAGTCTGCAACTACGTTCTCGTCGCCTTTATATACACCACGTCAGCGATATATTCAGCAAGTACTGACAAGTGTCGTTGTTGTCAATCTGACTTTGCGGGTGTCTGGCTATAAAAGGCTCCACATAATGGCTTATGATTAGTGAATAATGTCACTACCCTCTATGAGGTGACGGAAATGTATTACTGAAAAAAAAGCCGCCAGTAGCTCTCTTTCGAATGTAGAATACTTGGCCTGGGCTTGAAAAAATTTATTGGAAAAGAAACCTATAGGTACTGGTTTCTTATCTATTAGCTGGTATAATGCAGCACCAGCTGCGTATTGGCTACTATCCGTAACCAGGTGGTACTCTGTGGCTGAAGACTGCGGATGAGCTAATGCCGTAATTTCTGACAATTTGCTTATTATTATTCTGAAAACATGAGTTTCTTCTTCGTTTAGCTCAAGCGTTGCTTTAGGGTCCAACCTCATTCGTTCAGATAGTGGTAGCACTATGGTTGCGTAACTAGGGACTATCTTGTGATAAAAACCTGTCATTCCCAAAAATCTACGCAAGCTTTTCGAATCTTTGAGTACTAGAAAGGTTTTTAATTCATTAATTTTTTTTGAAGTAGGCAACAAGCCTTCTTTGCTTACATGAAAACCTAAGAAGTCCAACTCTGGCACTCCGAATACACACTTAACTAAGGAAATCTTTAAATTATTATCACTAAGAATCCTGAATAGTCTTCCTTGTGCTGTTGTTCACTTTCGCTAAAAACTAATATGTCGTCTAAATATACGAATACGCAATTTAATTTTAGAAATATTTTGACCATAAAATGCTGAAATATGGTTGCAGTATTCTTTAAACCAAATGGCATTTAATTAAATTCAAATAAGCCAAAAGGTGTCACGACTGCCATCTTAGGCACATCTTCAGGGTGTACTTTAATCTGGTGATATGCTGCAGTCAAATCGATCTTGGGAAAATATTGTCTACCAACAAGTTGTGTGCAGAATGAATTCATGTTCGGTATCAGATAGCGGTCTGTCTTAATAACTCTATTCAGCGCGCGGAAGTCACCGCAAGCTCGATATGAACCATCTGATTTCTTCACTAAGTGCAAGGGTGTTGCCCACTCGCTACTGGAAGGCTGGATAACTTCAGTATTTAGTAAGTTTTTAAATTCTGCCTGTGCTGCGTCTAATTTAGGACCGGAAAGTTGCCTGGCTTTAGCAAAGACTGGTACATGGTTACCTGTATTAATCCTGTGATACACTCCGCCATATTCTTTGTCTGTATCGCTATGAGGTGATATTACGCTACTATAGTTATTTATTATTTCGTTAACGTATTCTGCTAGGTCTATTTTATTAATCAATACAGTATTGGTTTCAGTTACTGTGTTGACTTTAATTTCGCGCTCTGTTACATTATCACGGATGGATCTATTCTTGCAATCCACTACTATATTAAACTTGTTTAAAAAGTCAAATCCTAACAAAGGGTTAGTGACATCCGCGATCACGAAACTCCATTGGAAAGATCTTTTTAAACATGGAATCTTGACTTCTAAGCTAGTTTGACCATAGCATTTTATGTATTCACCGTTAGCAGTCGAGATATGAACAGGAGTTGGTTCCAAGGTAATTCCATTTACTATAGAACATGGTAAAATGGAAATACTGGCTCCTGTATCTACAATAAAATTTACTTTAGACGCTCCTATTTTTGCAGTAATCTCTAGCAACGGCGGCACTACTGGAGCAAACGCAGTCCGCCTTTTTAGTTTTCCGAATCGCTAGGGGCGGGAGATGAGGGACGCGAGTTAGGTAGGATTTGTATATTGCTCTTTTTCTTCGGCCATTTACACCACGGCTTACATGTATGAGCCTCTTCTGTGAAGTAAATATGGGCTCTACATACTCTCGGTCGCTGTTTCCTTCTATACGGGCGTAGACCGACTGGTGTTGTTTCGCCTGTATGTCTAGTACCGTAGTGACTTGTTCGAGCCTGACTTTCTACAGTTTGAAATACCGGTGTATTTTCTATTAATGGCATCAAGTTGTCGGACAGTCGACCTAACTCTACCAAGGGTATCTTGGTGTGAGCCGCTATCACCGGGGCAATTTGCTTTGGCAGTGCGCATATAAACTTATGGCGCACTATTTCGTCGCTTGCTCCTATTCTATTTGCAACTGTTAACATCTCCTGGAGGTATATTGACGGACGACCCGGCAACATAGTGGTCCTCATCAATTTCTCCAAGAGTTCAGGTCTAGTCTTTTCGTAGGTAGACAATACCGACTCCCTTAATTTAACATAATCTAACGAGTGTAAAACCACTGGCGGTATATTCGTCACTACATCAGGTAGCAATGCACTTATAACGGTATAAAATTTGGTCTCGTCCATAGTAATATGTTGGAGATGGAACTGTGCTTCTAATATTGCAAACCATCCCTCGACACTAGTTTCAATTGTGAGGGTTTTACGCTTACTTTAAAAAAAATTTTTTTTTTTTATTACATTTTCACCCCAAACAAGGCACACTGCCACTGTGATGTAGGGGGCTACTACTACTATCAGGGGCAGCAACTGCTGGGGCACTATGTTGGGATTTGGGCAGCAAGATGTCGGTTCATGTTACACTTGAACTTCTGCATGTCAGTACAGTTAGGGAAGCAGTGGCCTGGAATGGAATTCCAGAGTTTAGCGGTTCTGGGGAAGAAACTACTGGAGTAGAAAGATCTTTTACATCTAGGGATCTCTACTGTGTGGGGGTGGGATTTAGCTGCCTGTCGGGTTTGTCGAGGGTGTCTACATCGTGGGGCACAGTGTCTGCAGTTCGTCAGAGCATTCACCATTAAAATACCCATAGAACAGGCAGAGGGATGCAAAGTTTCGTCGATGGGACAGAGGCTGAAGCTTAGATGCCAGTTCAGGGCCTATCAGATTGGCGACTCTCTTGTGAACCTTGTCTAGGAGCGAGAGACTAGCAGCAGATGCACCGGCCCAAATGTGACAACAATACTCCATACATGGGCGAATGGTGGCCTTATAGAGGTACAGGATACTTTCAGGTGTCAGTAGTTTTCTTGCACGGTAGAGAGAGCCTACCTTTTTTGCAGCGGCCCTGGCAATGTTTTCAATATAATTGTTCCAACTCATGTTTCCTGTGAACGTTAGGCCAAGCAGTTTGAAACATGTACTCTCAGACAGGGAGTCACTGGCCATTGCTATTGGTGGCAGAGAAGGTTTCTTGCAATTATTGAAGGAAACCAGTTTAGTCTTGGCAGCATTGAATGTGACCATCCATCTACAGACTGGAGGTCATACTTTAGTGTTTTTGCCATTTCTTTAGTTATGTGTTCATTTGTTTTCCTGTCGTGTCTGTTATAGAGCGTGGTGTCATCAGCATATATACCCATCTCAGAGGCAGTTTTGTCGGGGAGGTCATTAATAAATATTAGGAACAATAGAGGTTCAAGGATAGACCCCTGAGGCACTCCTGCATTTATATCACACTGTTTAGATGTACAACCGTCGAGGACAACCTGGATTTTTCTCTTATCTAAGAAGGATTTAATTATGTTAAGTATTCTACCAGTGATACCATATGATTTAATTTTCCTGAGGAGACCCTCATGCCATACCCTGTCAATAGCCTTAGATATATCTAGAGCTACCGCTCTGCCCTCCCCCGCTTTGTCCAGTGAATGGTATATACGTTCAGAGATTACAGTGAAGATGTCAGCTGTGGAACGGACTTGTCTAAATCCATATTGTTTGTCCGCATTGCTGAGCATCTATTATGATTTTACTAATATTATTTATTTGAAAAAAAAATTGTATGATAATTTTTGTTATTATTATATCTTTTGTTAATATTTTTTTTTGGAAGCCGCGACCAAAAGAAATAGCGAGGGGGGGGGGGCTAGGTATAATAGAAAGGAAGGAAAAGCGTTTACTCATCAGAGGTTGAATTAACCGAGAGATTTGTGTTTCAAACTTATTGATAAAAAATTTTATATATATATATATATATATATATACTAGCTGTACCCTGCCATGCGTTGCAGTGGCTCAATTTGGTGTAATGGAAAAATTTAATAAAAAGAGAAAAATGCATGTTTCTTAGTACAGCAATCCACTCCAAAAAGGGAAAAAGAAAGCGAAAATGAAAAAAAAATGGTACTCTCGCAGAATTTGATCTGGATCCTCGGGAGTTTCTGTCAATCATTCATGGTTTGGACTCGACCAACAATCAGTGGATGAAGCCGAACATAGCAAAAGTGTTGAAACGCTAAATGTTTTTGTTTTTTTTGTTTTTTTCTGTATACAAAAATGTAGGTTAGTAATTAATATTTGGTTGATGGCGGGGGGTACTATACACGGATTCAAAAAAGTTGTCCAAAAACAAATAAATGAAAGCAAAGGTAAGGTAAGTTACATTTCTACCTAACTGGATAATTGTTTAGTGTTTTTATGTAATGTAAAATGTTTAATCGGCTCGAAAAACAGAAATGGTTGCGGACTCTGTTGAATACGTTAAGTTTGGGAAAGTAAGTTGAAAACTAAAAACTATACAAAATAGTGTCTGAAACCCACCAAATATATGTTACCATGACATAGGCTGGCATAATCGGTGGGTTTCTGACAGTATTTTGTATAGTTTTTTAGTTTTAACTCACTTTCTCTAACTTAAAGTAATCAACAGTGTCCGCCACCATTTGTAGCTTTCAAATACACCGATAAACACTGTTTTTCAAGCCGACTAAACGTTACATTAAATGAAAAGGGTTTATATTACTAAACACAGATACAAAAAAGTTGTCAAAAAATAAATATATAACAAATAAATGTTATCAAAAGCAAGAAAAGTAAATGTTCTACCTAACTGGATAAGATTTTAGTGTTTTTATGTAATATATAATCGGTTCAAAAACATTCAATATTTATCGGTATATCTGAAAAATACAAATGACGGCAGACTGTATCGAACATGTTAAGTTTGGGGAAATTTTGGGAAAATGAGTTTAAACTAAAAAAACTATACAAAATACTGTTAGGAACTCACTCAATATATATTATCATGACGTAGGCTGGCATATAATCGGTGGTTTTAAACTTTTGCTCGATACAGGTGACGACTTTTAAAAGTCCCTTTTAGTGATTACCTGGTTTGAGGATACTTGTACAACTAAACAGCAAATCTGCTCCAAAAAATCCGGTATTATTTTACTTTAAGGCCCGTTTCACGTTCGTATATAACGAAATATTTTATTGTAGATTTCGGAGTGCTAAAAACGAATCTGCAAACCGTTTCTGTAGCAAAAAGAAAGTTTTCATGATATTCATGAAATTACTTTTTCGAAAAGTGGGTGATCACTTTTCAATGTAAACTTAACTTAGAATGAGCACCCACTTTCTGGCCACCTTCTGAGAGAGGGGCATTTTTCTGTGTGTTTCTTGGCTAAAAAGTTTTTGTTTGATTTCTTTTGCTTGATAATAACCCCTGAACTCTGGGACTATTTTCCATTTCACAACCGTAGCCTTCGTTTCCGCTATGCGTGAGCATAAACGAAAGCTGTTTAGCCAATAAACATGGGAAAAAATCCCCCCTCTCTCAGGTGGCTAGAAAGTGGGTACTCATTTTAAGTTAAATTTACATGGAAAAGTGATCGCCCACTTTTCGATAAAAGTAATTTCTTCATATCATAAAAACTATTTATTTTGCGACGGAAACGGTTTGCAGATTCGTTTTTAGCACACTGAAATCTACAAAAAAAATTTTGTTGTATATGAACATGAGATGCACGGCCCTTAATGGAAAATTATACCAAAAATCCAGGGAAAAATAGTTTTCAATAAAAACAGCAAATGAATTCGATAGAAAAAAAAATGGATGCTATTTTTTTTTTATTTTTCTGTGTGTTTCTTGGCTAAAAAGTTATATTGTTTGATTTCTTTTGCATGGTAATATAACCCCTGAACTCTGGGACTATTTTCCATTTCACAGACGTAGCCTTTGTTTATGCTACGCATGAGCATAAACGAAAACTGTTAAATATGCACTCGCATACATAACTGCCTGGTCAAAAAACCTTTAAGCCAATAAACACGAAAATAAATGCCCCTTCCTCAGGTGGCCAGAAAGTGGGTGCTCATTTTAAGTTAAATTTACATGGAAAAGTGATCACCCACTTTTCGAAAAAAATATTTCTTCATGTCATGAAAACTATTTTGGTACTCCTTGGGCGTTGAGTTCCATGGGACCCGCAGAATTATTTAATGGTCGTTCCCTTAGTCCCCCCCCTAATCAAGTAACATTTTTTGT
Organism: Euprymna scolopes; assembly: GCF_053919585.1. Lineage (NCBI taxonomy): Eukaryota > Metazoa > Mollusca > Cephalopoda > Sepiida > Sepiolidae > Euprymna > Euprymna scolopes. Next base: position 23,510,472 of record NC_136521.1, on the reverse strand, counting down.
TTATTTACTTACGTGGCAGAGTTATACAACCATCACCCTCATGCGAATTTCTATACTGATAGGTTTTTTGAAATTTTTTCACTGGATTATTATTGATTGAACACTAACCAGATTATGAAAAAAAATTGAAAAAAAAAAAAAAATCATTTCAACATTTGAAAGGGGTACTCACTTTTTAGTTACCACGTTCTGGTAAATCGGTCACCCATTTTTTTTTTTTTTTAAATACGGAAGTGTCTTCGGGAGATATAAAATGGTCGCATGTTGACGAAGCAATGTATCGGGAGGCGTACGGGATGGAAAATTATTGGTAAATTTTTAGATTAGGTCCACCTCCTCAATTTTCTTTTAAATGACGACTTGTAATGGGTTTCGACTATGCTGAATACGAAAATCACATTGAAATTTTGTAGAAATAAGTATAAAAAGTTGTATTATGCATTGTAATCTTTGGCGGCCATCTTTTTTACGCGCGTGCATTTGCTTATGGCGCGTGCGCGCGTAAAAGATGGCCGCCAAAGAATACAATGCATAATATAACTTTTTATATCTTGATAACTACTTATTTTTGCAAAATTTCAATGCAATTTCCATATTCAGCATACTCGAAAACCTATAAATGTCGTCATTTAAAGGAAAATTGTGGAGGTGGACCTAATCTAAAAAAATACCAAATTATTAAACATTTCGGTAATCATGCAGAGAGTGATCCGTGCTGAAATAATAACGTTATTATTTTAAAAGCCATTCTTAACATGGGGAGGGGAGGGTGGTTTGTACCTATTCTGTACTTTAACCTTACAATTGAATAAAAAAAACATCATAAAACTCTCTGCATTCATTAGCACCAACATTTCTCCAGCATGTTAGTGAAATTTATAATGCTTAAAAAAAAAAAAAAGTTTTGAAAAAAAAACAAAAAAAAACTCACCTTTCATAAAAACAGATAAATTATTGTAAAGAAACGCCAACAAACTCACCTTTCATAAAACAAATTATTTAAAAAAAAAAAAAAACACCCACAAACTGACTTTAAACTAAATAAGTAAAAAAACAAAAAAAATTAAAAAACTCGAAACTTTATCTTCATAAAAACAATAAAAAAGTCATGTGCCAATCTATATTTGTTTTTCTTTGAGAAACAAATATATTTCTGACTTACAAATGCGGTAGAGGCTTCTATGGTTTTGATATACCGCATTTTTATTGGTTACAAAATAGGTGACTGATTTATCAGAACATTGTAACTAAAAAGTGAGCACCACTTTCAAATGTTGAAATAATGATTTCTTTTTTTAATTCTTTTTCTTTAATAATCTGTTTGATTTTTTTTTTTTTACATAGGCGTCACCACTTATCAAGGCCGATCGGCCACTCAAGGATAAGGGTTAAAGAGTGTAGAGTAGTCAAAAGGACAACACAGTAATCAATAGTAATGGAAGCTCTGTAAACTTGTTAACTTAAGTGGAACGGCTCGTCAGAAACTTGTTCACGTTGGACTTGAAGGCAACCATATTATAGACAGCTGGAAAGCAGGAAAACGGAAGACAATTCCACAGTCGTGCAGTTCTAAGAAAGAAGCTTTGATCATGGAATCTATGTTTAGGTTTAGGCACAGATAAAGAGTGGGGGAAATTATTGATAATGTTTTCAGCTAGTCTAGTGTTTCTTGTGAAAGTTTGGCGAGGGGAGACCATAGATTGAAGCTCAGTCGAACACTTTCCATGAAAATAACGATAAAGCAGAGACAAACTCGCAACATCTCTTCTGTGAGATAGAGGTTGCAGCGAAGAGAAAAGAACATCTCCCATCAGGCCACGAAGTCTATTTTGAACTCTATCAATTAGTGTCCAATCAATAATAATCCAGTGAAAAAAATCTACAAAAACCTATAAGTATAGAAATTACGCATGTGAGTGATGGTTGTACAACTACGGCACTTTCGCACTTTTACAAACATTATTTACGTTAACTCTTTTCATAAATAATTTTTAAAAGAAAGTAACTAAACCATTTATTGATAATTTGTCACGTGTACAAATATTTATTTATTTATTTACGTAGGCTTAACTCTTTTCATGAATAAGAAAAGTTTTACTCTTTAAGAATAATAAAAGAAAAAATGCAGAGAGTGATCCGCGCTATTTTTTTAAATAGTATTTCCACGGTTAATTAAAGTTTTACGATATGTTTTTTTTTATTCAATTGTAAGGTTAAAGTACAAAATAGGTACAAAACACCCTCCCCTCCCCATGTTAAGAATGGCTTTTTAAATAATACCGTTATTATTTCAGCACGGATCACTCTCTGCATGAGTATCATAAAAATTAATACAAATAATACTTATCTCAATAAGTGAAAGGCTCATTTCTACCGGAAATGAAAGGCCGCATAATCTCGCAGTTACGAAAAATATTTTCATTTATAATTTAATATTTTTATAATTCTCAATGTTAGATTATTTTAATAACATGCAAACATTCCTTGACTTTAAAAATAGATTTTCTGAAAATTTCAATTAAATTGGTAATGTAGAAATATGGTTCTATAGACTTTGAACGAACCAAGAATTTATATATATATATATATATATATATATATATATATATATATATATATATATATATATATATATATATATATATATATATATATCTTTTTTTTTTAAAGAAATATATATATATATAGTTCTGGTTAATGTCTTTGACAAAACCTGCGTCCAGGCGAATTTCTACACGTGCTAATTTCCTCACGTGTTTAAGATGGCGACAATTATTTTTGTATGCGTGTTTGAAAGTTTTTTTTTATGTTTTTTTTATGTTTGTGTGTGTGTGTGTGTGTGTGTGTGTGTGTGTGTGTGTGTGTGTGTGTGTATGTGTGTGTGTGTGTGTGTATCCGGGCAAAAATCTTTTGAATTTTGTAGAACTGCGTCTTACAATTAATTTGTTGTTTTTTTTTTTTTTTTGCTGTATTTATATATATTTTACAAGGTATTCGCTTTCGGACTTCTCAGGCCAGGTCCTATTTAAATCATGTAAGTTATTCGGTAGGAATCACGTAATTCTTTTTTTTTCTTTTTTTGATAGGGTGAGTTGTGTCATAAAGCAGCAAAAATATATTTTATCGGCACTTCTTTAGGGGGATTTATATATATTTACTTGTTTTTTTTCTTTTTTGTGTTTGTCCTCGGACTTTGCTGTTACGTCGTCATCGTTTGTCCATGTTCATATGGACGTCAGGCGTTCACCAAATTATGGCGGTCTCCGTCGCTTTGCTTCCAACACTTTTTGTATCTTTTTGTCTTTCCCATCAGAACTGTTCTCCATCCTGATTGGTTACAACCTCTGGTCACATTTTTGAGGAAGGAAGGAAGGGGGAAGGGAAGAGTAGAGAGAAAGAGACATGTAATGGAGAAATAGTAGTCTTGGCTTCAGTACACATCCATGTTAAAATGGTTTTGCTCCACGTGATCTGAATTGTATGAATGTCCGACATTTTGTAATTTTTTCTTTTTTGTTCGACACATTCGAGCGAAATGTCCTTTTTTACCGCAATTTGTACAGTTTTTATTGTATGCTGGACAGTTTCCTTTCTGATGTGACCCAGCGCAGTAGGTACATGTTTCAATCCATTGTTGTGTTTTGGCGGACTTTTTGTCTTCATGTTTGAACATGACGTTGGAAGTTTTCAAATGATAATGTGAGTTGAAATTTATTTAAAAAATCTTTGGATTGCGAATTGTTGAAATATTTTCTGTTTAGCATGTAGCCATTATTTTGGAGTGTCTCATCGTTTCGTCAGCACTCAGGCCTGCTTGTATCGCCTTCTGTAAATCCAGTGAAGGTTCTCTGAGCGTTCTTTCTCTCAACATGTTGTCGTTAACACCACAAATTAGAATGTCTTTTATTAATCTTTCAGTGAGGTCACTGAATTCACATTTGTTTGCCTTTTGTCGTAATTCCGTCACGTACTCATCAAATCTCTGTGTTTCTTTCTGTTTGCACGTGAGAAATCTGTGAGACTAACTGTAGCCCTCGGCGCAAGAGGGTCCGTGTGTGCCTGGCGTGTGGGGTGGTGGCTGATCCTGTGGTCGGGGCCGCGGAAGAAAGAGTTTCAAGATGGCGCCTGCCTGCTTTAATTAGAGACGGAATCTCGCAGGATCGCGCGGGGATGCAAATTAGCTAGGCCATCTTGAGTAATAAAAATTGGTCCATTGGAGGTGCGAGGCAGTCGGGTTTTGACGTTCGTGGCGATCAGTACAATGACCGTTGGGTTCCGTTTCTATTCGTGCAGTCAGCTGAGCTTTGTTAGTTGCCTTCGCGCTGTGGCTGTCATTGTTTGTTGGTTTGCTGTGCGTTGCCGTGGTTCTTCAGTGAAACGCTTCGTCGCCCACGACGAGTCTCACCGTCTCCTACACAAGATACTCTTACAAGCTATTTCGGCCTCCCCACTCCGAACTTGGTTTTCTTTTCTTCAATGGCGGATAGGTGCGATCTAAAGTTGATACCGGAATTCGACGGATCCGACCCGGTACTCAGCTGGGTTGAGAAGGTCGAGTTACATTGTCAGTTGTCCGGCATGAAAAATGTCGAGCGCGTGATTCCTCTGCGGCTGACCGGCGGGGCCTTCGCTGTATATCAGCAACTCAGCGCTGAGGAGAAGTGTGACTACTCGAGTATCAAGGCGGCGTTGTACAGGGCGTTCGCCACTGACCCCGCCACTGCATGGGAGCAGTTTGAGACGAGGTCTATACGCTTGGGCGAAACTGTGGACGTGTATCTCGCCAAACTTAAGAAGCTGACGGTGTTGTTCGGCGGTCTTCCCGAGAGGGCCCTAGCCTACAAATTCCTGTCAGGACTCCCGCTGGAGCAAAGCAGCTCCTGCGAGCAACCTCTACCATGTCCTCACTACCGCTGAGTGACCTAGTGGACAGAGCCAGGACAATAATGAAGGATGACTCGACGGTGCAGGAACCGGTAGTCGCCGTCGCACAGGCCCCACCAAGTGGCGAAGGACTGTCTCAGGGACCCAGCCCGCAAGGTGATGTCATCTGCTACAGATGCAACGGGCGGGGCCACATGGCAAGAAATTGTAGAAGGCGGTCGACGGCTGTTCGCTGCTACCGCTGTAACAAGACTGGGCACATGGCCCGAGACTGTGCGGGAAACGGGGACGGGGACAAGGTGCCAGTGCCGACCTCTTCCCCGAACAGAAAATAAACAAGGCGCTCCCTGTCATTCAGGTCCGAGTTAATGACACGTTATGTTCAGCCCTCCTTGATTCCGGTTGCTCCCGCACCATAGTGTGTGCGGACTTCTGTTGGGCATGGAAAAAGAAGAACGTCAGGATAACTACCATCACTGGAAAAATACGAATGTGTTGCGGCGTGGGTGTGGTACACATTCGCACAAGAACTGGGAACTCAGCCAACGTCGAAGCGCTGGTGACACGCGAAAAGCCGCTGAGTTTCGACCTGTTGCTAGGCTACGATGCCATCAAAGCCCTGGGCGGCGTGCGCATAACGCGCGCTGACGTTGTAGAGTTTCAGGATAGGCCCCCGGTGTGCGCAGCACTAAGAGTCGACCAGCCGGACTTCAGTGCGGAATTCGACGACCAACAGAAGGCGTGGACCGCCACTTGGAGGTGGTCAGAAGACAAGGAACCGGCCAAACTACAAAACAAAGTGGCAGAGTACCGTATGCCCGACCAGATAAGGCCTGCATACGAAAGCGAGCTCCGTGAATGGATTAAGAACGGTTGGCTGATTCCATACCCCTACGACAAACTTGGACCCCCCAAGGGCCTGATACCGCTGATGGCAGTTGCCCAACCTAACAAGTCAAAGGTGAGGCCGGTAATGGACTACCGTGAGTTGAATGCGCACGTTGATGCGTTCACAGCGGACGCCGACGTCTGTGCCAGCAAGCTGCGAGAGTGGCGCCGGCAGGGGTCCAATGTGTCCCTACTGGACTTGAGAAAAGCATACTTGCAGGTCCGGATCGGCGATAATTTAACATCAACATGGCATTAATCACAAATCAAAGATCTCAATTCAAATTAATCAATTGATTTAAAATCAAATTAATATCCAATGTGAAGATAAACATATTCATAGTGACTTTTACATTTAAAAACATTTCAATTACAGAAAAATCATTAACCGTTTCTTTACTCCTGCTTTTTTTTTTACGTCTACAGAATTTGAACCAAAGTTTTTTCTTCCCCAATTTAGTCACGTACAAATGATCCATGTGGGATCTTAATTCAAAAATTGCAATTATAATACGCTAGTAACTTACGACCCCAATTGCAAGGTCGAATTAAATTATTATCTAACGCAATTTCAAATGTAAGAAGAATCCCCAATTTTTTTTTCTTACTTACTTTTTAAGAGTGCAAACTTATCGTTAATCGAAACTTATCGATGTCTTATTATTTTTTAGCGACAGAAGTTACATTAACGAAATAAATTACTTTTCTGATTTAATGAAACAGAAAAAATTTTTTGATCTTTTCCTTCTTTTTTTTTTTAGTTAACAAACTACGGTTTGTAAGAATTGCATTAAAACTTATCAACAATAATTTGCTCAAATTATGGAGAAAAGAATCTGCTCGTCTTAAATCAAGAATTTGCAAAAATTATATGAAAAAACTAATCATTATGCAAAACTGAGAATGTTTAAAACTAATCGCTTGCATACAAGAGAATTACGTGTGCAAAAATTAAAAAAAAAAAAGAACGAATTGCGTTTTGCAAAAAAAAGAGAATGTGAGAAATTACTTCTTACATCCCAAAAGCAAAAGAATCCATAAATACAAAAGCCATACATTTCAAATTCAAAATTTATTCACAAGTAACAGCAGTGAAAATTTATTGGTTCTGGCATTGTCCTTTTGCAAAACGGTGGCCTGTTTTGCTTCCATACGCCTGGACCCATTAGTATGCATTCCTATTGTTGGAATGTTAGTTCGTTGTTCCTCGGAAGGATCCATGAATGTTCATGGTAAACTCGGCGGGATTGTTGGCGCCTATAATTAGGCGTAATGTGAGCCACTTAGGACTCAAGATGAATTGAGATAAGATCCAATATTTGGTAAATAAACATGAAGAATAGTTCTTGAATGTCATCCTTAATTTGGATAAATTCAGCAGGATAAGTAGTCTCTGCTTGTAGAGATGTGGTCCTTCGTTCACCAACTGTTTGGTGTTCATGAAAGAATTGTCTTAGGTTGCTGGGTTGGGTCTATCCCAATGCCGAGTTTTGTCTAGACTGAAAAAAAAAGCATGATACAAAAGCGCGCCAAGTAAATCACCTGACACATTCAAATTTAAACCAATGACAGCCGACCACTAAAATGCGTGGGCGGCTGAACAAAAAGAAAGATGACAACTATACATGGAATTTCTCAGAGTAGTCATGTGTGTTTGTTTCACGTTTATTAGGTATTGCCAAACGAATGTGAAAAAAATATGCATGATTCCGTGATGTCAGATTTGTGTTAACTATACAAACTATGGAAAAGCAGAAGCGACTTAATGATTTTTTAAAACCTTTGTTTATTTTCTTCAAACTGCAATTAATAATTAATCTTTGTTATAATTTTGTTAGGTTTTAAGATTTACATAGTTGAATATTTTCAAATCGGTTTCAATCTGGTGATAAAATAGCTGACAAGAGTCATGTTTATATTAAAAGTTAATATTAAAAAAAAAAATTTAAACACAATTAATTAAAAATCTATGTTGTAACGGAACATTTTGAAATAATGGAATTTTGATCATTTTAATCTTTTAAAAATTAATTAATTTTTTATGAAGTTTCTTTTTCTTGGCAATTCAAATGATTATAGTATATATTGATTAGAAAAAAACTCTATTTAAAAAAAACATAATAATATTAAATTTATATTATTTTTTAAATTGCAACTTCAAGGTAAGTTTTTGTTCAATACGTGTATTTATATTAAAAAAAAATTATTTTTTTACTTATCTGAACTCTTATATTTCATAATAAATAGAAATTTCGATAGATTTAAATATATTTTGTTCAAATTTCGAAAAAATAAGTATGGGGGGGGGACACGCACTAAAAAATATTTCCTCTCATATATTTTACAGAAACTGCATTTTATATGTAATTTCATTCTAAAATGGATAAGTATCGAAAATTTCACGAAAATCTGACTATTAGTTGATTTTTGCTAGATTTATTAAACACGGGTATGCTTTCACGTTCGAAATGCTTACTACACGGGAACGTTATTTTAAAGCGCCAATTATGTAAACACAATTTCTGTCTCGAAATTTCATTATTTTCGTACTATGAAAAAATTTTCTTTTAATTATTACTGGTTTATTTTTACCTTCTTCTTTTAAATGGTACAAAAGTTATATTGATTGTTATATACATCAAGTAACACAAGTTATCCCCCCTTGACTAAGATTACTCCTACCATCATCATCGCCTGCAACCTCCTACCACACTATCACGTGGTATATCGTAGTAGCAAAAACTAGTACTCCTTCTTAGTGTTAATAAAGCTTCTGTTACGTTCACATGTGTGTCTCTCTACAGGTGTATCAAAATTTTGGGGGAATTTTTGAAAGCCCTAACATGAAACTGCAAATAAAATATAAAAAACTTGTAATTTCTCTTTTAAAAGTGGGTTGTTTACTTTATTTACGAAATATACTTCCAAAATAAACTATTAAAGTTGTTTAAAAATCATAGAAATATTATTTAAAAAAACAAAAAAACAAACAGTGTTTACTAAGTGCCGGCACGTCTTCATGCAGCCATTTGTTTTACATAATGAAATCAATTGAATTTTACGAGTTAATTTTTTTTCAATTTTTAAAATCTATCAAAATTTTTCTGTTGGTTCAATTTTTACAATATTTTTAGGGTCAATGTGAACTTTTATACTCTTTCCAATAAACCGAATATAATATTTTAGACAAACTTTTTTTTTTTAAATTCACCACCCTATTTTAACATGTCTATTAAAATTTTAATAATTAATTTACTCACCCAAGTTTTATATACCACAAATTGAAGATAAAAGATCAATAAATAATATATTGTAAACTAAAACAAAAAAGAAGTGTTTTTTGGAAATTTACCTGTAAAGTCTAAAGTGTAAAACATTTGTTTTAAAAAAACATGTTGATATTTTTCAATTTTTTCTATTTCATTCAATGTTTTCTTTTTCTAGATATTTAAAAAAAATTCACTCGATAAAGAAGAATGAAAATATAATAAATAAAAACATTATGTATTTCTTTGAAAAAAAGAAAAAGAATTTCTCAACGTTTTTTTTTATTAAGGCAAAAACTTATAAGTAACCTTTGACTATTTTTAACCTATGCGGACACATATTTCTTCAGGCACAAGGCTAGACGGCTAACGCCAACGTGTGGTTTTTACTGCCTTCTGTCCATTTGTAGTTCTAAACAAGGACAAGCTGCTACTTCCGGTTTTTCGATAAAGGCGTAAAAATACTTGCGTGATCGCACTTTTTTCAAATAGTTGTTTAAAAAATTCTTTTATTTAAAAAATAAATGGAATTTAAAATATAAATATGGATAAATTCTGACCAATGAAGAATGGAACTAAACATTCGATGGTATTTTTTTATAGGTAAGTGATTTTTTGGAATTTATATCGATTTTTTATAATCGAAGTAAGTAAAATTTGGTGGATTTTCTTCATATCCTTTTTTTTAAAGAAAACCGATTTGAAAAAAAAATAATGTATAATTTGCTATTAAACCTGTTATTTTTTAAATTTTGTTTCATTAATTGAAAAAAATTAGGGTTTGAAGTACATTTTCCAAGTAGTTATAAGCTTGTAAAGATAGGAAGTCGAATTATTCAATTTTTTTTTTACAACAAAAAGTATATTTTTAACATGCTGAACATAGCATTCGTGTAAAAAGACTTCCAAAGGCATGCTTCCACACTTCCACCATGTTTTTGTGTTATGTGAAGATAGGTTTCCGTTTTAACCCGTAGTTTTGTATTTTTATTTTTTTATTTATTTTTTATTAATTTATTTTTGTTTTCATTCCCCCTTTTTTTCTTTCCTATTTGTTTTTCCAATTATCTTATAGTTTTATTTCTACATTTACGTGTGTTTATTTTAATATTCCTTTTTTTGCCTCTGTTTAAAGGGGGTAACTCTCATGGTATGTTTTATACATATATATAAAAAAGGATTACCTCCCTTGCACATTTTATCTTTCCTTATATTATACGTTTAGTTTTTACTACTTTTTTCTCTAATCTAATCTGCTCTAGTGCGTGAAATTAAGTATCTATTTCTGTGCAAATATCCGTGTATTACGTCTAGTCATTTGTTTAACAATTTTTCTTTTGATATCAATATATGGTATGCTTCTAATATACATAGGTTGCATATTTTCGATTTGCTCGGTTTATATTTTTCTCCTTTATCAATTATTGACCAACTTAATTTATATTCAGTTTTATTTTTCTTTAATTCCTTTATCCATACTGCTAAAGTGGTTATGTTTTTCTTTTTTTTTTTTCGGTTGTTTTCGTTATTACTATTGGTTCTGTTTCTACTAACGTTATAGTAATTGTAATTGTCACTATTGTTATGATCCTTTCTATTTCCGTTATAGTAATTGTAATTGTAATTATTGTTATGATCCTTTCTATTTTCGTTATAGTGATTGTAATCGTAACTATTGTTATGATCCTTCAAATCTCCGTAATAATAATTGTAACTGTCACTATTGTTATGATCCTTTCTATTTCCGTTATAGTAATTGTAATTGTCACTATTGTTATTATCCTTTCTATTTCCGCTATAGTAATTGTAATTTTCACTATTGTTATGATCCTTTCTATTTCCGTTATAGTAATTGTAATTGTCACTATTGTTATGATCCATTCTATTTCCGTTATAGTAATTGAAATTGTCACTATTGTTATTATCCTTTCTACTTCCGCTATAGTAATTGTAATTGTCACTATTCTTATGATCCTTTCTATTTCCGTTATAGTAATTGTAATTGTCACTATTGTTATGATCCTTTCAATTTCCGTTATAGTAATTGTAATTGTCACTATTGTTATGATCCTTTCTATTTTCGTTATAGTAATTGTAATCGTCACTATTGTTATGATCCTTTCACTTTACGTTATAGTAATTGTAATTGTCACTATTGTTATGATCCTTTCTATTTCCGTTATAGTAATTGTAATTGTCACTATTGTTAGGATCCTTTCTATTTCCGTTATAGTAATTGTAATTGTCACTATTGTTATGATCCTTTCACTTTACGTTATAGTAATTGTAATTGTCACTATTGTTATGATCCTTTCTATTTCCGTTATAGTAATTGTAATTGTCACTATTGTTATGATCCTTTCTATTTCCGTTAAAGTAATTGTAATTGTCACTATTGTTATGATCCTTTCAATTTCCGTTATAGTAATTGTAATTGTCACTATTGTTATGATCCTTTCTATTTCCGTTATAGTAATTGTAATTGTCACTATTGTTATGATCCTTTCTATTTCCGTTATAGTAATTGTAATTGTCACTATTGTTATGATCCTTTCTATTTCCGTAATAGTAATTGTAATTGTCACTATTGTTATGATCCTTTCTATTTCCGTTATAGTAATTGTAATTGTCACTATTGTTATGATCCTTTCTATTTCCGTTATAGTAATTGTAATTGTCACTAGTGTTATGATCCTTTCTATTTCCGTTATAGTAATTGTAATTATCACTATCGTTATGATCCTTTCTATTTTTGTTATAGTAATTGTAATTGTCACTATTGTTATGATCCTTTCTATTTTCGTCATAGTAATTGTCATTATTGTTATGATCCTTTCTATTTCCGCTATAGTAACTGTAGTTGTTACTATTGTTATTATCCTTTCTATTTCCGCAATAGTAATTGTAATTGTCACTATTTTTATGATCCTTTCTATTTCCGTTATGGTAATTGTAATTGTCACTATTGTCATGATCCTTTCTATTTTGGTTATAGTAATTGTAATTGTCACTATTGTTATGATCCTTTCTATTTCCGTTATAGTAATTGTAATTGTCACTATTGTTATGATCCTTTCTATTTTCGTTATAGTAATTGTAATTGCCACTATTGTTATGATCCTTTCTATTTCCGATATAGTAATTGTAATTGTCACTATTGTTATGATCCTTTCTATTTCCGTTATAGTAATTGTAATTGTCACTATTGTTATGATCCTTTCTATTTCCGTTATAGTAATTGTAATTGTCACTATTGTTATGATCCTTTCTATTTCCGTTATAGTAATTGTAATTGTCACTATTGTTATGATCCTTTCTATTTCCGTTATAGTAATTGTAATTGTCACTATTGTTATTATCCTGTCTATTAACGTTATAGTAATTGTAATTATCACTATCGTTATGATCCTTTCTATTTTCGTTATAGTAATTGTAATTGTCATTATTATTATGATCCTTTCTATTTTCGTTATAGTAATTGTCACTATTGTTATGATCCTTTCTATTTCCGCTATAGTAACTGTAGTTGTTACTATTGTTATTATCCTTTCTATTTCCGCAATAGTAATTGTAATTGTCACTATTGTTATGATCCTTTCTATTTCCGTTATAGTAATTGTAATTGTCACTATTGTCATGATCCTTTCTTTTTTCGTTATAGTAATTGTAATTGTCACTATTGTTATGATCCTTTCTATTTCCGTTATAGTAATTGTAATTGTCACTATTGTTATGATTCTTTCTATTTCCGTTATAGTAATTGAAATTGTCACTATTGTTATGATCCTTTCTCTTTCCGTTATAGTAATTGTAATTGTCACTATTGTTATGATTCTTTCTATTTTCGTTATAGTAATTGTAATCGTCACTATTGTTATGATTCTTCCTATTTCCGATATAGTAATTGTAATCGTCACTATTGTTATTATTCTTTCTATTTCCGTTATAGTAATTGTAATCGTCACCATTGATATGATCCTTTCTATTTCCGTTATAGTAATTGTAATTGTCACTATTGTTATGATCCTTTCTATTTCCGTTATAGTAATTGTAATTGTCACTATTGTTATGATCCTTTCTATTTCCGTTATAGTAATTGTAATTGTCACTATTGTTATGATCCTTTCTATTTCCGTTATAGTAATTGTAATTGTCACTATTGTTATGATCCTTTCTATTTCCGTTATAGTAATTGTAATTGTCACTATTGTTATGATCCTTTCAAGTTCCGTTATAGTAATTGTAATTGTCAATATTGTTATGATTCTTTCTATTTCCGTTATAGTAATTGTAATTGTCACTATTGTTATGATCCTTTCTATTTCCGTAATAGTAATTGTAATTGTCACTATTGTTATGATTCTTTCTATTTCCGTTATAGTAATTGTAATTGTCACTATTGTTTTGATCCTTTCTATTTCCGTTATAGTAATTGTAATTGTCACTATTGTTATGATTCTTTCTATTTCCGTTACAGTAATTGTAATCGTCACTATTGATATTATCCTTTCTATTTCCGTTATAGTAATTGTAATTGTCACTATTGTTATGATCCTTTCTATTTCCGTTATAGTAATTGTAATTGTCACTAGTGTTATGATTCTTTCTATTTTCGTTATAGTAATTGTAATTGTCACTATTGTTATGATCCTTTCTTTTTTCGTTATAGTAATTGTAATTGCCATTATTGTTATGATCCTTTCTATTTTCGTTATAGTAATTGTAATTGTCACTATTGTTATGATTCTTTCTATTTCCGTTATAGTAATTGTAATTGTCACTATTGTTATGATCCTTTCTATTTCCGTTATAGTAATTGTAATCGTCACTATTGTTATGATCCTTTCTATTTCCGTTATAGTAATTGTAATCCTCACTATTGTTATGATCCTTTCTATTTCCGTTATAGTAATTGTAATCTTCACTATTGTTATGATCCTTTCTATTTCCGTTATAGTAATTGTAATTGTCACTATTGTTATGATTCTGTCTATTTCCGTTATAGTAATTGTAATTGTCATTATTGTTATGATTCTGTCTATTTCCGTTATAGTAATTGTAATTGTAACTATTGGTATGATTCTTTCTATTTCCGTTTAGTAATTGTAATCGTCACTATTGATATTATCCTTTCTATTTCCGTTATAGTAATTGTAATCGTCACTATTGTTATGATTCTTTCTATTTTCTTTATAGTAATTGTAATTGTCACTATTGTTATGATCCTTTCTTTTTTCGTTATAGTAATTGTAATTGCCATTATTGTTATGATCCTTTCTATTTTCGTTATAGTAATTGTAATTGTCACTATTGTTATGATTCTTTCTATTTCCGTTATAGTAATTGTAATTATTGTTATGATTCTTCCTATTTCCGTTATAGTAATTGTAATTGTCACTATTGTTATTATTCTTTCTATTTCCGTTATAGTAATTGTAATCGTCACTATTGATATGATCCTTTCTATTTCCGTTATAGAAATTGTAATTGTCACTATTTTTATGATCCTTTCTATTTCCGTTATAGTAATTGTAATTGTCACTATTGTTATGATCCTTTCTATTTCCGGTATAGTAATTGTAATTGTCACTATTGGTATGATCCTTTCTATTTTCGTTATAGTAATTGTAATTGTCACTATTGTTATGATCCTTTCTATTTCCGTTATAGTAATTGTAATTGTCACTATTGTTATGATCCTTTCTTTTTTCGTTATAGTAATTGTAATTGTCACTATTGTTATGATCCTTTCTATTTCCGCTATAGTAATTGTAGTCGTTACTATTGTTATGATCCTTTCTATTTCCGTTATAGTAATTGTAATGGTCACTATTGATATGATCCTTTCTATTTCCGTTATAGTAATTGTAATTGTCACTATTGTTATGATCCTTTCTATTTCCGTTATAGTAATTGTAATTGTCATTATTGTTATGATCCTTTCTATTTCCGTTATAGAAATTGCAATTGTCACTATTGTTATGATCCTTTCTATTTCCGTTATAGTAATTGTAATTGTCACTATTGTTATGATCCTTTCTATTTTCGTTATAGTAATTGTAATTGTCACTATTGTTATGATCCTTTCTATTTCCGTTATAGTAATTATAATTGTCACTATTGTTATGATCCTTTCTATTTTCGTTATAGTAATTGTAATTGTCACTATTGTTATGATCCTTTCTATTTCCGTTATAGTAATTGTAATTGTCACTATTGTTATGATCCTTTCAAATTCCGTTATAGTAATTGTAATTGTCACTATTGTTATGATCCTTTCTATTTCCGTTATAGTAATTGTAATTGTCACTATTGTTATGATCCTTTCTATTTCCGTTATAGTAATTGTAATTGTCACTTTTGTTATGATCCTTTCAATTTCCGTTATAGTAATTGTAATTGTCACTATTGTTATGATCGTTTCTATTTCCGTTATAGTAATTGTAATTGTCACTATTGTTATGATCCTTTCTATTTCCGTTATAGTAATTGTAATTGTCACTATTTTTATGATACTTTCTATTTCCGTTATAGTAATTGTAATTGTCACTATTGTTATGATTCTTTCTATTTCCGTTATAGTAATTGTAATTGTCACTATTGTTATGATCCTTTCTATTTCCGTTATAGTAATTGTAATTGCCACTATTGTTATGATCCTTTCTATTTCCGTTATAGTAATTGTAATTGTCACTATTGTTATGATCCTTTCTATTTTCGTTATAGTAATTGTAATTGTCACTATTGTTATGATCCTTTCTATTTTCGTTATAGTAATTGTCACTATTGGTATGATCCTTTCTATTTCCACTATAGTAAGTGTAGTTGTTACTATTGTTATTATCCTTTCTATTTCAGCAATAGTAATTTTAATTGTCACTATTGTTATGATCCTTTCTATTTCCGTTATAGTAATTGTAATCGTCACTATTGATATGATCCTTTCTATTTCCGTTATAGTAATTGTAATTGTCACTATTGTTATTATCCTTTCTATTTCTGTTATAGTAATTGTAATTGTCACTATTGTTATGATCCTTTCTATTTCCGGTATAGTAATTGTAATTGTCACTATTGTTATGATCCTTTCTATTTTCGTTATAGTGATTGTAATCGTAACTATTGTTATGATCCTTCAAATCTCCGTAATAATAATTGTAACTGTCACTATTGTTATGATCCTTTCTATTTTCGTTATAGTAATTGTAATTGTCACTATTGTTATTATCCTTTCTATTTCCGCTATAGTAATTGTAATTTTCACTATTGTTATGATCCTTTCTATTTCCGTTATAGTAATTGTAATTGTCACTATTGTTATGATCCATTCTATTTCCGTTATAGTAATTGAAATTGTCACTATTGTTATTATCCTTTCTACTTCCGCTATAGGAATTGTAATTGTCACTATTCTTATGATCCTTTCTATTTCCGTTATAGTAATTGTAATTGTCACTATTGTTATGATCCTTTCAATTTCCGTTATAGTAATTGTAATTGTCACTATTGTTATGATCCTTTCTATTTCCGTTATAGTAATTGTAATCGTCACTATTGTTATGATCCTTTCACTTTACGTTATAGTAATTGTAATTGTCACTATTGTTATGATCCTTTCTATTTCCGTTATAGTAATTGTAATTGTCACTATTGTTAGGATCCTTTCTATTTCCGTTATAGTAATTGTAATTGTAACTATTGTTATGATCCTTTCACTTTACGTTATAGTAATTGTAATTGTCACTATTGTTATGATCCTTTCTATTTCTGTTATAGTAATTGTAATTGTCACTATTGTTATGATCCTTTCTATTTCCGTTATAGTAATTGTAATTGTCACTATTGTTATGATCCTTTCTATTTCCGTTATAGTAATTGTAATTGTCACTATTGTTATGATCCTTTCAATTTCCGTTATAGTAATTGTAATTGTCACTATAATTATGATCCTTTCTATTACCGTTATAGTAATTGTAATTGTCACTATTGTTATGATCATTTCTATTTCCGTTATAGTAATTGTAATTGTCACTATTGTTATGATCCTTTCTATTTCCGTTATAGTAATTGTAATTGTCACTATTGTTATGATCCTTTCTATTTCCGTTATAGTAATTGTAATTGTCACTATTGTTATGATCCTTTTAATTTCCGTTATAGTACTTGTAATTGTCACTATTGTTATGATCCTTTCTATTTCCGTTATAGTAATTGTAATTGTCACTATTGTTATGATCCTTTCTATTTCCGTTAAAGTAATTGTAATTGTCACTATTGTTATGATCCTTTCAATTTCCGTTATAGTAATTGTAATTGTCACTATTTTTATGATCCTTTCTATTTCCTTTATAGTAATTGTAATTGTCACTATTGTTATGATCCTTTCTATTTCCGTTATAGTAATTGTAATTGTCACTATTGTTATGATCCTTTCTATTTCCGTAATAGTAATTGTAATTGTCACTATTGTTATGATCCTTTCTATTTCCGTTATAGTAATTGTAATTGTCACTATTGTTATGATCCTTTCTATTTCCGTTATAGTAATTGTAATTGTCACTAGTGTTATGATCCTTTCTATTTCCGTTATAGTAATTGTAATTATCACTATCGTTATGATCCTTTCTATTTTTGTTATAGTAATTGTAATTGTCACTATTGTTATGATCCTTTCTATTTTCGTCATAGTAATTGTCATTATTGTTATGATCCTTTCTATTTCCGCTATAGTAACTGTAGTTGTTACTATTGTTATTATCCTTTCTATTTCCGCAATAGTAATTGTAATTGTCACTATTTTTATGATCCTTTCTATTTCCGTTATAGTAATTGTAATTGTCACTATTGTCATGATCCTTTCTATTTTCGTTATAGTAATTGTAATTGTCACTATTGTTATGATCCTTTCTATTTCCGTTATAGTAATTGTAATTGTCACTATTGTTATGATCCTTTCTATTTTCGTTATAGTAATTGTAATTGCCACTATTGTTATGATCCTTTCTATTTCCGTTATAGTAATTGTAATTGTCACTATTGTTATGATCCTTTCTATTTCCGTTATAGTAATTGTAATTGTCACTATTGTTATGATCCTTTCTATTTCCGTTATAGTAATTGTAATTGTCACTATTGTTATGATCCTTTCTATTTCCGTTATAGTAATTGTAATTGTCACTATTGTTATGATCCTTTCTATTTCCGTTATAGTAATTGTAATTGTCACTATTGTTATTATCCTGTCTATTTCCGTTATAGTAATTGTAATTATCACTATCGTTATGATCCTTTCTATTTTCGTTATAGTAATTGTAATTGTCATTATTATTATGATCCTTTCTATTTTCGTTATAGTAATTGTCACTATTGTTATGATCCTTTCTATTTCCGCTATAGTAACTGTAGTTGTTACTATTGTTATTATCCTTTCTATTTCCGCAATAGTAATTGTAATTGTCACTATTGTTATGATCCTTTCTATTTCCGTTATAGTAATTGTAATTGTCACTATTGTTATGATCCATTCTATTTCCGTTATAGTAATTGAAATTGTCACTATTGTTATTATCCTTTCTACTTCCGCTATAGTAATTGTAATTGTCACTATTCTTATGATCCTTTCTATTTCCGTTATAGTAATTGTAATTGTCACTATTGTTATGATCCTTTCAATTTCCGTTATAGTAATTGTAATTGTCACTATTGTTATGATCCTTTCTATTTCCGTTATAGTAATTGTAATCGTCACTATTGTTATGATCCTTTCACTTTACGTTATAGTAATTGTAATTGTCACTATTGTTATGATCCTTTCTATTTCCGTTATAGTAATTGTAATTGTCACTATTGTTAGGATCCTTTCTATTTCCGTTATAGTAATTGTAATTGTCACTATTGTTATGATCCTTTCACTTTACGTTATAGTAATTGTAATTGTCACTATTGTTATGATCCTTTCTATTTCCGTTATAGTAATTGTAATTGTCACTATTGTTATGATCCTTTCTATTTCCGTTATAGTAATTGTAATTGTCACTATTGTTATGATCCTTTCAATTTCCGTTATAGTAATTGTAATTGTCACTATTATTATGATCCTTTCTATTACCGTTATAGTAATTGTAATTGTCACTATTGTTATGATCATTTCTATTTCCGTTATAGTAATTGTAATTGTCACTATTGTTATGATCCTTTCTATTTCCGTTATAGTAATTGTAATTGTCACTATTGTTATGATCCTTTCTATTTCCGTTATAGTAATTGTAATTGTCACTATTGTTACGATCCTTTTAATTTCCGTTATAGTACTTGTAATTGTCACTATTGTTATGATCCTTTCTATTTCCGTTATAGTAATTGTAATCGTCACTATTGTTATGATCCTTTCACTTTACGTTATAGTAATTGTAATTGTCACTATTGTTATGATCCTTTCAATTTCCGTTATAGTAATTGTAATTGTCACTATTGTTATGATCCTTTCTATTTCCATTATAGTAATTGTAATTGTCACTATTGTTATGATCCTTTCTATTTCCGTTATAGTAATTGTAATTGTCACTATTGTTATGATCCTTTCTATTTCCGTAATAGTAATTGTAATTGTCACTATTGTTATGACTCTTTCTATTTCCGTTATAGTAATTGTAATTGTCACTATTGTTATGATCCTTTCTATTTCCGTTATAGTAATTGTAATTGTCACTATTGTTATGATCCTTTCTATTTCCGTTATAGTAATTGTAATTGTCACTATTGTTATGATCCTTTCTATTTTCGTTATAGTAATTGTAATTGCCACTATTGTTATGATCCTTTCTATTTCCGTTATAGTAATTGTAATTGTCACTATTGTTATGATCCTTTCTATTTCCGTTATAGTAATTGTAATTGTCACTATTGTTATGATCCTTTCTATTTCCGTTATAGTAATTGTAATTGTCACTATTGTTATGATCCTTTCTATTTCCGTTATAGTAATTGTAATTGTCACTATTGTTATGATCCTTTCTATTTCCGTTATAGTAATTGTAATTGTCACTATTGTTATTATCCTGTCTATTTCCGTTATAGTAATTGTAATTATCACTATCGTTATGATCCTTTCTATTTTCGTTATAGTAATTGTAATTGTCATTATTATTATGATCCTTTCTATTTTCGTTATAGTAATTGTCACTATTGTTATGATCCTTTCTATTTCCGCTATAGTAACTGTAGGTGTTACTATTGTTATTATCCTTTCTATTTCCGCAATAGTAATTGTAATTGTCACTATTGTTATGATCCTTTCTATTTCCGTTATAGTAATTGTAATTGTCACTATTGTAATGATCCTTTCTTTTTTCGTTATAGTAATTGTAATTGTCACTATTGTTATGATCCTTTCTATTTCCGTTATAGTAATTGTAATTGTCACTATTGTTATGATTCTTTCTATTTCCGTTATAGTAATTGTAATTGTCACTATTGTTATGATCCTTTCTCTTTCCGTTATAGTAATTGTAATTGTCACTATTGTTATGATTCTTTCTATTTTCGTTATAGTAATTGTAATCGTCACTATTGTTATGATTCTTCCTATTTCCGATATAGTAATTGTAATTGTCACTATTGTTATTATTCTTTCTATTTCCGTTATAGTAATTGTAATCGTCACCATTGATATGATCCTTTCTATTTCCGTTATAGTAATTGTAATTGTCACTATTGTTATGATCCTTTCTATGTCCGTTATAGTAATTGTAATTGTCACTATTGTTATGATCCTTTCTATTTCCGTTATAGTAATTGTAATTGTCACTATTGTTATGATCCTTTCTATTTCCGTTATAGTAATTGTAATTGTCACTATTGTTTTGATCCTTTCTATTTCCGTTATAGTAATTGTAATTGTCCCTATTGTTATGATCCTTTCAAGTTCCGTTATAGTAATTGTAATTGTCAATATTGTTATGATTCTTTCTATTTCCGTTATAGTAATTGTAATTGTCACTATTGTTATGATCCTTTCTATTTCCGTAATAGTAATTGTAATTGTCACTATTGTTATGATTCTTTCTATTTCCGTTATAGTAATTGTAATTGTCACTATTGTTTTGATCCTTTCTATTTCCGTTATAGTAATTGTAATTGTCACTATTGTTATGATTCTTTCTATTTCCGTTACAGTAATTGTAATCGTCACTATTGATATAATCCTTTCTATTTCCGTTATAGTAATTGTAATTGTCACTATTGGTATGATTCTTTCTATTTCCGTTATAGTAATTGTAATCGTCACTATTGTTATGATCCTTTCTATTTCCGTTATAGTAATTGTAATCGTCACTATTGTTATGATGCTTTCTATTTCCGTTATAGTAATTGTAATTGTCACTATTGTTATGATTCTTTCTATTTCCGTTATAGTAATTGTAATTGTCACTATTGTTATGATCCTTTCTTTTTTCGTTATAGTAATTGTAATTGCCATTATTGTTATGATCCTTTCTATTTTCGTTATAGTAATTGTAATTGTCACTATTGTTATGATTCTTTCTATTTCCGTTATAGTAATTGTAATTGTCACTATTGTTATGATCCTTTCTCTTTCCGTTATAGTAATTGTAATTGTCACTATTGTTATGATTCTTTCTATTTTCGTTATAGTAATTGTAATCGTCACTATTGTTATGATTCTTCCTATTTCCGATATAGTAATTGTAATTGTCACTATTGTTATTATTCTTTCTATTTCCGTTATAGTAATTGTAATCGTCACCATTGATATGATCCTTTCTATTTCCGTTATAGTAATTGTAATTGTCACTATTGTTATGATCCTTTCTATGTCCGTTATAGTAATTGTAATTGTCACTATTGTTATGATCCTTTCTATTTCCGTTATAGTAATTGTAATTGTCACTATTGTTATGATCCTTTCTATTTCCGTTATAGTAATTGTAATTGTCACTATTGTTTTGATCTTTTCTATTTCCGTTATAGTAATTGTAATTGTCCCTATTGTTATGATCCTTTCAAGTTCCGTTATAGTAATTGTAATTGTCAATATTGTTATGATTCTTTCTATTTCCGTTATAGTAATTGTAATTGTCACTATTGTTATGATCCTTTCTATTTCCGTAATAGTAATTGTAATTGTCACTATTGTTATGATTCTTTCTATTTCCGTTATAGTAATTGTAATTGTCACTATTGTTTTGATCCTTTCTATTTCCGTTATAGTAATTGTAATTGTCACTATTGTTATGATTCTTTCTATTTCCGTTACAGTAATTGTAATCGTCACTATTGATATAATCCTTTCTATTTCCGTTATAGTAATTGTAATTGTCACTATTGGTATGATTCTTTCTATTTCCGTTATAGTAATTGTAATCGTCACTATTGTTATGATCCTTTCTATTTCCGTTATAGTAATTGTAATCGTCACTATTGTTATGATGCTTTCTATTTCCGTTATAGTAATTGTAATTGTCACTATTGTTATGATTCTTTCTATTTCCGTTATAGTAATTGTAATTGTCACTATTGTTATGATCCTTTCTTTTTTCGTTATAGTAATTGTAATTGCCATTATTGTTATGATCCTTTCTATTTTCGTTATAGTAATTGTAATTGTCACTATTGTTATGATTCTTTCTATTTCCGTTATAGTAATTGTAATTGTCACTATTGTTATGATCCTTTCTATTTCCGTTATAGTAATTGTAATCGTCACTATTGTTATGATCCTTTCTATTTCCGTTATAGTAATTGTAATCCTCACTATTGTTATGATCCTTTCTATTTCCGTTATATTAATTGTAATCTTCACTATTGTTATGATCCTTTCTATTTCCGTTATAGTAATTGTAATTGTCACTATTGTTATGATTCTGTCTATTTCCGTTATAGTAATTGTAATTGTCATTATTGTTATGATTCTGTCTATTTCCGTTATAGTAATTGTAATTGTAACTATTGGTATGATTCTTTCTATTTCCGTTATAGTAATTGTAATCGTCACTATTGTTATGATCCTTTCTATTTCCGTTATAGTAATTGTAATCGTCACTATTGTTATGATGCTTTCTATTTCCGTTATAGTAATTGTAATTGTCACTATTGTTATTATTCTTTCTATTTCCGTTTAGTAATTGTAATCGTCACTATTGATATTATCCTTTCTATTTCCGTTATAGTAATTGTAATCGTCACTATTGTTATGATTCTTTCTATTTTCTTTATAGTAATTGTAATTGTCACTATTGTTATGATCCTTTCTTTTTTCGTTATAGTAATTGTAATTGCCATTATTGTTATGATCCTTTCTATTTCCGTTATAGTAATTGTAATTGTCACTATTGTTATGATCCTTTCTATTTCCGTTATAGTAATTGTAATTGTCACTATTGTTATGATCCTTTCTATTTCCGTTATAGTAATTGTAATTGTCACTATTGTTTTGATCCTTTCTATTTCCGTTATAGTAATTGTAATTGTCCCTATTGTTATGATCCTTTCAAGTTCCGTTATAGTAATTGTAATTGTCAATATTCTTATGATTCTTTCTATTTCCGTTATAGTAATTGTAATTGTCACTATTGTTATGATCCTTTCTATTTCCGTAATAGTAATTGTAATTGTCACTATTGTTATGATTCTTTCTATTTCCGTTATAGTAATTGTAATTGTCACTATTGTTTTGATCCTTTCTATTTCCGTTATAGTAATTGTAATTGTCACTATTGTTATGATTCTTTCTATTTCCGTTACAGTAATTGTAATCGTCACTATTGATATTATCCTTTCTATTTCCGTTATAGTAATTGTAATTGTCACTATTGTTATGATTCTTTCTATTTCCGTTATAGTAATTGTAATTGTCACTAGTGTTATGATTCTTTCTATTTTCGTTATAGTAATTGTAATTGTCACTATTGTTATGATCCTTTCTTTTTTCGTTATAGTAATTGTAATTGCCATTATTGTTATGATCCTTTCTATTTTCGTTATAGTAATTGTAATTGTCACTATTGTTATGATTCTTTCTATTTCCGTTATAGTAATTGTAATTGTCACTATTGTTATGATCCTTTCTATTTCCGTTATAGTAATTGTAATCGTCACTATTGTTATGATCCTTTCTATTTCCGTTATAGTAATTGTAATCCTCACTAGTGTTATGATCCTTTCTATTTCCGTTATAGTAATTGTAATCTTCACTATTGTTATGATCCTTTCTATTTCCGTTATAGTAATTGTAATTGTCACTATTGTTATGATTCTGTCTATTTCCGTTATAGTAATTGTAATTGTCATTATTGTTATGATTCTGTCTATTTCCGTTATAGTAATTGTAATTGTAACTATTGGTATTATTCTTTCTATTTCCGTTATAGTAATTGTAATCGTCACTATTGTTATGATCCTTTCTATTTCCGTTATAGTAATTGTAATCGTCACTATTGTTATGATGCTTTCTATTTCCGTTATAGTAATTGTAATTGTCACTATTGTTATTATTCTTTCTATTTCCGTTTAGTAATTGTAATCGTCACTATTGATATTATCCTTTCTATTTCCGTTATAGTAATTGTAATCGTCACTATTGTTATGATTCTTTCTATTTTCTTTATAGTAATTGTAATTGTCACTATTGTTATGATCCTTTCTTTGTTCGTTATAGTAATTGTAATTGCCATTATTGTTATGATCCTTTCTATTTTCGTTATAGTAATTGTAATTGTCACTATTGTTATGATTCTTTCTATTTCCGTTATAGTAATTGTAATTGTCACTATTGTTATGATCCTTTCTATTTCCGTTATAGTAATTGTAATCGTCACTATTGTTATGATCCTTTCTATTTCCGTTATAGTAATTGTAATTGTCACTATTGTTATGATCCTTTCTATTTCCGTTATAGTAATTGTAATTTTAACTATTGTTATGATTCTTACTATTTCAGTTATAGTAATTGTAATTGTCACTATTGTTATGATTCTTTCTATTTCCGTTATAGTAATTGTAATTGTCACTATTGTTATGATCCTTTCTCTTTCCCTTATAGTAATTGTAATTGTCACTATTGTTATTATTCGTTCTATTTTAATTATAGTAATTGTAATCGTCACTATTGTTATGATTCTTCCTATTTCCGTTATAGTAATTGTAATTGTCACTATTGTTATTATTCTTTCTATTTCCGTTATAGTAATTGTAATCGTCACTATTGATATGATCCTTTCTATTTCCGTTATAGAAATTGTAATTGTCACTATTGTTATCATCCTTTCTATTTCCGTTATAGTAATTGTAATTGTCACTATTGTTATGATCCTTTCTATTTCCGGTATAGTAATTGTAATTGTCACTATTGTTATGATCCTTTCTATTTCCGTTATAGTAATTGTAATTGTCACTATTGTTATGATCCTTTCAATTTCCGTTATAGTAATTGTAATTGTCACTATTGTTATGATCCTTTCTATTTCCGTTATAGTAATTGTAATTGTCACTATTGTTATTATCATTTCTATTTCCGTTATAGTAATTGTAATTGTCACTTTTGTTATGATCCTTTCTATTTCCGTTATAGTAATTGCAATTGTCAGTATTGTTATGATCCTTTCTATTTCCGTTATTGTAATTGTAATTGTCACTATTGTTATGATCCTTTCTATTTCCGTTATAGTAATTGTAATTGTCACTATTGTTATGATCATTTCTATTTCCGTTATAGTAATTGTAATTGTCACTTTTGTTATGATCCTTTCTATTTCCGTTATAGTAATTGCAATTGTCAGTATTGTTATGATCCTTTCTATTTCCGTTATAGTAATTGTAATTGTCACTATTGTTATGATCCTTTCAATTTCCGTTATAGTAATTGTAATTGTCACTATTGTTATGATCCTTTCTATTTCCGTTATAGTAATTGTAATTGTCACTATTGTTATGATCCTTTCTATTTCCGTAATAGTAATTGTAATTGTCACTATTGTTATGATCCTTTCAATTTCCGTTATAGTAATTGTAATTGTCACTATTGTTATGATCCTTTCTATTTCCGTTATAGTAATTGTAATTGTCACTATTGTTATGATCCTTTCTATTTCCGTTATAGTAATTGTAATTGTCACTATTGTTATGATCCTTTCTATTTCCGTTATAGTAATTGTAATTGTCACTATTGTTATGATTCTTTCTATTTCCGTTATAGTAATTGTAATTGTCACTATTGTTATGATCCTTTCTATTTCCGTTATAGTTATTGTAAATTTCACTATTGTTATGATTCTTACTATTTCAGTTATAGTAATTGTAATTGTCACTATTGTTATGATTCTTTCTATTTCCGTTATAGTAATTGTAATTGTCACTATTGTTATGATCCTTTCTATTTCCGTTATAGTAATTGTAATTGTCACTATTGTTATGATTCGTTCTATTTTCGTTATAGTAATTGTAATCGTCACTATTGTTATGATTCTTCCTATTTCCGTTATAGTAATGTTAATTGTCACTATTGTTATTATTCTTTCTATTTCCGTTATAGTAATTGTAATCGTCACTATTGATATGATCCTTTCTATTTCCGTTATAGTAATTGTAATTGTCACTATTGTTATGATCCTTTCTATTTCCGTTATAGTAATTGTAATTGTCACTATTGTTATGATCCTTTCTATTTCCGGTATAGTAATTGTAATTGTCACTATTCTTATGATCCTTTCTATTTTCGTTATAGTAATTGTAATTGTCACTATTGTTATGATCATTTCTATTTCCGTTATAGTAATTGTAATTGTCACTATTGTTATGATCCTTTCTTTTTTCGTTATAGTAATTGTAATTGTCACTATTGTTATGATCCTTTCTATTTCCGTTATAGTAATTGTAATTGTAACTATTGTTATGATCCTTTCAATTTCCGTTATAGTAATTGTAATTGTCACTATTGTTATGATCCTTTCTATTTCCGTTATAGTAATTGTAATTGTCACTATTGTTATGATCCTTTCTATTTTCGTTATAGTAATAGTAATTGTCACTATTGTTATGATCCTTTCAATTTCCGTTATAGTAATTGTAATTGTCACTATTGTTATGATGCTTTCTATTTCCGTTATAGTAATTGTAATCGTCACTATTGATATTATCCTTTCTATTTCCGTTATAGTAATTGTAATCGTCACTATTGTTATGATTCTTTCTATTTTCTTTATAGTAATTGTAATTGTCACTATTGTAATGATCCTTTCTTTTTTCGTTATAGTAATTGTAATTGCCATTATTGTTATGATCCTTTCTATTTTCGTTATAGTAATTGTAATTGTTACTATTGTTATGATTCTTTCTATTTCCGTTATAGTAATTGTAATTGTCACTATTGTTATGATCCTTTCTATTTCCGTTATAGTAATTGTAATCGTCACTATTGTTATGATCCCTTCTATTTCCGTTATAGTAATTGTAATCCTCACTATTGTTATGATCCTTTCTATTTCCGTTATAGTAATTGTAATCTTCACTATTGTTATGATCCTTTCTATTTCCGTTATAGTAATTGTAATTGTCACTATTGTTATGATTCTGTCTATTTCCGTTATAGTAATTGTAATCGTCACTATTGGTATGATTCTTTCTATTTCCGTTATAGTAATTGTAATCGTCACTATTGTTATGATCCTTTCTATTTCCGTTATAGTAATTGTAATCGTCACTATTGTTATGATGCTTTCTATTTCCGTTATAGTAATTGTAATTGTCACTATTGTTATGATTCTTTCTATTTCCGTTATAGTAATTGTAATCGTCACTATTGATATTATCCTTTCTATTTCCGTTATAGTAATTGTAATTGTCACTATTGTTATGATTCTTTCTATTTCCGTTACAGTAATTGTAATCGTCACCATTGTTATGATTCTTTCTATTTTCGTTATAGTAAATCTAATCGTCACTATTGTTATGATTCTTTCTATTTCCGTTATAGTAATTGTAATTGTCACTATTGTTATGATTCTTTCTATTTCCGTTATAGTAATTGTAATTGTCGCTATTGTTATGATCCTTTCTATTTCCTTTATAGTTATTGTAATTTTCACTATTGTTATGATCCTTTCTATTTCCGTTATAGTAATTGTAATTGTCACTTTTGTTATGATCCTTTCAATTTCCGTTATAGTAATTGTAATTGTAACTATTGTTATGATCCTTTCTATTTCCGTTATAGTAATTGTAATTGTCACTATTTTTATTATCCTTTCTATTTCCGTTATAGTAATTGTAATTGTCACTATTGTTATGATCCTTTCTATTTCCGTTATAGTAATCGTAATTGTCACTATTGTTATGATTCTTTCTATTTCCGTTATAGTAATTGTAATTGTCACTATTGTTATGATCCTTTCTATTTCCGTTATAGTTATTGTAATTTTCACTATTGTTATGATTCTTACTATTTCAGTTATAGTAATTGTAATTGTCACTATTGTTATGATTCTTTCTATTTCCGTTATAGTAATTGTAATTGTCACTATTGTTATGATCCTTTCTCTTTCCGTTATAGTAATTGTAATTGTCACTATTGTTATGATTCGTTCTATTTTCGTTATAGTAATTGTAATCGTCACTATTGTTATGATTCTTCCTATTTCCGTTATAGTAATGTTAATTGTCACTATTGTTATTATGCTTTCTATTTCCGTTATAGTAATTGTAATCGTCACTATTGATATGATCCTTTCTATTTCCGTTATAGTAATTGTAATTGTCACTATTGTTATGATCCTTTCTATTTCCGTTATAGTAATTGTAATTGTCACTATTGTTATGATCCTTTCTATTTCCGGTATAGTAATTGTAATTGTCACTATTCTTATGATCCTTTCTATTTTCGTTATAGAAACTGTAATTGTCACTATTGTTATGATCCTTTCTATTTCCGTTATAGTAATTGTAATTTTCACTATTGTTATGATTCTTTCTTTTTTCGTTATAGTAATTGTAATTGTCACTATTGTTATGATCCTTTCTATTTCCGTTATAGTAATTGTAATTGTAACTATTGTTATGATCCTTTCAATTTCCGTTATAGTAATTGTAATTGTCACTATTGTTATGATCCTTTCTATTTCCGTTATAGTAATTGTAATTGTCACTATTGTTATGATCCTTTCTATTTCCGTTATAGTAATTGTAATTGTCACTATTGTTATGATCCTTTCAATTACCGTTAGAGTAATTGTAATTGTCACTATTGTTATGATTCTTTCTATTTCCGTTATAGTAATTGTAATCGTCACTATTGATATTATCCTTTCTATTTCCGTTATAGTAATTGTAATCTTCACTATTGTTATGATTCTTTCTATTTTCTTTATAGTAATTGTAATTGTCACTATTGTTATGATCCTTTCTTTTTTCGTTATAGTAATTGTAATTGCCATTATTGTTATGATCCTTTCTATTTTCGTTATAGTAATTGTAATTGTCACTATTGTTATGATTCTTTCTATTTCCGTTATAGTAATTGTAATTGTCACTATTGTTATGATCCTTTCTATTTCCGTAATAGTAATTGTAATCGTCACTATTGTTATGATCCTTTCTATTTCCGTTATAGTAATTGTAATCCTCACTATTGTTATGATCCTTTCTATTTCCGTTATAGTAATTGTAATCTTCACTATTGTTATGATCCTTTCTATTTCCGTTATAGTAATTGTAATTGTCACTATTGTTATGAGTCTGTCTATTTCCGTTATAGTAATTGTAATCGTCACTATTGGTATGATTCTTTCTATTTCCGTTATAGTAATTGTAATCGTCACTATTGTTATGATCCTTTCTATTTCCGTTATAGTAATTGTAATTGTCACTATTGTTATGATGCTTTCTATTTCCGTTATAGTAATTGTAATTGTCACTATTGTTATGATTCTTTCTATTTCCGTTATAGTAATTGTAATTGTCACTATTGTTATGATCCTTTCTATTTCCACTATAGTAACTGTAGTTGTTACTATTGTTATTATCCTTTCTATTTCAGCAATAGTAATTTTAATTGTCACTATTGTTATGATCCTTTCTATTTCCGTTATAGTAATTGTAATCGTCACTATTGATATGATCCTTTCTATTTCCGTTATAGTAATTGTAATTGTCACTATTGTTATTATCCTTTCTATTTCCGTTATAGTAATTGTAATTGTCACTATTGTTATGATCCTTTCTATTTCCGGTATAGTAATTGTAATTGTAACTATTGTTATGATCCTTTCTATTTTCGTTATAGTAATTGTAATTGTCACTATTGTATAGATCCTTCCTATTTTCGTTATAGTAATTGTAATTGTTACTATTGTTATGATCCTTTCTATTTCCGTTATAGTAATTGTAATTGTCACTATTGTTATGATCCTTTCTTTTTTCGTTATAGTAATTGTAATTGTCACTCTTGTTATGATCCTTTCTATTCCCGCTATAGTAATTGTAGTTGTTACTATTGTTATGATCCTTCCTATTTCCGTTATAGTAATTGTAATCGTCACTATTGATATGATCCTTTCTATTTCCGTTATAGTAATTGTAATTGTCACTATTGTTATGATTCTTTCTATTTCCGTTATAGTAATTGTAATTGTCACTATTGTTATGATCCTTTCTATTTTCGTTATAGTAATTGTAATTGTCACTATTGTTATGATCCTTTCTATTTCCGTTATAGTAATTGTAATTGTCACTATTGTTATGATCCTTTCAATTTCCGTTATAGTAATTGTAATTGTCACTATTGTTATGATCCTTTCTATTTCCGTTATAGTAATTGTAATTGTCACTATTGTTATGATCCTTTCAAATTCCGTTATAGTAATTGTAGTTGTCACTATTGTTATGATCCTTTCTATTTCCGTTATAGTAATTGTAATTGTCACTATTGTTATGATCCTTTCTATTTCCGTTATAGTAATTGTAATTGTCACTATTGTTATGATCCTTTCTATTTCCGTTATAGTAATTGTAATTGTCACTTTTGTTATGATCCTTTCAATTTCCGTTATAGTAATTGTAATTGTCACTATTGTTATGATCGTTTCTATTTCCGTTATAGTAATTGTAATTGTCACTATTGTTATGATCCTTTCTATTTCCGTAATAGTAATTGTAATTGTCACTATTGTTATGATACTTTCTATTTCCGTTATAGTAATTGTAATTGTCACTATTGTTATGATTCTTTCTATTTCCGTTATAGTAATTGTAATTGTCACTATTGTTATGATCCTTTCTATTTTCGTTATAGTAATTGTAATTGTCACTATTGTTATGTGCCTTTCTATTTTCGTTATAGTAATTGTCACTCTTGGTATGATCCTTTCTATTTCCACTATAGTAACTGTAGTTGTTACTATTGTTATTATCCTTTCTATTTCAGCAATAGTAATTTTAATTGTCACTATTGTTATGATCCTTTCTATTTCCGTTATAGTAATTGTAATCGTCACTATTGATATGATCCTTTCTATTTCCGTTATAGTAATTGTAATTGTCACTATTGTTATTATCCTTTCTATTTCCGTTATAGTAATTGTAATTGTCACTATTGTTATGATCCTTTCTATTTCCGGTATAGTAATTGTAATTGTCACTATTGTTATGATCCTTTCTATTTTCGTTATAGTAATTGTAATTGTCACTATTGTTATGATCCTTTCTATTTCCGTTATAGTAATTGTAATTGTTACTATTGTTATGATCCTTTCTATTTCCGTTATAGTAATTGTAATTGTCACTATTGTTATGATCCTTTCTTTTTTCGTTATAGTAATTGTAATTGTCACTCTTGTAATGATCCTTTCTATTCCCGCTAGAGTAATTGTAGTTGTTACTATTGTTATGATCCTTCCTATTTCCGTTATAGTAATTGTAATCGTCACTATTGATATGATCCTTTCTATTTCCGTTATAGTAATTGTAATTGTCACTATTGTTATGATCCTTTCTATTTCCGTTATAGTAATTGTAATTGTCACTATTGTTATGATCCTTTCAATTTCCGTTATAGTAATTGTAATTGCCACTATTGTTATGATTCTTTCTATTTCCGTTATAGTAATTGTAATCGTCACTATTGATATTATCCTTTCTATTTCCGTTATAGTAATTGTAATCGTCACTATTGTTATGATTCTTTCTATTTTCTTTATAGTAATTGTAATTGTCACTATTGTTATGATCCTTTCTTTGATCGTTATAGTAATTGTAATTGCCATTATTGTTATGATCCTTTCTATTTCCGTTATAGTAATTGTAATCGTCACTATTGTTATGATCCTTTCTATTTCCGTTATAGTAATTGTAATCCTCACTATTGTTATGATCCTTTCTATTTCCGTTATAGAAATTGTAATCTTCACTATTGTTATGATCCTTTCTATTTCCGTTATAGTAATTGTAATTGTCACTATTGTTATGATTCTGTCTATTTCCGTTATAGTAATTGTAATTGTCACTATTGTTATGATTCTGTCTATTTCCGTTATAGTAATTGTAATCGTCACTATTGGTATGATTCTTTCTATTTCCGTTATAGTAATTGTAATCGTCACTATTGTTATGATCCTTTCTATTTCCGTTATAGTAATTGTAATCGTCACTATTGTTATGATGCTTTCTATTTCCGTTATAGTAATTGTAATTGTCACTATTGTTATGATTCTTTCTATTTCCGTTATAGTAATTGTAATTGTCACTATTGTTATGATCCTTTCTATTTCCACTATAGTAACTGTAGTTGTTACTATTGTTATTATCCTTTCTATTTCAGCAATAGTAATTTTAATTGTCACTATTGTTATGATCCTTTCTATTTCCGTTATAGTAATTGTAATCGTCACTATTGATATGATCCTTTCTATTTCCGTTATAGTAATTGTAATTGTCACTATTGTTATTATCCTTTCTATTTCCGTTATAGTAATTGTAATTGTCACTATTGTTATGATCCTTTCTATTTCCGGTATAGTAATTGTAATTGTCACTATTGTTATGATCCTTTCTATTTTCGTTATAGTAATTGTAATTGTCACTATTGTATAGATCCTTCCTATTTTCGTTATAGTAATTGTAATTGTTACTATTGTTATGATCCTTTCTATTTCCGTTATAGTAATTGTAATTGTCACTATTGTTATGATCCTTTCTTTTTTCGTTATAGTAATTGTAATTGTCACTCTTGTTATGATCCTTTCTATTCCCGCTATAGTAATTGTAGTTGTTACTATTGTTATGATCCTTCCTATTTCCGTTATAGTAATTGTAATCGTCACTATTGATATGATCCTTTCTATTTCCGTTATAGTAATTGTAATTGTCACTATTGTTATGATTCTTTCTATTTCCGTTATAGTAATTGTAATTGTCACTATTGTTATGATCCTTTCTATTTTCGTTATAGTAATTGTAATTGTCACTATTGTTATGATCCTTTCTATTTCCGTTATAGTAATTGTAATTGTCACTATTGTTATGATCCTTTCAATTTCCGTTATAGTAATTGTAATTGTCACTATTGTTATGATCCTTTCTATTTCCGTTATAGTAATTGTAATTGTCACTATTGTTATGATCCTTTCAAATTCCGTTATAGTAATTGTAGTTGTCACTATTGTTATGATCCTTTCTCTTTCCGTTATAGTAATTGTAATTGTCACTATTGTTATGATCCTTTCTATTTCCGTTATAGTAATTGTAGTTGTCACTATTGTTATGATCCTTTCTATTTCCGTTATAGTAATTGTAATTGTCACTTTTGTTATGATCCTTTCAATTTCCGTTATAGTAATTGTAATTGTCACTATTGTTATGATCGTTTCTATTTCCGTTATAGTAATTGTAATTGTCACTATTGTTATGATCCTTTCTATTTCCGTAATAGTAATTGTAATTGTCACTATTGTTATGATACTTTCTATTTCCGTTATAGTAATTGTAATTGTCACTATTGTTATGATTCTTTCTATTTCCGTTATAGTAATTGTAATTGTCACTATTGTTATGATCCTTTCTATTTTCGTTATAGTAATTGTAATTGTCACTATTGTTATGTGCCTTTCTATTTTCGTTATAGTAATTGTCACTCTTGGTATGATCCTTTCTATTTCCACTATAGTAACTGTAGTTGTTACTATTGTTATTATCCTTTCTATTTCAGCAATAGTAATTTTAATTGTCACTATTGTTATGATCCTTTCTATTTCCGTTATAGTAATTGTAATCGTCACTATTGATATGATCCTTTCTATTTCCGTTATAGTAATTGTAATTGTCACTATTGTTATTATCCTTTCTATTTCCGTTATAGTAATTGTAATTGTCACTATTGTTATGATCCTTTCTATTTCCGGTATAGTAATTGTAATTGTCACTATTGTTATGATCCTTTCTATTTTCGTTATAGTAATTGTAATTGTCGCTATTGTTATGATCCTTCCTATTTCCGTTATAGTATATGTAATTGTTACTATTGTTATGATCCTTTCTATTTCCGTTATAGTAATTGTAATTGTCACTATTGTTATGATCCTTTCTTTTTTCGTTATAGTAATTGTAATTGTCACTCTTGTTATGATCCTTTCTATTCCCGCTATAGTAATTGTAGTTGTTACTATTGTTATGATCCTTCCTATTTCCGTTATAGTAATTGTAATCGTCACTATTGATATGATCCTTTCTATTTCCGTAATAGTAATTGTAATTGTCACGATTGTTATGATCCTTTCTATTTCCGTTAAAGTAATTGTAATTGTCACTATTGTTATGATCCTTTCAATTTCCGTTATAGTAATTGTAATTGTCACTATTGTTATGATTCTTTCTATTTCCGTTATAGTAATTGTAATCGTCACTATTGATATTATCCTTTCTATTTCCGTTATAGTAATTGTAATCGTCACTATTGTTATGATTCTTTCTATTTTCTTTATAGTAATTGTAATTGTCACTATTGTTATGATCCTTTCTTTGATCGTTATAGTAATTGTAATTGCCATTATTGTTATGATCCTTTCTATTTTCGTTATAGTAATTGTAATTGTCACTATTGTTATGATTCTTTCTATTTCCGTTATAGTAATTGTAATTGTCACTATTGTTATGATCCTTTCTATTTCCGTTATAGTAATTGTAATCGTCACTATTGTTATGATCCTTTCTATTTCCGTTATAGTAATTGTAATCCTCACTATTGTTATGATCCTTTCTATTTCCGTTATAGTAATTGTAATCTTCACTATTGTTATGATCCTTTCTATTTCCGTTATAGTAATTGTAATTGTCACTATTGTTATGATTCTGTCTATTTCCGTTATAGTAATTGTAATTGTCACTATTGTTATGATTCTGTCTATTTCCGTTATAGTAATTGTAATCGTCACTATTGGTATGATTCTTTCTATTTCCGTTATAGTAATTGTAATCGTCACTATTGTTATGATCCTTTCTATTTCCGTTATAGTAATTGTAATCGTCACTATTGTTATGATGCTTTCTATTTCCGTTATAGTAATTGTAATTGTCACTATTGTTATGATTCTTTCTATTTCCGTTATAGTAATTGTAATCGTCACTATTGATATTATCCTTTCTATTTTCGTTATAGTAATTGTAATTGTCACTATTGTTATGATTCTTTCTATTTCCGTTACAGTAATTGTAATCGTCACTATTGTTATGATTCTTTCTATTTTCGTTATAGTAAATCTAATCGTCACTATTGTTATGATTCTTTCTATTTCCGTTATAGTAATTGTAATTGTCACTATTGTTATGATTCTTTCTATTTCCGTTATAGTAATTGTAATCGTCACTATTGTTATGATTCTTTCTATTTCCGTTAGAGTAATTGTAATCGTCACTATTGATATTATCCTTTCTATTTCCGTTATAGTAATTGTAATTGTCACTATTGTTATGATTCTTTCTATTTCCGTTATAGTAATTCTAATCGTCACTATTGTTATGATTCTTTCTATTTTCTTTATAGTAATTGTAATTGTCACTATTGTTATGATCCTTTCTATTTCCGTTATAGTAATTGCAATTGTCACTATTGTTATGATCCTTTCTATTTCCGTTATTATAATTGTAATTGTCACTATTGTTATGATCCTTTCTATTTTCGTTATAGTAATTGTAATTGTCACTATTGTTATGATCCTTTCTATTTCCGTTATAGTATTTGTAATTGTCACTATTGTTATGATCCTTTCAATTTCCGTTATAGTAATTGTAATTGTCACTATTGTTATGATCCTTTCTATTTCCGTTATAGTAATTGTAATTGTCACTATTGTTATGATCCTTTCAAATTCCGTTATAGTAATTGTAGTTGTCACTATTTTTATGATCCTTTCTATTTCCGTTATAGTAATTGTAATTGTCACTATTTTTATGATCCTTTCTATTTCCGTTATAGTAATAGTAATTGTCACTATTGTTATGATCCTTTCTATTTCCGTTATAGTAATTGTAATTGTCACTTTTGTTATGATCCTTTCAATTTCCGTTATAGTAATTGTAATTGTCACTATTGTTATGATCGTTTCTATTTCCGTTATAGTAATTGTAATTGTCAGTATTGTTATGATCCTTTGTATTTCCGTTATAGTAATTGTAATTGTCACTATTGTTATGATACTTTCTATTTCCGTTATAGTAATTGTAATTGTCACTATTGTTATGATTCTTTCTATTTCCGTTATAGTAATTGTAATTGTCACTATTGTTATGATCCTTTCTATTTTCGTTATAGTAATTGTAATTGTCACTATTGTTATGATCCTTTCTATTTCCGGTATAGTAATTGTAATTGTCACTATTGTTATGATCCTTTCTATTTTCGTTATAGTAATTGTAATTGTCACTATTGTTATGATCCTTCCTATTTCCGTTATAGTAATTGTAATTGTTACTATTGTTATGATCCTTTCTATTTCCGTTATAGTAATTGTAATTGTCACTATTGTTATGATCCTTTCTTTTTTCGTTATAGTAATTGTAATTGTCACTCTTGTTATGATCCTTTCTATTCCCGCTATAGTAATTGTAGTTGTTACTATTGTTATGATCCTTCCTAATTCCGTTATAGTAATTGTAATCGTCACTATTGATATGATCCTTTCTATTTCCGTTATAGTAATTGTAATTGTCACTATTGTTATGATCCTTTCTATTTCCGTTATAGTAATTGTAATTGTCACTATTGTTATGATCATTTCTATTTCCGTTATAGTAATTGTAATTGTCACTTTTGTTATGATCCTTTCTATTTCCGTTATAGTAATTGCAATTGTCACTATTGTTATGATCCTTTCTATTTCCGTTATAGTAATTGTAATTGTCACTATTGTTATGATCCTTTCAATTTCCGTTATAATAATTGTAATTGTCACTATTGTTATGATCCTTTCTATTTCCGTTATAGTAATTGTAATTGTCACTATTGTTATGATCCTTTCTATTTCCGTTATAGTAATTGTAATTGTCACTATTGTTATGATCCTTTCAATTTCCGTTATAGTAATTGTAATTGTCACTATTGTTATGATCCTTCCTATTTCCGTTATAGTAATTGTAATTGTCACTATTGTTATGATCCTTTCTATTTCCGTTATAGTAATTGTAATTGTCACTATTGTTATGATCCTTTCTATTTTCGTTATAGTAATTGTAATTGTCACTATTGTTATGATCCTTTCTATTTCCGGTATAGTAATTGTAATTGTCACTATTGTTATGATCCTTTCTATTTTCGTTATAGTAATTGTAATTTTCACTATTGTTATGATCCTTCCTATTTCCGTTATAGTAATTGTAATTGTTACTATTGTTATGATCCTTTCTATTTCCGTTATAGTAATTGTAATTGTCACTATTGTTATGATCCTTTCTTTTTTCGTTATAGTAATTGTAATTGTCACTCTTGTTATGATCCTTTCTATTCCCGCTATAGTAATTGTAGTTGTTACTATTGTTATGATCCTTCCTAATTCCGTTATAGTAATTGTAATCGTCACTATTGATATGATCCTTTCTATTTCCGTTATAGTAATTGTAATTGTCACTATTGTTATGATCCTTTCTATTTCCGTTATAGTAATTGTAATTGTCACTATTGTTATGATCATTTCTATTTCCGTTATAGTAATTGTAATTGTCACTTTTGTTATGATCCTTTCTATTTCCGTTATAGTAATTGCAATTGTCACTATTGTTATGATCCTTTCTATTTCCGTTATAGTAATTGTAATTGTCACTATTGTTATGATCCTTTCAATTTCCGTTATAATAATTGTAATTGTCACTATTGTTATGATCCTTTCTATTTCCGTTATAGTAATTGTAATTGTCACTATTGTTATGATTCGTTCTATTTCCGTTATAGTAATTGTAATTGTCACTATTGTTATGATCCTTTCAATTTCCGTTATAGTAATTGTAATTGTCACTATTGTTATGATCCTTCCTATTTCCGTTATAGTAATTGTAATTGTCACTATTGTTATGATCCTTTCTATTTCCGTTATAGTAATTGTAATTGTCACTATTGTCATGATCCTTTCTATTTCCGTTAGAGTAATTGTAATTGTCACTTTTGTTATGATCCTTTCAATTTCCGTTATAGTAATTGTAATTGTAACTATTGTTATGATCCTTTCTATTTCCGTTATAGTAATTGTAATTGTCACTATTTTTATGATCCTTTCTATTTCCGTTATAGTAATTGTAATTGTCACTATTGTTATGATCCTTTCTATTTCCGTTATAGTAATCGTAATTGTCACTATTGTTATGATTCTTTCTATTTCCGTTATAGTAATTGTAATTGTCACTATTGTTATGATCCTTTCTATTTCCGTTATAGTTATTGTAATTTTCACTATTGTTATGATTCTTACTGTTTCAGTTATAGTAATTGTAATTGTCACTATTGTTATGATTCTTTCTATTTCCGTTATAGTAATTGTAATTGTCACTATTGTTATGATCCTTTCTATTTCCGTTATAGTAATTGTAATTGTCACTTTTGTTATGATCCTTTCAATTTCCGTTATAGTAATTGTAATTGTCACTCTTGTTATGATCCTTTCTATTCCCGCTATAGTAATTGTAGTTGTTACTATTGTTATGATCCTTCCTAATGCCGTTATAGTAATTGTAATCGTCACTATTGATATGATCCTTTCTATTTCCGTTATAGTAATTGTAATTGTCACTATTGTTATGATCCTTTCTATTTCCGTTATAGTAATTGTAATTGTCACTATTGTTATGATAATTTCTATTTCCGTTATAGTAATTGTAATTGTCACTTTTGTTATGATCCTTTCTATTTCCGTTATAGTAATTGTAATTGTCACTATTGTTATGATCCTTTCTATTTCCGTTATAGTAATTGTAATTGTCACTATTGTTATGATCCTTTCAATTTCCGTTATAATAATTGTAATTGTCACTATTGTTATGATCCTTTCTATTTCCGTTATAGTAATTGTAATTGTCACTATTGTTATGATCCTTTCTATTTCCGTTATAGTAATTGTAATTGTCACTATTGTTATGATCCTTTCAATTTCCGTTATAGTAATTGTAATTGTCACTATTGTTATGATCCTTCCTATTTCCGTTATAGTAATTGTAATTGTCACTATTGTTATGATCCTTTCTATTTCCGTTATAGTAATTGTAATTGTCACTATTGTTATGATCCTTTCTATTTCCGTTAGAGTAATTGTAATTGTCACTTTTGTTATGATCCTTTCAATTTCCGTTATAGTAATTGTAATTGTAACTATTGTTATGATCCTTTCTATTTCCGTTATAGTAATTGTAATTGTCACTATTTTTATGATCCTTTCTATTTCCGTTATAGTAATTGTAATTGTCACTATTGTTATTATCCTTTCTATTTCCGTTATAGTAATCGTAATTGTCACTATTGTTATGATTCTTTCTATTTCCGTTATAGTAATTGTAATTGTCATTATTGTTATGATCCTTTCTATTTCCGTTATAGTTATTGTAATTTTCACTATTGTTATGATTCTTACTGTTTCAGTTATAGTAATTGTAATTGTCACTATTGTTATGATTCTTTCTATTTCCGTTATAGTAATTGTAATTGTCACTATTGTTATGATCCTTTCTCTTTCCGTTATAGTAATTGTAATTGTCACTATTGTTATGATTCGTTCTATTTTCGTTATAGTAATTGTAATTGTCACTATTGTTATGATCCTTTCAATTTCCGTTATAGTAATTGTAATTGTCACTATTGTTATGATCCTTTCTATTTCCGTTATAGTAACTGTAATTGTCACTATTGTTATGATCCTTTCTATTTCCGTTATAGTAATTGTAATTGTCACTATTGTTATGATCCTTTCTATTTCCGTTATAGTAATTGTAATTGTCACTTTTGTTATGATCCTTTCAATTTCCGTTATAGTAATTGTAATTGTCACTATTGTTATGATCCTTTCTTGTTCCGTTATAGTAATTGTAATTGTCACTATTGTTATGATCCTTTCTATTTCCGTTATAGTAATTGTAATTGTCACTATTGTTATGATCCTTTCTATTTCCGTTATAGTAATTGTAATTGTCACTATTGTTATGATCCTTTCTATTTCCGTTATAGTAATTGTAATTGTCACTATTGTTATGATCCTTTCTTTTTCCGTTATAGTAATTGTAATTGTCACTATTGTTATGATCCTTTCTATTTCCGTTTTAGTAATTGTAATTATCACTATCGTTATGATCCTTTCTATTTCCGTTATAGTAATTGTAATTGTCATTATTATTATGATCCTTTCTATTTTCGTTATAGTAATTGTCACTATTGTTATGATCCTTTCTGTTTCCGCTATAGTAACTGTAGTTGTTACTATTGTTATTATCCTTTCTATTTCCGCAATAGTAATTGTAATTGTCACTATTGTTATGATCCTTTCTATTTCCGTTATAGTAATTGTAATTGTCACTATTGTCATGATCCTTTCTATTTTCGTTATAGTAATTGTAATTGTCACTATTGTTATGATCCTTTCTATTTCCGTTATAGTAATTGTAATTGTCACTATTGTTATGATTCTTTCTATTTCCGTTATAGTAATTGTAATTGTCACTATTGTTATGATCCTTTCTCTTTCCGTTATAGTAATTGTAATTGTCACTATTGTTATGATTCTTTCTATTTTCGTTATAGTAATTGTAATCGTCACTATTGTTATGATTCTTCCTATTTCCGATATAGTAATTGTAATTGTCACTATTGTTATTATTCTTTCTATTTCCGTTATAGTAATTGTAATCGTCACTATTGATATGATCCTTTCTATTTCCGTTATAGTAATTGTAATTGTCACTATTGTTATGATCCTTTCTATTTCCGT
Organism: Euprymna scolopes; assembly: GCF_053919585.1. Taxonomy (NCBI): domain Eukaryota; kingdom Metazoa; phylum Mollusca; class Cephalopoda; order Sepiida; family Sepiolidae; genus Euprymna; species Euprymna scolopes. The sequence continues at coordinate 23,468,981 of NC_136521.1, read as the reverse complement.
TATAGTAATTGTAATTGTCACTATTGTCATTATCCTTTCTATTTCCGTTATAGTAATTGTAATAGTCACTATTGTTATGATCCTTTCTATTTCTGTTATAGTAATTGTAATTGTCACTATTGTTTTGATCCTTTCTATTTCCGTTATAGTAATTGTAATTGTCACTATTGTTATGATCCTTTCAATTTCCGTTATAATAATTGTAATTGTCAATATTGTTATGATCCTTTCTATTTCCGTTATAGTAATTGTAATTGTCACTATTGTTATGATCCTTTCTATTTCCGTAATAGTAATTGTAATTGTCACTATTGTTATGATTCTTTCTATTTCCGTTATAGTAATTGTAATTGTCACTATTGTTTTGATCCTTTCTATTTCCGTTATAGTAATTGTAATTGTCACTATTGTTATGATTCTTTCTATTTCCGTTACAGTAATTGTAATCGTCACTATTGATATTATCCTTTCTATTTCCGTTATAGTAATTGTAATTGTCACTATTGTTATGATTCTTTCTATTTCCGTTATAGTAATTGTAATTGTCACTATTGTTATGATTCTTTCTATTTTCGTTATAGTAATTGTAATTGTCACTATTGTTATGATCCTTTCTTTTTTCGTTATAGTAATTGTAATTGCCATTATTGTTATGATCCTTTCTATTTTCGTTATAGTAATTGTAATCGTCACTATTGTTATGATCCTTTCTATTTCCGTTATAGTAATTGTAATTGTCACTATTGTTATGATCCTTTCTATTTCCGTTATAGTAATTGTAATCTTCACTATTGTTATGATCCTTTCTATTTCCGTTATAGTAATTGTAATTGTCACTATTGTTATTATTCTGTCTATTTCCGTTATAGTAATTGTAATTGTCACTATTGTTATGATTCTGTCTATTTCCGTTATAGTAATTGTAATTGTCACTATTGGTATGATTCTTTCTATTTCCGTTATAGTAATTGTAATCGTCACTATTGTTATGATGCTTTCTATTTCCGTTATAGTAATTGTAATTGTCACTATTGTTATGATTCTTTCTATTTCCGTTATAGTAATTGTAATCGTCACAATTGATATTATCCTTTCTATTTCCGTTATAGTAATTGTAATCGTCACTATTGTTATGATTCTTTCTATTTTCTTTATAGTAATTGTAATTGTCACTATTGTTATGATCCTTTCTGTTTTCGTTATAGTAATTGTAATTGCTATTATTGTTATGATCCTTTCTATTTCCGTTATAGTAATTGTAATCCTCACTATTGTTATGATCCTTTCTATTTCCGTTATAGTAATTGTAATCCTCACTATTGTTATGATCCTTTCTATTTCCGTTATAGTAATTGTAATCTTCACTATTGTTATGATCCTTTCTATTTCCGTTATAGTAATTGTAATTGTCACTATTGTTATGATTCTGTCTATTTCCGTTATAGTAATTGTAATTGTCACTATTGTTATGATTCTGTCTATTTCCGTTATAGTAATTGTAATCGTCACTATTGGTATGATTCTTTCTATTTCCGTTATAGTAATTGTAATCGTCACTATTGTTATGATCCTTTCTATTTCCTTTATAGTAATTGTAATCGTCACTATTGTTATGATGCTTTCTATTTCCGTTATAGTAATTGTAATTGTCACTATTGTTATGATTCTTTCTATTTCCGTTATAGTAATTGTAATCGTCACTATTGATATTATCCTTTCTATTTTCGTTATAGTAATTGTAATTGTCACTATTGTTATGATTCTTTCTATTTCCGTTACAGTAATTGTAATCTTCACTATTGTTATGATTCTTTCTATTATCGTTATAGTAAATGTAATCGTCACTATTGTTATGATTCTTTCTATTTCCGTTATAGTAATTGTAATTGTCACTATTGTTATGATTCTTTCTATTTCCGTTATAGTAATTGTAATCGTCACTATTGTTATGATTCTTTCTATTTCCGTTATAGTAATTGTAATCGTCACTATTGTTATGATCCTTTCTTTTTTCGTTATAGTAATTGTAATTGCCATTATTGTTATGATCCTTTCTATTTTCGTTATAGTAATTGTAATTGTCACTATTGTTATGATTCTTTCTATTTCCGTTATAGTAATTGTAATTGTCACTATTGTTATGGACCCTTCTTATTTCCGTTATAGTAATTGTAATCGTCACTATTGTTATGATCCTTTCTATTTCCGTTATAGTAATTGTAATCCTCACTATTGTTATGATCCTTTCTATTTCCGTTATAGTAATTGTAATCTTCACTATTGTTATGATCCTTTCTATTTCCGTTATAGTAATTGTAATTGTCACTATTGTTATGATTCTTTCTATTTCCGTTATAGTAATTGTAATTGTCACTATTGTTGTGATCCTTTCTATTTCCGTTATAGTAATTGTAATTGTCACTATTTTTATGATCATTTCTATTTTCGTTACAGTAATTGTAATCGTCACTATTTTTATTATTCTTTCTAATTCCGTTATAGTAATTGTAATTGTCACTATTGTTATGATTCTTTCTATTTCCGTTATAGTAATTGTAATTGTCACTATTGTTATGATCCTTTCTATTTCCGTTATAGTAATTGTAATCGTCACTATATGTTATTATTCTTTCTATGTCCGTTATAGTAATTGTAATTGTCACTATTGTTATGATTCTTTCTATTTCCGTTATAGTAATTGTAATTGTCACTATTGTTATGATCCTTTCTATTTCCGTTATAGTAATTGTAATCGTCACTATTGTTATGATCCTTTCTATTTCCGTTATAGTAATTGTAATTGTCACTATTGTTATGATTCTTTCTATTTCCGTTATAGTAATTGTAATTGTCACTATTGTTATGATTCTTTCTCTTTCCGTTATAGTAATTGTAATTGTCACTATTGTTATGATCCTTTCTATTTCCGTTATAGTAATTGTAATTGTCACTATTGTTATGATCCTTTCTATTTTCGTTATAGTAATTGTAATCGTCACTATTGTTATTATTCTTTCTTTTTCCGTTATAGTAATTGTAATTGTCACTATTGTTATGATTCTTTCTATTTCCGTTATAGTAATTGTAATTGTCACTATTGTTATGATCCTTTCTATTTCCGTTATAGTAATTGTAATTGTCACTATTGTTATGATTCTTTCTCTTTCCGTTATAGTAATATTAATTGTCACTATTGTTATGATCCTTTCTATTTCCGTTATAGTAATTGTAATTGTCACTATTGTTATGATCTTTCTATTTTCGTTATAGTAATTGTAATCGTCACTGCTGTTATTATTCTTTCTTTTTCCGTTATAGTAATTGTAATTGTCACTATTGTTATGATTCTTTCTATTTCCGTTATAGTAATTGTAATTGTCACTATTGTTATGATCCTTTCTATTTCCGTTATAGTAATTGTAATTGTCACTATTGTTATGATCATTTCTATTTCCGTTATAGTAATTGTAATTGTCACTTTTGTTATAATCCTTTCTATTTCCATTATAGTAATTGCAATTGTCACTATTGTTATGATCCTTTCTATTTCCGTTATAGTAATTGTAATTGTCACTATTGTTATGATCCTTTCAATTTCCGTTATAGTAATTGTAATTGTCACTATTGTTATGATCCTTTCTATTTCCGTTATAGTAATTGTAATTGTCACTATTGTTATGATCCTTTCTATTTCCGTTATAGTAATTGTAATTGTCACTATTGTTATGATCCTTTCAATTTCCGTTATAGTAATTGTAATTGTCACTATTGTTATGATCCTTTCTATTTCCGTTATAGTAATTGTAATTGTCACTCTTGTTATGATCCTTTCTATTTCCGTTATAGTAATTGTAATTGTCACTATTGTTATGATCCTTTCTATTTCCGTTATAGTAATTGTAATTGTCACTTTTGTTATGATCCTTTCAATTTCCGTTATAGTAATTGTAATTGTCACTATTGTTATGATCGTTTCTATTTCCGTTATAGTAATTGTAATTGTCACTATTGTTATGATCCTTTCTATTTCCGTTATAGTAATTGTAATTGTCACTATTGTTATGATCCTTTCTATTTCCGTTATAGTTATCGTAATTGTCACTATTGTTATGATTCTTTCTATTTCCGTTATAGTAATTGTAATTGTCACTATTGTTATGATCCTTTCTATTTCCGTTACAGTAATTGTCACTATTGATATGATCCTTTCTATTTCCGTTATAGTAATTGTAATCGTCACTATTGGTATGATCCTTTCTATTTCCGTTATAGTAATTGTAATTGTCACTATTGTTATTATCCTTTCTATTTCCGTTATAGTAATTGTAATTGTCACTATTGTTATAATCCTGTCAATTTCCGTTATAGTAATTGTAATTGTCACTATTGTTATAATCCTTTCTATTTCCGTTATAGTAATTGTAATTGTCACTATTGTTATGATCCTTTCTATTTCCGTTATAGTAATTGTAATCGTCACTATTGTTATGATCCTGTCTATTTCCGTTATAGTTATTGTAATTGTCACTATTGTTATGATCCTTTCTATTTCCGTTATAGTAATTGTAATTGTAACTATTGTTATAATCCTTTCTATTTCCGTTATAGTAATTGTAATTGTCACTATTGTTATAATCCTTTCTATTTCCGTTATAGTAATTGTAATTGTCACTATTGTTATAATCCTTTCTATTTCCGTTATAGTAATCGTCACTATTGTTATAATCCTTTCTATTTCCGTTATAGTAATTGTAATCGTCACTTGTGTTATGATTCTTTCTATTTTCGTTATAGTAATTGTAATTGTCACTATTGTTATGATTCCTTCTATTTTCGTTATAGTAATTGTAATTGTCACTATTGTTATGATCCTTTCTATTTCCGTTATAGTAATTGTAATCGTCACTGTTGTTATTATTTTTTCTATTTCCGTTATAGTAATTGTAATTGTCATTATTGTTTTGATTCTTTCTATTGCCGTTATAGTAATTGTAATTGTCACTATTGTTATGATCCTTTCTATTTCCGTTATAGTAATTGTAATTTTCACTATTGTTATGATTCTTACTATTTCAGTTATAGTAATTGTAATTGTCACTATTGTTGTGATTCTTTCTATTTCCGTTATAGTAATTGTAATTGTCACTATTGTTATGATCCTTTCTCTTTCCGTTATAGTAATTGTAATTGTCACTATTGTTATGATTCGTTCTATTTTCGTTATAGTAATTGTAATCGTCACTATAGTTATGATTCTTCCTATTTCCGTTATAGTAATTGTTATTGTCACTATTGTTATGATCCTTTCTATTTCCGTTATAGTAATCGTAATTGTCACTATTGTTATGATTCTTTCTATTTCCGTTATAGTAATTGTAATTGTCACTATTGTTATGATCCTTTCGATTTCCGTTATAGTAATTGTAATTTTCACTATTGTTATGATTCTTACTATTTCAGTTATAGTAATTGTAATTGTCACTATTGTTGTGATTCTTTCTATTTCCGTTATAGTAATTGTAATTGTCACTATTGTTATGATCCTTTCTCTTTCCGTTATAGTAATTGTAATTGTCACTATTGTTATGATTCGTTCTATTTTCGTTATAGTAATTGTAATCGTCACTATTGTTATGATTCTTCCTATTTCCGTTATAGTAATTGTAATTGTCACTATTGTTATGATTCTTTCTATTTCCGTTATAGTAATTGTAATTGTCACTCTTGTTATGATCCTTTCTATTTTCGTTATAGTAATTGTAATTGTCACCATTGTTATGATTCTCTCTATTTTCGTTTTAGTAATTGTAATTGTCACTATTGTTATGATCCTTTCTATTTTCGTTATAGTAATTATAATTTTCACTATTGTTATGATTCTTTCTATTTTCGTTATAGTAATTGTAATTGTCACTATTGTTATGATTCTTTCTATTTCCGTTATAGTAATTGTAATTGTCACTATTGTTATGAGTCTTTCTATTTCCGTTATAGTAATTGTAATTGTCACTATTGTTATGAGCCGTTCTATTTCCGTTATAGTAATTGTAATCGTCACTATTGTTATGATCCTTTCTATTTTCGTTATAGTAATTGTAATTGCCATTATTGTTATGATCCTTTCTATTTTCGTTATAGTAATTGTCACTATTGGTATGATCCTTTCTATTTCCGTTATAGTAATTGTAATTGCCATTATTGTTATGATCCTTTCTATTTCCGTTATAGTAATTGTCACTATTGGTATGATCCTTTCTATTTCCGTTATAGTAATTGTAATCGTCACTATTGTTATGATCCTTTCTATTTCCGTTATAGTAATTGTAATTGTCACTATTGTTATTATCCTTTCTATTTCCGTTATAGTAATTGTAATTGTCACTATTGTTATAATCCTGTCAATTTCCGTTATAGTAATTGTAATTGTCACTATTGTTATAATCCTTTCTATTTCCGTTATAGTAATTGTAATTGTCACTATTGTTATGATCCTTTCTATTTCCGTTATAGTAATTGTAATCGTCACTATTGTTATGATCCTGTCTATTTCCGTTATAGTTATTGTAATTGTCACTATTGTTATGATCCTTTCTATTTCCGTTATAGTAATTGTAATTGTAACTATTGTTATAATCCTTTCTATTTCCGTTATAGTAATTGTAATTGTCACTATTGTTATAATCCTTTCTATTTCCGTTATAGTAATTGTAATTGTCACTATTGTTATAATCCTTTCTATTTCCGTTATAGTAATCGTCACTATTGTAATAATCCTTTCTAGTTCCGTTATAGTAATTGTAATCGTCACTTGTGTTATGATCCTTTCTATTTTCGTTATAGTAATTGTAATTGTCACTATTGTTATGATTCCTTCTATTTTCGTTATAGTAATTGTAATTGTCACTATTGTTATGATCCTTTCTATTTCCGTTATAGTAATTGTAATCGTCACTGTTGTTATTATTTTTTCTATTTCCGTTATAGTAATTGTAATTGTCATTATTGTTTTGATTCTTTCTATTGCCGTTATAGTAATTGTAATTGTCACTATTGTTATGATCCTTTCTATTTCCGTTACAGTAATTGTTATTGTCACTATTGTTATGATTATTTCTATTGCCGTTATAGTAATTGTAATTGTCACTATTGTTATGATCCTTTCTATTTCCGTTATAGTAATTGTAATTGTCACTATTGTTATAATCCTTTCTATTTCCGTTATAGTAATTGTAATTGTCACTATTGCTATAATCCTTTCTATTTCCTTTATAGTAATTGTAATTGTCACTATTGTTATGATCCTTTCAATTTCCGTTATAGTAATTGTAATTGTCACTATTGTTATGATCCTTTCTATTTCCGTTATAGTAATTGTAATTGTCACTATTGTTATGATCCTTTCTATTTCCGTTATAGTAATTGTAATTGTCAATATTGTTATACTCCTTTCTATTTCCGTTATACTAATTGTAATTGTCACTATTGTTATGATTCTTTCTATTTCCGTTATAGTAATTGTAATTGTCACTATTGTTATGATTCTTTCTATTTCCGTTATAGTAATTGTAATTGTCACTATTGTTATGATTCTTTCTATTTCCGTTATAGTAATTGTAATACTCACTATTGTTATAATCCTTTCTATTTCCGTGATAGTAATTGTAATTGTCACTATTGTTATGATTCTTTCTATTTCCGTTATAGTAATTGTAATTGTCACTATTGTTATGATTCTTTCTATTTCCGTTATAGTAATTGTCACTATTGTTATGATTCTTTCTATTTTCGTTATATTAATGGTAATTGTCACTATTGTTATGATCCTTTCTATTTCCGTTATAGTAATTTAATTGTAACCATTGTTATTATTCTTTCTATTTCCGTTATAGTAATTGTAATTGTCATTATTGTTATAATCCTTTCAATTTCCGTTATAGTAATTGTAATTGTCACTATTGTTATAATCCTTTCTATTTCCGTTATAGTAATTGTAATTGTCACTATTGTTATGATCCTTTCTATTTCCGGTATAGTAATTGTAATTGTCACTATTGTTATGATTCTTTCTATTTCCGTTATAGTAATTGTAATTGTCACTATTGTTATGATTCTTTCTATTTCCGTTATAGTAATTGTCACTATTGTTATGATTCTTTCTATTTTCGTTATAGTAATTGTAATTGTCACTATTGTTATGATCCTTTCTATTTCCGTTATAGTAATTTAATTGTCACCATTGTTATTATTCTTTCTATTTCCGTTATAGTAATTGTAATTGTCACTATTGTTATAATCCTTTCAATTTCCGTTATAGTAATTGTAATTGTCACTATTGTTATAATCCTTTCTATTTCCGTTATAGTAATTGTAATTGTCACTTTTGTTATAATCCTTTCTATTTCCGTTATAGTAATAGCAATTGTCATTATTGTTTTGATTCTTTCTATTGCCGTTATAGTAATTGTAATTGTCACTATTGTTATGATCCTTTCTTTTTCCGTTACAGTAATTGTTATTGTCACTATTGTTATGATTATTTCTATTGCCGTTATAGTTATTGTAATTGTCACTATTGTTATGATCCTTTCTATTTCCGTTATAGTAATTGTAATTGTCACTATTGTTATAATCCTTTCTATTTCCGTTATAGTAATTGTAATTGTCACTATTGCTATAATCCTTTCTATTTCCTTTATAGTAATTGTAATTGTCACTATTGTTATGATCCTTTCTATTTCCGTTATAGTAATTGTAATTGTCACTATTGTTATGATCCTTTCTATTTCCGTTATAGTAATTGTAATTGTCACTGTTGTTATGATCCTTTCTATTTCCGTTATAGTAATTGTAATTGTCAATATTGTTATACTCCTTTCTATTTCCGTTATACTAATTGTAATTGTCACTATTGTTATGATTCTTTCTATTTCCGTTATAGTAATTGTAATTGTCACTATTGTTATGATTCTTTCTATTTCCGTTATAGTAATTGTAATTGTCACTATTGTTATGATTCTTTCTATTTCCGTTATAGTAATAGTCACTATTGTTATGATTCTTTCTATTTTCGTTATAGTAATTGTAATTGTCACTATTGTTATGATCCTTTCTATTTCCGTTATAGTAATTGTAATTGTCACCATTGTTATTATTTTTTCTATTTCCGTTATAGTAATTGTAATTGTCACTATTGTTATAATCCTTTCAATTTCCGTTATAGTAATTGTAATTGTCACTATTGTTATAATCCTTTCTATTTCCGTTATAGTAATTGTAATTGTCACTATTGTTATGATCCTTTCTATTTCCGGTATAGTAACTGTAATTGTCACTATTTTTATGATTCTTTCTATTTCCGTTATAGTAATTGTAATTGTCACTATTGTTATGATTCTTTCTATTTCCGTTATAGTAATTGTAACTATTGTTATGATTCTTTCTATTTTCGTTATAGTAATTGTAATTGTCACTATTGTTATGATCCTTTCTATTTCCGTTATAGTAATTTAATTGTCACCATTGTTATTATTCTTTCTATTTCCGTTATAGTAATTGTAATTGTCACTATTGTTATAATCCTTTCAATTTCCGTTATAGTAATTGTAATTGTCACTATTGTTATAATCCTTTCTATTTCCGTTATAGTAATTGTAATTGTCACTTTTGTTATAATCCTTTCTATTTCCGTTATAGTAATTGTAATTGTCACTATTGTTATGATCCTTTCTATTTCCGTTATAGTAATTGTAATTGTCACTATTGTTATGATCCTTTCTATTTCCGTTATAGTAATTGTAATAGTCGCTATTGTTATGATCCTTTAAATTTCCGTTATAGTAATTGTAATTGTCACTATTGTTATGATCCTTTCTATTTCCGTTATAGTAATTGTAATTGTCACTCTTGTTATGATCCTTTCTATTTCCGTTATAGTAATTGTAATTGTCACTATTGTTATGATCCTTTCTATTTCCGTTATAGTAATTGTAATTGTCACTTTTGTTATGATCCTTTCAATTTCCGTTATAGTAATTGTAATTGTCACTATTGTTATGATCCTTTCTATTTCCGTTATAGTAATTGTAATTGTCACTATTGTTATGATCCTTTCTATTTCCGTTATAGTAATTGTAATTGTCACTATTGTTATGATCCTTTCTATTTCCGTTATAGTTATCGTAATTGTCACTATTGTTATGATTCTTTCTATTTCCGTTATAGTAATTGTAATTGTCACTATTGTTATGATCCTTTCTATTTCCGTTATAGTAATTGTAATTTTCACTATTGTTATGATTCTTACTATTTCAGTTATAGTAATTGTAATTGTCACTATTGTTGTGATTCTTTCTATTTCCGTTATAGTAATTGTAATTGTCACTATTGTTATGATCCTTTCTCTTTCCGTTATAGTAATTGTAATTGTCACTATTGTTATGATTCGTTCTATTTTCGTTATAGTAATTGTAATCGTCACTATTGTTATGATTCTTCCTATTTCCGTTATAGTAATTGTTATTGTCACTATTGTTATGATCCTTTCTATTTCCGTTATAGTAATTGTAATTGTCACTTTTGTTATGATCCTTTCAATTTCCGTTATAGTAATTGTAATTGTCACTATTGTTATGATCCTTTCTATTTCCGTTATAGTAATTGTAATTGTCACTATTGTTATGATCCTTTCTATTTCCGTTATAGTAATTGTAATTGTCACTATTGTTATGATCCTTTCTATTTCCGTTATAGTAATCGTAATTGTCACTATTGTTATGATTCTTTCTATTTCCGTTATAGTAATTGTAATTGTCACTATTGTTATGATGCTTTCTATTTCCGTTATAGTAATTGTAATTTTCACTATTGTTATGATTCTGACTATTTCAGTTATAGTAATTGTAATTGTCACTATTGTTGTGGTTTTATTCTATTTCCGTTATAGTAATTGTAATTGTCACTATTGTTATGATCCTTTCTCTTTCCGTTATAGTAATTGTAATTGTCACTATTGTTATGATTCGTTCTATTTTCGTTATAGTAATTGTAATCGTCACTATTGTTATGATTCTTCCTATTTCCGTTATAGTAATTGTAATTGTCACTATTGTTATGATTCTTTCTATTTCCGTTATAGTAATTGTAATTGTCACTCTTGTTATGATCCTTTCTATTTTCGTTATAGTAATTGTAATTGTCACTATTGTTATGATTCTCTCTATTTTCGGTTTAGTAATTGTAATTGTCACTATTGTTATGATCCTTTCTATTTTCGTTATAGTAATTATAATTTTCACTTTTGTTATGATTCTTTCTATTTTCGTTATAGTAATTGTAATTGTCACTACTGTGATGATTCTTTCTATTTCCGTTACAGTAATTGTAATTGTCACTATTGTTATGATTCTTTCTATTTCCGTTATAATAATTGTAATTGTCACTATTGTTATGATCCGTTCTATTTCCGTTATAGTAATTGTAATCGTCACTATTGTTATGATCCTTTCTATTTTCGTTATAGTAATTGTAATTGCCATTATTGTTATGATCCTTTCTATTTTCGTTATAGTAATTGTAATTGTCACTATTGTTATGATTCTTTCTATTTCCGTTATAGTAATTGTAATTGCCATTATTGTTATGATCCTTTCTATTTCCGTTGTAGTAATTGTCACTATTGGTATGATCCTTTCTATTTCCGTTATAGTAATTGTAATCGTCACTATTGTTATGATCCTTTCTATTTCCGTTATAGTAATTGTAATTGTCACTATTGTTATTATCCTTTCTATTTCCGTTATAGTAATTGTAATTGTCACTATTGTTATAATCCTGTCAATTTCCGTTATAGTAATTGTAATTGTAACTATTGTTATAATCCTTTCTATTTCCGTTATAGTAATTGTCACTATTGTTATGATTCTTTCTATTTTCGTTATAGTAATTGTAATTGTCACTATTGTTATGATCCTTTCTATTTCCGTTATAGTAATTTAATTGTCACCATTGTTATTATTCTTTCTATTTCCGTTATAGTAATTGTAATTGTCACTATTGTTATAATCCTTTCAATTACCGTTATAGTAATTGTAATTGTCACTATTGTTATAATCCTTTCTATTTCCGTTATAGTAATTGTAATTGTCACTATTGTTATGATCCTTTCTATTTCCGGTATAGTAATTGTAATTGTCACTATTGTTATAATCCTTTCTATTACCGTTATAGTAATTGTAATTGTCACTATTGTTATAATCCTTTCTATTTCCGTTATAGTAATTGTAATTGTCACTATTGTTATAATCCTTTCTATTTCCGTTATAGTAATTGTAGGCGTCACTTGTGTTATGATTCTTTCTATTTTCGTTATAGTAATTGTAATTGTCACTATTGTTATGATTCTTTCTATTTTCGTTATAGTAATTGTAATTGTCACTATTGTTATGATCCTTTCTATTTCCGTTATAGTAATTGTAATCGTCACTATTGTTATTATTTTTTCTATTTCCGTTATAGTAATTGTAATTGTCACTATTGTTATGATTCTTTCTATTTCCGTTATAGTAATTGTAATTGTCACTCTTGTTATGATCCTTTCTATTTTCGTTATAGTAATTGTAATTGTGACTATTGTTATGATTCTCTCTATTTTCGTTATAGTAATTGTAATTGTCACTGTTGTTATGATTCTTTCTATGTTCGTTATAGTAATTGTAATTGTCACTATTGTTAAGATTCTTTCTATTTCCGTTATAGTAATTGTAATTTTCACTATTGTTATGATTCTTTCTATTTCCGTTATAGTAATTGTAATTGTCAATATTGTTATACTCATTTCTATTTCCGTTATACTAATTGTAATTGTCACTATTGTTATGATCCTTTCTATTTCCGTTATAGTAATTGTAATTGTCACTATTGTTATGATTCTTTCTATTTCCGTTATAGTAATTGTCACTATGATTATGATTCTTTCTATTTCCGTTATAGTAATTGTCACTATTGTTATGATCCTTTCTATTTTCGTTATAGTAATTGTAATTGTCACTCTTGTTATGATCCTTTCTGTTTCCGTTATAGTAATTGTCATTGTCACTATTGTTATGATCCTTTCTATTTCCGTTATAGTAATTTAATTGTCACCATTGTTATGATTCTTTCTATTTCCGTTATAGTAATTGTAATTGTCACTATTGTTATAATCCTTTCAATTTCCGTCATAGTAATTGTAATTGTCACTATTGTTATAATCCTTTCTATTTCCGTTATAGCAATTGTAATTGTAACTATTGTTATGATCCTTTCTATTTCCGTTATAGTAATTGTAATCGTCACTATTGTTATGATCCTGTCTATTTCCGTTATAGTAATTGTAATTGTCACTATTGTTATGATCCTTTCTATTTCCGTTATAGTAATTGTAATTGTCACTATTGTTATAATCCTTTCTATTTCCGTCATAGTAATTGTAATTGTCACTATTGTTATAATCCTTTCTATTTCCGTTATAGTAATTGTAATTGCCACTATTGTTATAATCCTTTCTATTTCCGTTATAGTAATCGTCACTATTGTTATAATCCTTTCTATTTCCGTTATAGTAATTGTAATCGTCACTTGTGTTATGATTCTTTCTATTTTCGTTATAGTAATTGTAATTGTCACTATTGTTATGATTCTTTCTATTTTCGTTATAATAATTGTAATTGTCACTGTTGTTATGATCCTTTCTATTTCCGTTATAGTAGTTGTAATCGTAACTATTGTTATTATTTTTTCTATTTCCGTTATAGTAATTGTAATTGTCACTATTTTATGATTCTTTCTATTTCCGTTATAGTAATTGTAATTGTCACTCTTGTTATGATCCTTTCTATTTTCGTTATAGTAATTGAAATTGTCACTATTGTTATGATTCTTTCTATTTTCGTTATAGTAATTGTAATTGTCACTATTGTTATTATCCTTTCTATTTTAGTTATAGTAATTGTAATTGTCACTATTGTTATGATTCTTTCTATTTTCGTTATAGTAATTGTAATTGTCACTATTGTGATGATTCTTTCTATTTCCGTTATAGTAATTGTAATTTTAACTATTGTTATGATTCTTTCTATTTCCGTTATAGTAATTGTAATTGTCACTATTGTTATGATCCTTTCTATTTCCGTTACAGTAATTGTAATTGTCACTATTGTTATGATTATTTCTTTGCCGTTATAGTAATTGTAATTTTCACTATTGTTATGATTCTTTCTATTTCCGTTATAGTAATTGTAATTGTCACTATTGTTATGATTCTTTCTATTTCCGTTATAGTAATTGTAATTGTCACTATTGTTATGATTCTTTCTATTTCCGTTATAGTAATTGTCACTATTGTTATGATTCTTTCTATTTTCGTTATAGTAATTGTAATTGTCACTATTGTTATGATCCTTTCTGTTTCCGTTATAGTAATTGTAATTGTCACTATTGTTATGATTCTTTCTATTTCCGTTATAGTAATTTAATTGTCACCATTGTTATGATTCTTTCTGTTTCCGTTATAGTAATTGTAATTGTCACTATTGTTATGATTCTTTCTATTTCCGTTATAGTAATTGTAATTGTCACTATTATTATTATCCTTTCTTATTTCGTTATAGTAATTGTAATTGTCACTATTGTTATGATTCTTTTTATTTTCGTTATAGTAATTGTAATTGTCACAATTGTTATGATCCTTTCTATTTCCGTTATAGTAATTGTAATTGTCTCTATTGTTATGATTCTTTCTATTTCCGTTATAGGAATTGTAATTGTCACTCTTGTTATGATCCTTTCTATTTTCGTTATAGTAATTGTAATTGTCACTATTGTTATGATTCCTTCTATTTTAGTTATAGTAATTGTAATTGTCACTATTGTTATGATCCTTTCTATTTTCGTTATAGTAATTGTAATTGTCACTATTGTTATGATTCTTTCTATTTTCGTTATAGTAATTGTAATTGTCACTATTGTTATGATTCTTTCTGTTTTCGTTATAGTGATTGTAATCTTAACTATTGTAATGATTCTTTCTATTTTCGTTATAGTAATTGTAATTGCCATTATTGGTATGATGATTTCTATTTTCGTTATAGTAATTGTAATTTTCACTATTGTTATGATTCTTTCTATTTCCGTTATAGTAATTGTAATTGTCACTATTGTTATATTCTTTCTATTTCCGTTATAGTAATTGTAATTGCCATTATTGTTATGATCCCTTCTATTTCCGTTATAGTAATTGTCACTATTGGTATGATCCTTTCTATTTCCGTTATAGTAATTGTAATCGTCACTATTGTTATGATCCTTTCTATTTCCGTTATAGTAATTGTAATTGCCATTATTGTTATGATCCTTTCTATTTTCGTTATAGTAATTGTAATTTTCACTATTGTTATGATTCTTTCTATTTCCGTTATAGTAATTGTAATTGTCACTATTGTTATGATTCTTTCTATTTCCGTTATAGTAATTGTAATTGCCATTATTGTTATGATTCTTTCTATTTCCGTTATAGTAATTGTAACTATTGGTATGATCATTTCTATTTCCGTTATAGTAATTGTAATCGTCACTATTGTTATGATCCTTTCTATTTCCGTTATGGTAATCGTCACTATTGTTATAATCCTTTCTATTTCCGTTATAGTAATTGTAATCGTCACTTGTGTTATGATCCTTTCTATTTTCGTTATAGTAATTGTAATTGTCACTATTGGTATGATTCTTTCTATTTTCGTTATAGTAATTGTAATTGTCACTATTGTTATGATCCTTTCTATTTTCGTTATAGTAATTGTAATTGTCACTATTGTTATGATTCTCTCTATTTTCGTTATAGTAATTGTAATTGTAACTATTGTTATGATCCTTTCTATTTTCGGTACAGTAATTATAATTGTCACTATTGTTATGATCCTTTCTATTTTCGTTATAGTAATTGTAATTGTCACTATTGTTATGATCCTTTCTATTTTCGGTATAGTAATTATAATTGTCACTATTGTTATGATCCTTTCTATTTTCGTTATAGTAATTGTAATTGTCACTATTGTTATGATCCTTTCTATTTCCGTTATAGTAATTGTAATTGTCACTATTGTTATGATTCTTTCTATTTCCGTTATAGTAATTGTAATCGTCACTATTTAAATGATCCTTTCTATTTCCGTTATAGTAACTGTAATTGTCACTATTGTTATAATCCTTTCTATTTCCGTTATAGTAATTGTAATTGTCACTATTGTTATGATACTTTCTATTTCCGTTATAGTAATTGTAATTGTCAATATTGTTATGATTCTTTCTATTTCCGTTATAGTAATTGTCACTATTGTTATGATTCTTTCTATTTTCGTTATAGTTATTGTAATTGTCACTTTTGTTATGATCCTTTCTATTTCCGTTATAGTAATTGTAATTGCCACTATTGTTATGATCCTGTCTATTTCCGTTATAGTAATTGTAATTGTCACCATTGTTATGATTCTTTCTGTTTCCGTTATAGTAATTGTAATTGTCACTATTGTTATGATTCTTTCTATTTCCGTTATAGTAATTGTAATTGTCACTATTGTTATGATCCTTTCTATTTTCGTTATAGTAATTCTTATTGTCACTATTGTTATGATTCTTTCTATTTTCGTTATAGTAATTGTAATTGTCACAATTGTTATGATTCTTTCTATTTTCGTTATAGTAATTGTAATTGTAACTATTGTAATGATTCTTTCTATTTCCGTTATAGTAATTGTAATCGTCACTATTGTTATGATCCTTTCTATTTCCGTTATAGTAATTGTAATTGTCACTATTGTTATGATCCTTTCTATTTCCGTTATAGTAATTGTAATCGTCACTATTGTTATGATCCTTTCTATTTCGGTTATAGTTATTGTAATTGTCACTATTGTTATGATCCTTTCTATTTCCGTTATAGTAATTGTAATTGTCAATATTGTAATACTCCTTTCTATTTCCGTTATACTAATTGTAATTGTCACTATTGTTATGATTCTTTCTATTTCCGTTATAGTAATTGTAATTGTCACTATTGTTATGATTCTTTCTATTTCCGTTATAGTAATTGTAATTGTCACTATTGTTATGATTCTTTCTATTTCCGTTATAGTAATTGTAATTCTCACTATTGTTATAATCCTTTCTATTTCCGTTATAGTAATTGATATTTTCACTATTTTTATGATACTTTCTATTTCCGTTATAGTAATTGTAATAGTCAATATTGTTATGATTCTTTCTATTTCCGTTATAGTTATTGTCACTATTGTTATGATTCTTTCTATTTTCGTTATAGTAATTGTAATTGTCACTATTGTTATGATCCTTTCTATTTCCGTTATAGTAATTGTAATTGCCACTATTGTTATGATCCTTTCTATTTCCGTTATAGTAATTGTAATTGTCACTATTATTATGATCCTTTCTAATTTCGTTATAGTAATTGTAACTGTCACTTTTGTTATGATTCTTTCTATTTCCGTTATAGTAATTGTAATTGTCACTATTGTTATGATTCTTTCTATTTTCGTTATAGTAATTGTAATTGTCACAATTGTTATGATCCTTTCTATTTCCGTTATAGTAATTGTAATTGTCTCTATTGCTATGATTCTGTCTATTTCCGTTATAGTAATTGTAATTGTCACTCTTGTTATGATCCTTTCTATTTTCGTTATAGTAATTGTAATTGTCACTATTGTTATGATTCTTTCTATTTTAGTTATAGTAATTGTAATAGTCACTATTGTTATGATCCTTTCTATTTTCGTTATAGTAATTGTAATTGTCACTATTGTTATGATTCTTTCTGTTTTCGTTATAGTAATTGTAATTGTCACTATTGTTATGATTCTTTCTATTTTCGTTATAGTAATTGTAATTGTAACTATTGTAATGATTCTTTCTATTTCCGTTATAGTAATTGTAATCGTCACTATTGTTATGATCCTTTCTATTTCCGTTATAGTAATTGTAATCGTCACTATTGTTATGATCCTTTCTATTTTCGTTATAGTAATTGTAATTTTCACTATTGTTATGATTCTTTCTATTGCCGTTATAGTAATTGTAATTGCCATTATTGTTATGATCCTTTCTATTTCCGTTATAGTAATTGTCACTATTGGTATGATCCTTTCTATTTCCGTTATAGTAATTGTAATCGTCACTATTGTTATGATCCTTTCTATTTCCGTTATAGTAATTGTAATTGTCACTATTGTTATGATCCTTTCTATTTCCGTTATAGTAATTGTAATTGTCACTATTGTTATAATCCTTTCTATTTCCGTTATAGTAATTGTAATTGTCACTATTGTTATAATCCTTTCTATTTCCCTTATAGTAATTGTAATTGTCACTATTGTTATAATCCTTTCTATTTCCGTTATAGTAATCGTCACTATTGTTATAATCCTTTCTATTTCCGTTATAGAAATTGTAATCGTCACTTGTGTTATGATCCTTTCTATTTTCGTTATAGTAATTGTAATTGTCACTATTGGTACGATTCTTTCTATTTTCGTTATAGTAATTGTAATTGTCACTATTGTTATGATCCTTTCTATTTCCGTTATAGTAATTGTAATCGTAACTATTGTTATTATTCTTTCTATTTCCGTTATAGTAATTGTAATTGTCACTATTGTTATGATTCTTTCTATTTCCGTTATAGTAATTGTAATTGTCACTCTTGTTATGATCCTTTCTATTTTCGTTATAGTAATTGTAATTGTCACTATTGTTATGATTCTCTCTATTTTCGTTATAGTAATTGTAATTGTGACTATTGTTATGATCCTTTCTATTTTCGTTATAGTAATTATAATTGTAACTATTGTTATGATTCTGTCTATTTTCGTTATAGTAATTGTAATTGTCACTATTGTTATGATTCTTTCTATTTCCGTTATAGTAATTGTAATTGTCACTATTGTCATGATTCTTTCTATTTCCGTTATAGTAATTGTAATTGTCACTATTGTTATGATCCGTTCTATTTCCGTTATAATAATTGTAATCGTCACTATTGTTATGATCCCTTCTATTTTTGTTATAGTAATTGTAATTGCCATTATTGTTATGATCCTTTCTATTTTCGTTATAGTAATTGTAATTGTCACTATTGTTATGATTCTTTCTATTTCCGTTATAGTAATTGTAATTGCCATTATTGTTATGATCCTTTCTATTTCCGTTATAGGAATCGTCACTATTTTTATGATCCTTTCTATTTCCGTTAGAGTAATTGTAATTGTCACTATTGTTATGATCCTTTCTATTTCCGTTATAGTAATTGTAATTGTCACTATTGTTATAATCCTTTCTATTTCCGTTATAGTAATTGTAATTGTCACTATTGTTATAATCCTTTCTATTTCCGTTATAGTAATTGTAATTGTCACTATTGTTATGATCCTTTCTATTTCCGTTATAGTAATTGTAATCGTCACTCTTGTTATGATCCTTTCTATTTCCGTTATAGTAATTGTAATTGTCACTATTGTTATGATCCTTTCTATTTCCGTTATAGTAATTGTAATTGTCACTATTTTTATAATCCTTTCTATTTCCGTTATAGTAATTGTAATTGTCACTATTGTTATAATCCTTTCTATTTCCGTTATAGTAATTGTAATTGTCACTATTGTTATAATCCTTTCTATTTCCGTTATAGTAATCGTCACTATTGTTATAATCCTTTCTATTTCCGTTATAGTAATTGTAATCGTCACTTGTGTTATGATCCTTTCTATTTTCGTTATAGTAATTGTAATTGTCACTATTGTTATGATTCTTTCTATTTTCGTTATAGTAATTGTAATTGTCACTATTGTTATGATCCTTTCTATTTCCGTTATAGTAATTGTAATCGTCACTATTGTTATTATTCTTTCTATTTCCGTTATAGTAATTGTAATTGTCACTATTGTTATGATTCTTTCTATTTCCGTTATAGTAATTGTAATTGTCACTGTTGTTATGATTCTTTCTATTTCCGTTATAGTAATTGTAATTGTCAATCTTTTTATGATCCTTTCTATTTTCGTTATAGTAATTGTAATTGTCACTATTGTTATGATTCTCTCTATTTTCGTTATAGTAATTGTAATTGTCACTATTGTTATGATCCTTTCTATTTTCGTTATAGTAATTGTAATTGTCACTATTGTTATGATTCTTTCTATTTTCGTTATAATAATTGTAATTGTCACTATTGTTATGATTCTTTCTATTTCCGTTATAGTAATTGTAATTGTCACTATTGTTATGATTCTTTCTATTTCCGTTATAGTAATTGTAATTGTCACTATTGTTATGATCCTTTGTATTTCCGTTATAGTAATTGTAATCGTCACTATTGTTATGATCCTTTCTATTTTCGTTATAGTAATTGTAATTGTCACTATTGTTATGATTCTTTCTATTTCCGTTATAGTAATTGTAATTGCCATTATTGTTATGATCCTTTCTATTTCCGTTATAGTAATTGTCACTATTGGTATGATCCTTTCTTTTTCCGTTATAGTAATTGTAATCGTCACTATTGTTATGATCCTTTCTATTTCCGTTATAGTAATTGTAATTGTCACTATTGTTATGATCCTTTCTATTTCCGTTATAGTAATTGTAATTGTCACTATTGTTATAATCCTTTCTATTTCCCTTATAGTAATTGTAATTGTCACTATTGTTATAATCCTTTCTATTTCCGTTATAGTAATTGTAATTGTCACTATTGTCATGATCCTTTCTATTTCCGTTATAGTAATTGTAATTGTCACTATTGTAATGATCCTTTCTATTTCCGTTATAGTAATTGTAATTGTCACTATTGTTATGATCCTTTCTATTTCCGTTATAGTAATTGTAATTGTCACTATTGTTATGATTCTTTCTATTTCCGTTATAGTAATTGTAATTGTCACCATTGTTATGATCCTTTCTATTTCCGTTATAGTAATTGTAATTGTCACCATTGTTATGATCCTTTCTATTTCCGTTATAGTAATTGTAATTGTCACCATTGTTATGATTCTTTCTATTTCCGTTATAGTAATTGTAATTGTCACCATTGTTATGATCCTTTCTATTTCCGTTATAGTAATTGTAATTGTCACTATTGTTATGATTCTTTCTATTTCCGTTATAGTAATTGTAATTGTCACCATTGTTATGATCCTTTCTATTTCCGTTATAGTAATTGTAATTGTCACCATTGTTATGATCCTTTCTATTTCCGTTATAGTAATTGTAATTGTCACCATTGTTATGATCCTTTCTATTTCCGTTATAGTAATTGTAATTGTCACTATTGTTATGATTCTTTCTATTTCCGTTATAGTAATTGTAATTGTCACCATTGTTATGATCCTTTCTATTTCCGTTATAGTAATTGTAATTGTCACCATTGTTCTGATTCTTTCTATTTTCGTTATAGTAATTGTAATTGTCACTATTGTTATGATCCTTTCTATTTCCGTTATAGTAATTGTAATTGTCACTATTGTTATGATTCTTACTATTTCCGTTATAGTAATTGTCACTATTGGTATGATCCTTTCTATTTTCGTTATATTAATTGTAATTGTCACTATTGTTATAATCCTTTCTATTTTCGTTATAGTAATTGTAATAGTCACTATTGTTATAATCCTTTCTATTTCCGTTATAGTGATTGTAATTGCCACTATTGTTATGATCCTTTCTATTTCCGTTATAGTAATTTAATTGTCACCATTGTTATGATCCTTTCTATTTCCGTTATAGTAATTGTAATTGTCACTATTGGTATGATTCTTACTATTTCCCTTATAGTAATTGTCACTATTGGTATGATCCTTTCTATTTTCGTTATAGTAAGTGTAATTGTCACTATTGTTATAATCCTTTCTATTTCCGTTATAGTAATTGTAATTGTCACTATTGTTTTGATCCTTTCTATTTCCGTTAAAGTAATTGTAATTGTCACTATTGTTATCATTCTTTCTATTTCCGTTATAGTAATTGTAATTGTCACTATTGTTATAATCCTTTCTTTTTCCGTTATAGAAATTGTAATTGTCACTATTGTTATGATCCTTTCTATTTTCGTTATAGTAATTGTCACTATTGTTATAATCCTTTCTATTTCCGTTATAGTAATTGTAATTGTCACTATTGTTATTATTCTTTCTATTTCCGTTATAGTAATTGTAATTGTCACCATTGTTATGATCCTTTCTATTTCCGTTATAGTAATTGTAATTGTCACTATTGTTATGATCCTTTCTATTTCCGTTATAGTAATTGTAATTGTCACTATTGTTATGATTCTTTCTATTTCCGTTATAGTAATTGTAATTGTCACTATTGTTATGATTCTTTCTATTTCCGTTATAGTAATTGTAATCGTCACTATTGTTATGATCCTTTCTATTTCCGTTATAGTAATTGTAATTGTCACTATTGTTATGATTCTTTCTATTTCCGTGATAGTAATTGTAATTGTCACTATTGTTATGATTCTTTCTATTTCCGTTATAGTAATTGTAATTGTCACGGTTGTTATGATCCTTTCTATTTCCGTTATAGTAATTGTAATTGTCACTATTGTTATGATTCTTTTGTATTTCCGTTATAGTAATTGTAATCGTCACTATTGTTATGATCCTTTCTATTTTCGTTATAGTAATTGTAATTGTCACTATTGTTATGATTCTTTCTATTTCCGTTATAGTAATTGTAATTGCCATTATTGTTATGATCCTTTCTATTTCCGTTATAGTAATTGTCACTATTGGTATGATCTTTTCTTTTTCCGTTATAGTAATTGTAATCGTCACTATTGTTATGATCCTTTCTTTTTCCGTTATAGTAATTGTAATTGTCACTATTGTTATGATCCTTTCTATTTCCGTTATAGTAATTGTAATTGTCACTATTGTTATAATCCTTTCTATTTCCCTTATAGTAATTGTAATTGTCACTATTGTTATAATCCTTTCTATTTCCGTTATAGTAATTGTAATTGTCACTATTGTCATGATCCTTTCTATTTCCGTTATAGTAATTGTAATCGTCACTATTGTCATGATCCTTTCTATTTCCGTTATAGTAATTGTAATTGTCACTATTGTTATGATCCTTTCTATTTCCGTTATAGTAATTGTAATTGTCACTATTGTTATGATTCTTTCTATTTCCGTTATAGTAATTGTAATTGTCACCAATGTTATGATCCTTTCTATTTCCGTTATAGTAATTGTAATTGTCACCATTGTTATGATCCTTTCTATTTCCGTTATAGTAATTGTAATTGTCACCATTGTTATGATTCTTTCTATTTCCGTTATAGTAATTGTAATTGTCACCATTGTTATGATCCTTTCTATTTCCGTTATAGTAATTGTAATTGTCACTATTGTTATGATTCTTTCTATTTCCGTTATAGTAATTGTAATTGTCACCATTGTTATGATCCTTTCTATTTCCGTTATAGTAATTGTAATTGTCACCATTGTTATGATCCTTTCTATATCCGTTATAGTAATTGTAATTGTCACCATTGTTATGATCCTTTCTATTTCCGTTATAGTAATTGTAATTGTCACTATTGTTATGATTCTTTCTATTTCCGTTATAGTAATTGTAATTGTCACCATTGTTATGATCCTTTCTATTTCCGTTATAGTAATTGTAATTGTCACCATTGTTCTGATTCTTTCTATTTTCGTTATAGTAATTGTAATTGTCACTATTATGATCCTTTCTATTTCCGTTATAGTAATTGTAATTGTCACTATTGTTATGATTCTTACTATTTCCGTTATAGTAATTGTCAATATTGGTATGATCCTTTCTATTTTCGTTATATTAATTGTAATTGTTACTATTGTTATAATCCTTTCTATTTTCGTTATAGTAATTGTAATAGTCACTATTGTTATAATCCTTTCTATTTCCGTTATAGTGATTGTAATTGCCACTATTGTTATGATCCTTTCTATTTCCGTTATAGTAATTTAATTGTCACCATTGTTATGATCCTTTCTATTTCCGTTATAGTAATTGTAATTGTCACTATTGGTATGATTCTTACTATTTCCCTTATAGTAATTGTCACTATTGGTATGATCCTTTCTATTTTCGTTATAGTAAGTGTAATTGTCACTATTGTTATGATCCTTTCTATTTCCGTTATAGTAATTGTAATTGTCACTATTGTTATGATCCTTTCTATTTCCGTTATAGTAATTGTAATTGTCACTATTGTTATAATCCTTTCTATTTCCGTTATAGTAATTGTAATTGTCACTATTGTTATAATCCTTTCTATTTCCCTTATAGTAATTGTAATTGTCACTATTGTTATAATCCTTTCTATTTCCGTTATAGTAATCGTCACTATTGTTATAATCCTTTCTATTTCCGTTATAGAAATTGTAATCGTCACTTGTGTTATGATCCTTTCTATTTTCGTTATAGTAATTGTAATTGTCACTATTGGTACGATTCTTTCTATTTTCGTTATAGTAATTGTAATTGTCACTATTGTTATGATCCTTTCTATTTCCGTTATAGTAATTGTAATCGTAACTATTGTTATTATTCTTTCTATTTCCGTTATAGTAATTGTAATTGTCACTATTGTTATGATTCTTTCTATTTCCGTTATAGTAATTGTAATTGTCACTCTTGTTATGATCCTTTCTATTTTCGTTATAGTAATTGTAATTGTCACTATTGTTATGATTCTCTCTATTTTCGTTATAGTAATTGTAATTGTGACTATTGTTATGATCCTTTCTATTTTCGTTATAGTAATTATAATTGTAACTATTGTTATGATTCTGTCTATTTTCGTTATAGTAATTGTAATTGTCACTATTGTTATGATTCTTTCTATTTCCGTTATAGTAATTGTAATTGTCACTATTGTCATGATTCTTTCTATTTCCGTTATAGTAATTGTAATTGTCACTATTGTTATGATCCGTTCTATTTCCGTTATAATAATTGTAATCGTCACTATTGTTATGATCCCTTCTATTTTTGTTATAGTAATTGTAATTGCCATTATTGTTATGATCCTTTCTATTTTCGTTATAGTAATTGTAATTGTCACTATTGTTATGATTCTTTCTATTTCCGTTATAGTAATTGTAATTGCCATTATTGTTATGATCCTTTCTATTTCCGTTATAGGAATCGTCACTATTGTTATGATCCTTTCTATTTCCGTTAGAGTAATTGTAATTGTCACTATTGTTATGATCCTTTCTATTTCCGTTATAGTAATTGTAATTGTCACTATTGTTATAATCCTTTCTATTTCCGTTATAGTAATTGTCACTATTGTTATAATCCTTTCTATTTCCGTTATAGTAATTGTTATTGTCACTATTGTTATGATCCTTTCTATTTCCGTTATAGTAATTGTAATCGTCACTCTTGTTATGATCCTTTCTATTTCCGTTATAGTAATTGTAATTGTCACTATTGTTATGATCCTTTCTATTTCCGTTATAGTAATTGTAATTGTCACTATTTTTATAATCCTTTCTATTTCCGTTATAGTAATTGTAATTGTCACTATTGTTATAATCCTTTCTATTTCCGTTATAGTAATTGTAATTGTCACTATTGTTATAATCCTTTCTATTTCCGTTATAGTAATCGTCACTATTGTTATAATCCTTTCTATTTCCGTTATAGTAATTGTAATCGTCACTTGTGTTATGATCCTTTCTATTTTCGTTATAGTAATTGTAATTGTCACTATTGTTATGATTCTTTCTATTTTCGTTATAGTAATTGTAATTGTCACTATTGTTATGATCCTTTCTATTTCCGTTATAGTAATTGTAATCGTCACTATTGTTATTATTCTTTCTATTTCCGTTATAGTAATTGTAATTGTCACTATTGTTATGATTCTTTCTATTTCCGTTATAGTAATTGTAATTGTCACTGTTGTTATGATTCTTTCTATTTCCGTTATAGTAATTGTAATTGTCAATCTTTTTATGATCCTTTCTATTTTCGTTATAGTAATTGTAATTGTCACTATTGTTATGATTCTCTCTATTTTCGTTATAGTAATTGTAATTGTCACTATTGTTATGATCCTTTCTATTTTCGTTATAGTAATTGTAATTGTCACTATTGTTATGATTCTTTCTATTTTCGTTATAATAATTGTAATTGTCACTATTGTTATGATTCTTTCTATTTCCGTTATAGTAATTGTAATTGTCACTATTGTTATGATTCTTTCTATTTCCGTTATAGTAATTGTAATTGTCACTATTGTTATGATCCTTTGTATTTCCGTTATAGTAATTGTAATCGTCACTATTGTTATGATCCTTTCTATTTTCGTTATAGTAATTGTAATTGTCACTATTGTTATGATTCTTTCTATTTCCGTTATAGTAATTGTAATTGCCATTATTGTTATGATCCTTTCTATTTCCGTTATAGTAATTGTCACTATTGGTATGATCCTTTCTTTTTCCGTTATAGTAATTGTAATCGTCACTATTGTTATGATCCTTTCTATTTCCGTTATAGTAATTGTAATTGTCACTATTGTTATGATCCTTTCTATTTCCGTTATAGTAATTGTAATTGTCACTATTGTTATAATCCTTTCTATTTCCCTTATAGTAATTGTAATTGTCACTATTGTTATAATCCTTTCTATTTCCGTTATAGTAATTGTAATTGTCACTATTGTCATGATCCTTTCTATTTCCGTTATAGTAATTGTAATCGTCACTATTGTAATGATCCTTTCTATTTCCGTTATAGTAATTGTAATTGTCACTATTGTTATGATCCTTTCTATTTCCGTTATAGTAATTGTAATTGTCACTATTGTTATGATTCTTTCTATTTCCGTTATAGTAATTGTAATTGTCACCATTGTTATGATCCTTTCTATTTCCGTTATAGTAATTGTAATTGTCACCATTGTTATGATCCTTTCTATTTCCGTTATAGTAATTGTAATTGTCACCATTGTTATGATTCTTTCTATTTCCGTTATAGTAATTGTAATTGTCACCATTGTTATGATCCTTTCTATTTCCGTTATAGTAATTGTAATTGTCACTATTGTTATGATCCTTTCTATTTCCGTTATAGTAATTGTAATTGTCACCATTGTTATGATCCTTTCTATTTCCGTTATAGTAATTGTAATTGTCACCATTGTTATGATCCTTTCTATTTCCGTTATAGTAATTGTAATTGTCACTATTGTTATGATTCTTTCTATTTCCGTTATAGTAATTGTAATTGTCACCATTGTTATGATCCTTTCTATTTCCGTTATAGTAATTGTAATTGTCACCATTGTTCTGATTCTTTCTATTTTCGTTATAGTAATTGTAATTGTCACTATTGTTATGATCCTTTCTATTTCCGTTATAGTAATTGTAATTGTCACTATTGTTATGATTCTTACTATTTCCGTTATAGTAATTGTCACTATTGGTATGATCCTTTCTATTTTCGTTATATTAATTGTAATTGTCACTATTGTTATAATCCTTTCTATTTTCGTTATAGTAATTGTAATAGTCACTATTGTTATAATCCTTTCTATTTCCGTTATAGTGATTGTAATTGCCACTATTGTTATGATCCTTTCTATTTCCGTTATAGTAATTTAATTGTCACCATTGTTATGATCCTTTCTATTTCCGTTATAGTAATTGTAATTGTCACTATTGGTATGATTTTTACTATTTCCCTTATAGTAATTGTCACTATTGGTATGATCCTTTCTATTTTCGTTATAGTAAGTGTAATTGTCACTATTGTTATAATCCTTTCTATTTCCGTTATAGTAATTGTAATTGTCACTATTGTTTTGATCCTTTCTATTTCCGTTAAAGTAATTGTAATTGTCACTATTGTTATCATTCTTTCTATTTCCGTTATAGTAATTGTAATTGTCACTATTGTTATAATCCTTTCTTTTTCCGTTATAGAAATTGTAATTGTCACTATTGTTATGATCCTTTCTATTTTCGTTATAGTAATTGTCACTATTGTTATAATCCTTTCTATTTCCGTTATAGTAATTGTAATTGTCACTATTGTTATTATTCTTTCTATTTCCGTTATAGTAATTGTAATTGTCACCATTGTTATGATCCTTTCTATTTCCGTTATAGTAATTGTAATTGTCACTATTGTTATGATCCTTTCTATTTCCGTTATAGTAATTGTAATTGTCACTATTGTTATGATTCTTTCTATTTCCGTTATAGTAATTGTAATTGTCACTATTGTTATGATTCTTTCTATTTCCGTTATAGTAATTGTAATCGTCACTATTGTTATGATCCTTTCTATTTCCGTTATAGTAATTGTAATTGTCACTATTGTTATGATTCTTTCTATTTCCGTGATAGTAATTGTAATTGTCACTATTGTTATGATTCTTTCTATTTCCGTTATAGTAATTGTAATTGTCACGGTTGTTATGATCCTTTCTATTTCCGTTATAGTAATTGTAATTGTCACTATTGTTATGATCCTTTGTATTTCCGTTATAGTAATTGTAATCGTCACTATTGTTATGATCCTTTCTATTTTCGTTATAGTAATTGTAATTGTCACTATTGTTATGATTCTTTCTATTTCCGTTATAGTAATTGTAATTGCCATTATTGTTATGATCCTTTCTATTTCCGTTATAGTAATTGTCACTATTGGTATGATCTTTTCTTTTTCCGTTATAGTAATTGTAATCGTCACTATTGTTATGATCCTTTCTTTTTCCGTTATAGTAATTGTAATTGTCACTATTGTTATGATCCTTTCTATTTCCGTTATAGTAATTGTAATTGTCACTATTGTTATAATCCTTTCTATTTCCCTTATAGTAATTGTAATTGTCACTATTGTTATAATCCTTTCTATTTCCGTTATAGTAATTGTAATTGTCACTATTGTCATGATCCTTTCTATTTCCGTTATAGTAATTGTAATCGTCACTATTGTCATGATCCTTTCTATTTCCGTTATAGTAATTGTAATTGTCACTATTGTTATGATCCTTTCTATTTCCGTTATAGTAATTGTAATTGTCACTATTGTTATGATTCTTTCTATTTCCGTTATAGTAATTGTAATTGTCACCAATGTTATGATCCTTTCTATTTCCGTTATAGTAATTGTAATTGTCACCATTGTTATGATCCTTTCTATTTCCGTTATAGTAATTGTAATTGTCACCATTGTTATGATTCTTTCTATTTCCGTTATAGTAATTGTAATTGTCACCATTGTTATGATCCTTTCTATTTCCGTTATAGTAATTGTAATTGTCACTATTGTTATGATTCTTTCTATTTCCGTTATAGTAATTGTAATTGTCACCATTGTTATGATCCTTTCTATTTCCGTTATAGTAATTGTAATTGTCACCATTGTTATGATCCTTTCTATATCCGTTATAGTAATTGTAATTGTCACCATTGTTATGATCCTTTCTATTTCCGTTATAGTAATTGTAATTGTCACTATTGTTATGATTCTTTCTATTTCCGTTATAGTAATTGTAATTGTCACCATTGTTATGATCCTTTCTATTTCCGTTATAGTAATTGTAATTGTCACCATTGTTCTGATTCTTTCTATTTTCGTTATAGTAATTGTAATTGTCACTATTATGATCCTTTCTATTTCCGTTATAGTAATTGTAATTGTCACTATTGTTATGATTCTTACTATTTCCGTTATAGTAATTGTCAATATTGGTATGATCCTTTCTATTTTCGTTATATTAATTGTAATTGTTACTATTGTTATAATCCTTTCTATTTTCGTTATAGTAATTGTAATAGTCACTATTGTTATAATCCTTTCTATTTCCGTTATAGTGATTGTAATTGCCACTATTGTTATGATCCTTTCTATTTCCGTTATAGTAATTTAATTGTCACCATTGTTATGATCCTTTCTATTTCCGTTATAGTAATTGTAATTGTCACTATTGGTATGATTCTTACTATTTCCCTTATAGTAATTGTCACTATTGGTATGATCCTTTCTATTTTCGTTATAGTAAGTGTAATTGTCACTATTGTTATAATCCTTTCTATTTCCGTTATAGTAATTGTAATTGTCACTATTGTTTTGATCCTTTCTATTTCCGTTAAAGTAATTGTAATTGTCACTATTGTTATCATTCTTTCTATTTCCGTTATAGTAATTGTAATTGTCACTATTGTTATAATCCTTTCTTTTTCCGTTATAGAAATTGTAATTGTCACTATTGTTATGATTCGTTCTATTTCTCTTATAGTAATTGTAATTGTCACTATTGTTATGATCCTTTCTATTTTCGTTATAGTAATTGTCACTATTGTTATAATCCTTTCTATTTCCGTTATAGTAATTGTAATTGTCACTATTGTTATGATTCTTTCTATTTCCGTTATAGTAATTGTAATTGTCACCATTGTTATGATCCTTTCTATTTCCGTTATAGTAATTGTAATTGTCACTATTGTTATGATCCTTTCTATTTCCGTTATAGTAATTGTAATTGTCACTATTGTTATGATTCTTTCTATTTCCGTTATAGTAATTGTAATTGTCACTATTGTTATGATTCTTTCTATTTCCGTTATAGTAATTGTAATCGTCACTATTGTTATGATCCTTTCTATTTCCGTTATAGTAATTGTAATAGTCACTATTGTTATGATTCTTTCTATTTCCGTGATAGTAATTGTAATTGTCACTATTGTTATGATTCTTTCTATTTCCGTTATAGTAATTGTAATTGTCACGGTTGTTATGATCCTTTCTATTTCCGTTATAGTAATTGTAATTGTCACTCTTGTTATGATCCTTTCTATTTCCGTTATAGTAATTGTAATCGTCACTATTGTTATGATTCTTTCTATTTCCGTTATAGTAATTGTAATTGTCACTATTGTTATGATTCTTTCTATTTCCGTTATAGTAATTGTAATTGTCACTATTGTTATGATTCTTTCTATTTCCGTTATAGTAATTGTAAGTGTCACTCTTTTTATGATCCTTTCTATTTCCGTTATAGTAATTGTAATTGTCACTATTGTTATGATGCTTTCTATGTCCGTTATAGTAATTGTAATTGTCACTATTGTTATGATTCTTTCTATTTCCGTTATAGTAATTGTAATTGTCACTATTGTTATAATCCTTTCTATTTCCGTTATAGTAATTGTAATTGTCACTATTGTTATAATCCTTTCTATTTCCGTTATAGTAATTGTAATTGTCACTATTGTTATAATCCTTTCTATTTCCGTTATAGTAATTGTCACTATTGTTATGATTCTTTCTATTTCCGTTATAGTAATTGTAATTGTCACTATTGTTATAATCCTTTCTATTTCCGTTATATTAATTGTAAAGCACTAAGAAACAGTGCATAATTATTGTTGGAGCCCGTTTTTTCGGGGTCACCCTGTATATACACAGGGTGCGTCTGGTATTTGAGAACATTACTTATTTAATCTCTTTTATCTATTATTTAATCTTTTATTTTGTTTCATTCAGAAAATTAATTATGTCAGATATTACTATAACTCAGGAAATGAAAAGGCAGGCTGTAATAGTTTCAATAATGGCAGAACACAGTGATTTGCAAATTGCAAAATTACTAAAAGTTGTCCGATCATGTGTCTTTAAAGTCCGCAAAGAATTAGAGGATAAAAAAGGCCCAATTTCTCCAGTTTCTAAACACAAAAAGCATCAACAACGCTCTGACAGCATAAGAACACCTGAATTTGTTCAAAGAGTTCAGAACATAATGATGAGAGCCCTCAAAATTTAATGAGGTCAATTAATGTCTCAGAAGCCACAATTCGTAGGACTTTTCCTGAAAATCTTCGATACAAGTCGTATGTGATGAAGAGAAGCCAGTTTATCTCCAAGACCACCAAAGAAAATCGGTTGGTAAGATCCAAGAGGTTTTTAAGCAAACTGAAACATCCTGCTGAGCAACACATTCTTTGTTTGTTTTTTTTTCTGACGAAAAATTTTTGACTAAGACCAAAAGGTAAACCGAAGAAATAACAGAGGGCTATGTGCTGACCCTTCTGAAGTTATGACAATCCTCAGGCCAAATGATCCCCTATTCACTACAGATGAGAATGCTACACAACAATTACACACATTATCAGTCCTCATCTAAAAAAAAAAAAAAAATTTTTTTTCAACAAATAGTACATTTCAATACAAATATTAAAATGATGAAATAGTTCCCTTTATTTTATTTTTCTTCAATCAATTCACTGTTCTATCAATTTCCATTTGCTTTATATATATAATATATATATATATATATATATATATATATATATATATATATATATATATATAATTTAATAATCCTTTATTTTAATTCTTTATCTCTTCTTTGCATGGCCGATGTTTTATCTGCATTTTTCATCTGCATTTTCTGTTTTATTCTTTAAACTTTCCTATCTATCTAGTATATCAATCTACCCACACTTTTATTTTACTATATGCATTTACTTATTTTGTATTTTTTTTATTTTTTTTCTTCTGAATTTGCAGATACCGGCTATCCTCTCCCCTTAAATAATTTTTATTTTTTGA